>NC_140991.1:104483794-105024541 GCF_052327205.1 Somniosus microcephalus | reverse complement strand
GAGAGACTGGGAGTGTGTGTGAGAGAGAGAGAGACTGGGAGTGTGAGAGAGAGAGAGAGAGGGAAGGAGAGAAAGAGAGTGAGGCCTTGAACCCACAACCTTCTGGGGCTCTTCTCTTACAAATGTATGGCATGTAAACTCTAAGCTTGCCACTTACCAGCGCCTTCAGGAAAGATGGTGAAAAATCCCCTGTGTGGAGAATGAGAATAAAATAACTCAGACATTGATTGTCTCTCCCGGGCACCAGGACCCAATTGGGAGCAGACACTGAAGCCCCACCCACTCTATGTTCCTGTACTAAGATGTCCAGGCATGCATTCTGTTACACACTGAATAAAAATGGTGTCGGACTGAAACTTTTCGCCCTCCTTGATAAAGATGGCTGCCGTTAACCTGGGCCTGTTAGCAGAAGAAATCCCCTCGGCTGCAAACACGGGATCTTCAGATAATTATTCGGGGCTTGCGAACTACCCCAGTTGCTTATGAAGCCTTCCCACCTACCGACCCCGGGAATGGAGCCGAGCCAGCAGACCCCCTCCCCTCTGCCAGTGTTAGAGAGAGAGAGAGAGAGACTGGGAGTGGGAGAGAGAGAGAGAGAGAGAGAGAGAGAGACTGGGAGTGTGTGAGAGAGAGAGACTGGGAGTGTGTGAGAGAGAGAGAGACTGGGAGTGTGTGTGTGAGAGAGAGAGAGAGACTGGAAGTGTGTGTGTGTGTGAGAGAGAGAGAGAGACTGGGAGTGTGTGTGAGAGAGAGAGAGAGACTGGGAGTGTGTGAGAGAGAGAGAGAGAGAGACTGGGAGTGTGTGTGTGTGAGAGAGAGAGAGACTGGGAGTGTGTGTGAGAGAGAGAGACTGGGAGTGAGAGAGAGAGAGAGAGAGAGACTGGGAATGTGTGTGAAAGAGAGAGAGACTGGGAGTGTGAGAGAGAGAGAGACTGGGAGTGTGAGAGAGAGAGACTGGGAGTGTGAGAGAGAGAGAGAGACTGGGAGTGTGTGTGAGAGAGAGAGAGACTGGGAGTGTGTGAGAGAGAGAGAGACTGGGAGTGTGAGAGAGAGAGAGAGACTGGGAGTGAGAGAGAGAGAGAGACTGGGAGTGTGTGAGAGAGAGAGAGAGACTGGGAGAGTGTGTGTGTGAGAGAAAGAGACTGGGAGTGTGAGAGAGAGAGAGACTGGAGTGTGAGACAGAGAGAGAGACTGGGAGTGTGAGAGAGAGAGATAGACTGGGAGTGTGTGAGAGAGAGAGAGACTGGGAGTGTGTGAGAGAGAGAGACTGGGAGTGTGAGAGAGAGAGACTGGGAGTGTGAGAGAGAGAGAGACTGGGAGTGTGAGAGAGAGAGAGACTGGGAGTGTGTGTGAGAGAGAGAGAGACTGGGAGTGTGAGAGAGAGAGAGAGAGACCTGGGAGTGTGTGTGAGAGAGAGAGAGACTGGGAGTGTGAGAGAGAGAGAGAGAGGCTGGGAGTGAGAGAGAGAGAGAGAGAGAGAGACTGGAGTGTGTGATAGAGAGAGACTGGGAGTGTGGGGAGAGGAGAGAGAGAGAGAGACTGGGAGTGTGTGTGAGAGAGAGAGACTGGGAGTGTGTGAGAGAGAGAGAGAGAGAGAGACCGGGAGTGTGTGAGAGAGAGAGAGAGAGACTGGGAGTGTGTGAGAGAGAGAGAGACTGGGAGTGTGTGTATGAGAGAGAGAGAGAGACTGGGAGTGTGTGTGAGAGAGAGAGAGAGAGAGTGGGAGTGTGTGTGAGAGAGAAAGAGAGACTGGGAGTGTGTGAGAGAGAGAGAGAGAGAGGCTGGGAGTGTGAGAGAGAGAGAGAGAGAGAGACTGGGAGTGTGTGAGAGAGGTAGAGACTGGGAGTGTGTGAGAGAGAGAGAGAGACCTGGATCTGCTGGAGTCGTTCTGCCAGACCTGGGCCCTGAAAATAAATCCCCCAAAAAACAAAGTCCTTGTGTTCCAGCAAAGATCCAGACATCAGGGACCCAAAATAAATTTCACACTAGGAACAACCAAAATTGAACAAACCTCTAACTACACATGCTTGGGCTTAAAAATCAGTTCTACGGGAAATTTTCATCTGGCTCTTAATGAACTGAAAGAGAAAGCAAGAAGGGCTTTCTATGCCATTAAAAAATCAATCCAAATAGAAATCCCAATTAGCATTTGGCTCAAAATTTTTAAATCAGTAATTGAACCAATTGCACTCTATGGCAGTGAGGTGTGGGGACCGCTAACACAACAAGAATTTGCAAAATGGGACAAACACCCAATTGAGATCCTACATGCAGAATTCTGTAAAAGTATCCTCCGGACTCAAAGGAAAACCATTAACAATGCATGCAGGGCAGAACTAGGCCAATATCCATTAATAATCACTATCCAAAAAAGAGCCACCAAATTTTGGAAACACCTAAAAATGAGCAACCCCCACTGCTATCATTATGAAGCCCTGAAATGCCAAGAGAGGACCATAAAGAAGAATACCCTCAGTCAACTAGTCCTGGGACTCAGTGAAGTAACTACTAACACTACTAACAATAACCAGCCCCAGGACAGTGACAGCGTAACACAAAGAATTCGACCCAACACAATCGTCACTAAGCAAAAGGAAAAATATCTGTCATGTTGGGCATTGAAATAAAGAATAGATTTGCCTTTCTAATCTAGGCTTTATTAACTTTAAAATCCTGTAGCACATCTTTCCACACCCAGTCCCAACCAAAGCTGGAAAGAACTGAATTTAAGATGGCCACCACAAATCACCTGACATCAACTACCAATGAGATTACAGCATATATCCCAAGGCAGGAAACAAACAACCAATCACAATACTTCTTACTAAACATAAAGAATAATCACCACATTCACCCCTCCTTTTAAAATATACTCCAACCTAAACAACCTTTACAATTTATAATTAATTATTTACAACTAAAACTATGCACAGACAAGAATAAAACTATTCAAAATGACACAATACTAAGTGAACAACAACAAATAGTAACATTGCACATAAGTATTAAGTATCTCTCAACTAAAACAATATAATATAATATTTGAACAATTTTAAAACATTACTATCAATTTAAAAGTCCATTTTCAATCGGTCGACCAGATATCTTGTTCGTGTCGACCTTCTTAACCTTGGTGAAATTCCTTGCCCTCCCACACCAGGAGACACAGAAGTATCTTCTGCAGGAAGGCTATCCATATCCCGATTTTCAACGGTTTCCGGATTAGAAATCCCATCAGAAGGTAAACTGGGACGGTCATAAACATCCATCGAGGGCTGACTAATAGAAGTATAATTATCTGCAATCGGATTGGAAATATTCGTAGTATCTGTAACAGCATCCACATTATCTGAATCATGACTATTGTTAATATCCTCAGAAGAGGGCTGGCCACCACAAGGAGCCAAGTCTTTAATTGAAACGGTACTTTCTTTCCCATCTTGGAATCGAATATGAGCATATTGGGAATTTGCCTCCAACAGCTCCACCTCCTCCACTAAAGGATCATATTTTGACAATCTAACATGGCGTCGAAGCAGCACAGGTCCCTGCATAGTAAGCCATGAAGGTACCGAATATCCCGTAGTAGATCTCCGCGGATAGTTAAAGAGCCTTTCATGGGGGGTCACATTAGTAGCCGTTGAAAGCAATGATCTAATGGAATGCAGGGCATCAGGCAGTACCATTTCCCACTGTGTATTCTTAAGGTTCCGGGATGTCAAAGCCAACAAAACTGCCTTCCAGATCACCCCATTGTATCGTTCGCACTGTCCATTACCCTGGGGATTATACGGGGTAGTTCTGCTAGTAGAAATTCCCCGACTCTGAAGGTATTCCTTCAACTGGGAAGACATAAAAGAACTTCCCTGATCCGAATGGATATACGCAGGCATCCCAAAGATGACAAAAAGTTGAGTCAGACATTTGATAACTGTAGCAGCTGATACATCTGCGCAAGGAAAAGCAAAAGGGAACCTTGAAAATTCATCCACAACAGTAAATATATATCGGTTTTGAGTAGTTGAAGGAAGAGGCCCCTTAAAATCGATGCTCAAACGTTCAAAAGGAGAAGTAGCCTTTATAAGATGAGCTCGTTGAGGCTTAAAGAAATTCGGTTTACACCGAGCACAGATAGAACATGATGAAGTCATCCGCTTGACGTCTTCAACTGAAAAGGGCAAATTCTTACTGCGTACGAAGTGTATCATCCTCGTAACCCCAGGATGGCATAAGGCATTGTGAAGATTAATAAGCGTATCTCCGTGAATCACAGAATAATAAGCCCTCGACAGCGCATCAGCAGCAACATTATCCTTCCCCGGACGATAAACTATATCAAAATGGTAACATGCCAACTCAATCCTCCACCTCATTATTTTATCATTCTTAATCGTTCCAAAATGTTTGACATCAAACATAAAGGACACAGACTTTTGATCAGTTACCAACGTAAAATGTCGCCCCGATAAATAATGTCTCCATTTACGCAGTGCTTCTACTATTGCATACGCCTCTTTCTCTATTGAAGAATGCCTTTTTTCACTATTGTTCAAGGTACGTGAGAAAAAGGCCACAGGTCTTCCATTTTGGTTCAGAGTAGCCCCAATTGCAAAATCAGAAGCGTCCGTCTCAATCACAAAAGGAACCTGCTCATCAATAGAATGCACAACTGCTCCAAGGATATCCTTTTTAAAATTATCAAAACACGTCCTGGCCTCCCATGATAGAGGATATGTCGTAACCCGAATAAGAGGCCAGATCTTCTGTGAAAAATTTGCAATCCAATTAGAATAATAAGAAAACACTCCAACAACTCGTTGCAAAGCCTTAGAATTAGTAGGACAAGGTAAATCAATCAATGGTCGCAGACGTTCTGGATCTGGTTTAATCTTGTTTCCCGAGATAATATACCCCAATAGATTTACCTCAGTGGTCGAAAAGATACACTTCTCTTTATTAAAAGTTAAACCAACTTTTTCCGCAGCTTGAAGGAATCTTTTTAAATTAGAATCATGCTCCACCCTTGATTTGCCACACACTGTGATGTCATCTAAGTATGAAAAGGTGTCAGAGAGAGAGTTATTACTTATAAAAGCATCCATTGCCCGTTGAAAACAAGCAACACCATTAGTAACACCAAATGGTATTCGGCAAAACTGATACAGCTTTCCGCCAGCCTCAAAGGCCGTATATGGTTGATCCTTCTTAACAATAGGAATCTGATGATAAGCACTCTTTAAGTCAATAGTGCTAAAAACCTTATACTGAGATACTTTGTTGATAAGCTCATCAATCTTAGGCAAGGGGTACGCATCTAATTGAGTATACCTATTAATAGTTTGGGAATAGTCTATCACCATTCGTTTCTTATGTCTCTCGTTAGTCATGACAACTACCTGTGCTCGCCAAGGCGAACAATTAGGTTCAATGATTCCTTCCAATAAGAGACGTTGAACTTCAGAATTAATAAATTCTCTATCCTGACTGCTATACCTTCTTGACTTGGTAGCAATTGGCTTACAATCTGGCATCAAATTGGAAAAAAGTGATAATGGAGAAATGGATAAAGAGGTTAATCCACAAATAGATAAAGGTGGCTTAGTCCCTCCAAATGAAAAACTGAGAGACTCGTGTAACTGAAGCACATCATGACCAATCAAAATATCCGCACAGAGTTTAGGCAAAACAGATAGGCGTATATCAGTATACGTATTACCTAGAAGAATCAATTTCACAAGGCAACAACCAGCTACTTGTGAAGTGAGAGTCGTCTGAGCCATACACACCTGATACGTAACAGGCAAAATTTTCAAATGCTTCTCCTTCGCAAACTGAAGACTTATAAAACTCTCGGTACTGCCCGTATCTATAAGGGCCTTCACTTCCAGCCCATTAACTTGGGCTGTAACTATAGCTTTGTTTAGGCCATGAGCAAATGCAGCAGAAATTGATGCAATAAACGCCCTATCTAAAGGCTGAATAGTCACAGAGGAGGTAATTGAACCTGATGATTTACACACACGTGCGTAATGACCTCTCTTGCTGCATTTACTACACACAGCCTCCCGAGCAGGACACTTCAGACGAGGGTGCCGGACGTTCCCATGAAAATAACACTTCTGAGTCCTAGAGGCAACAGCCACCAAAGTAGAAACTGTTTCAGAATCTAGTAAACCACTCCTATTAAGTCCACATAATTCCTTTTCATCCGGAACTGCCGAAACTACAGTCGCAGGCTGATTAAAAAGAGCATAAGAATCCGAACTTCTCTGAGCCACATCCAATGTAGAAGCTTGCTCAAAAGCACTCTTAAGATCCAAAGTCTTATTTTCTAACAACCGCTGACGAATTGATCTAGACAGTAATCCATTAATAAAAGCATCCCGTACCGATTCTTCCTTATATTCTTCAGCCATCACGGCCTTATAATTACAGTTAACACTAAGGCACCGAAGTGCTTGTAAATAAGTATCCAAAGATTCTCCCACCTGCTGCCTACGGGCAGATAGAAGGTGACGTGCAAATACCTCATTCTTTGGTTTAACAAAAATCTTTTCCACTGTAGAAATAGCCACTTCGTAAGTTTTACAGTCCAAAATATACTTATACACATCCGGAGCAATGTAGTTGATCAGCATATTCAGCTTATTTAGAGACTCTTGATCCAACACGCCCAAAAAGTTTTAAAATGTACAATACCAGTGTTTCCATTTATCATCCACTCCAGCAGAATTAGGGTCAGCATTGAATCGTTCTGGTTGAAGATATCGCTCCATTCTGACATAAAGTTAATAAATTGAAATAAAGAATAGATTTGCCTTTCTAGTCTAGGCTTTATTAACTTTAAAATCCTGTAGCACATCTTTCCACACCCAGTCCCAACCAAAGCTGGAAAGAACTGAATTTAAGATGGCCACCACAAATCACCTGACATCAACTACCAATGAGATTACAGCATATATCCCAAGGCAGGAAACAAACAGCCAATCACAATACTTCTTACTAAACATAAAGAATAATCACCACAGGCAGAAACAACAAAAACCCAAAACAAACTCAATTGCTACTTGGCCCTAAACAGACAATACAACATGGCTGATTACCTGACCATGGTAAAGGATAGCAAACTGAGAAAAACCTTGACAATGTACAGACTTAGTGAACATAGCCTGGCGATCGAAAAAGGTAGACACAGGCAGACCCGGCTACCAAGAGAGGACAGGATATGCTCTCACTGCAGTCAGGGAGTGGTGGAGACAGAGATGCACTTCCTCACAGCTTGTAGAAAATATCAGGGCATAAGGGAGAATTTCTACCCAAAATTCACAAAAATATGCCCGGAATTCAGAAATTTGAATGACGACCAAAAACTCCCATACCTACTAGAGGAAGAGAGAAATTGTGTAACCTTAGCGGCACACTATGTTACAGCTTGCCATAAACAGAGGGACAACCACTAAATATAAGAAAAGAGTATATACACATTATATGAATGTATATTTATACACTCAGGGATATATCTGTTTATACACTGTATGGATAGATCTGTATTTATGTGTTCAACCATAAATGTTTTTCAATGCTTTGGCAACATAAGATGTACCTTGTCATGCCAATAAAGCGATTTGAATTTAATTGAATTGAATTGACTGAGAGTGTGAGAGAGAGATAGAGAGATAGAGCCTGGGAGTGTGTGTGTGAGAGAGAGAGAGAGACTGGGAGTGAGAGAGAGAGAGAGTCTGGGAGTGTGAGAGAGAGAGAGACTGGGAGTGTGAGAGAGAGAGAGAGAGACTGGGATTGTGTGTGAGAGAGAGAGAGACTGAGAGTGTGAGAGAGAGAGAGAGACTGGGAGTGTGTGTGAGAGAGAGAGAGAGACTGGGAGTGAGTGAGAGAGAGAGACTGGGAGTGTGAGAGAGAGAGAGAGTGGGAGTGTGAGACAGAGAGAGAGAGACTGGGAGTGTGTGAGAGAGAGAGAGACTGGGAGTGTGAGAGAGAGAGACTGGGAGTGTGTATGTGTGAGTGAGAGAGAGACTGGGAGTGTGAGAGAGAGAGAGACTGGGAGTGTGAGAGAGAGAGAGACTGGGAGTGAGAGAGAGAGAGAGAGACTGGGAGTGTGAGAGAGAGAGAGAGAGACTGGGAGTGTGTGAGAGAGAGAGAGAGAGACTGGGAGTATGTGAGAGAGAGAGAGACTGGGAGTGTGAGAGAGAGAGAGAGACTGGGAGTGAGAGAGAGAGAGAGAGACTGGGAGTGTGAGAGAGCGAGAGACTGGGAGTGTGAGAGAGAGAGAGACTGGGAGTGAGAGAGAGAGAGAGAGAGACTGGGAGTATGTGAGAGAGAGAGAGAGAGACTGGGAGTGGGAGTGAGAGAGAGAGAGAGAGAGAGAGAGACTGGGAGTGTGTGAGAGAGAGAGACTGGGAGTATGTGAGAGAGAGAGAGACTGGGAGTGTGTGAGAGAGAGAGAGAGAGACTGGGAATGTGAGAGAGAGAGAGACAGACTGGGAGTGTGTGAGAGAGAGAGAGACTGGGAGTGTGAGAGAGAGAGAGTCTGGGAGTGTGAGAGAGAGAGAGACTGGGAGTGTGAGAGAGAGAGAGAGAGACTGGGAGTGTGGGAGAGAGAGAAAACTGGGAGCGTGAGAGAGAGAGAGACAGACTGGGAGTGTGTGAGAGAGAGAGAGAGACTGGGAGTGTGTGAGAGAGAGAGAGTCTGGGAGTGTGAGAGAGAGACTGGGAGTGTGAGAGAGAGAGAGAGAGGCTGGGAGTGTGGGAGAGATAGAAAGATGGAGTGTGAGAGAGAGAGAGACTGGGAGTGTGGGAGAGAGAGAGAGAGAGAATGGGAGTGAGAGAGAGAGAGTCTGGGAGTGTGTGTGTGAGAGAGAGAGAGACTGGGAGTGTGTGAGAGAGAGAGAGACTGGGAGTCTGAGAGAGAGAGAGAGAGATTGGGAGTGTGAGAGAGAGATAGAGAGAGAGAGACTGGGAGTGTGATAGATAGAGAGACTGGGAGTGTCTGTGAGAGAGAGAGTCTGGGAGTGTGAGAGAGAGAGAGAAAGAGACTGGGAGTGTGTGTGTGAGAGAGAGCGACTGGGAGTGTGTGAGAGAGAGGGTGGGAGTGTGTGTGTGAGAGAGAGAGAGAGACTGGGAGTGTGTGTGTGAGAGAGAGAGAGAGGCTGGGGGTGTGCGAGAGAGAGAGAGAGAAAGAGACTGGGAGTGTTTGTGAGAGAGAGAGACTGGGAGTGTGAGAGAGAGAGAGAGAGACTGGGAGTGTGAGAGAGA
This sequence comes from Somniosus microcephalus, assembly GCF_052327205.1. NCBI lineage: Eukaryota > Metazoa > Chordata > Chondrichthyes > Squaliformes > Somniosidae > Somniosus > Somniosus microcephalus. The sequence goes on along the minus strand of NC_140991.1, from coordinate 105,015,271 downwards.
GATAGAGAGAGAGACACTGGGAGTGAGAGAGAGAGAGAGAGACTGGGAGTGTGTGAGAGAGAGAGAAACTGGGAGTGTGAGAGAGAGAGAGAGAGACTGGGAGTGTGTGTGAGAGAGAGAGAGAGACTGGGAGTGTGAGACAGAGAGAGAGAGAGAGAGAGAGAGACTGGGAGTGAGAGAGAGAGAGAGACTGGGAGTGTGCGAGAGAGAGAGAGACTGGGTGTGAGAGAGAGAGAGAGACTGGGAGTGTGTGTGTGAGAGAGAGAGAGACTGGGAGTGTGAGAGAGAGATAGAGACTGGGAGTGTGAGAGAGAGAGAGAGACTGGGAGTGTGAGAGAGAGAGAGAGACTGGAAGTGTGTGTGTGAGAGAGAGAGAGACTGGGAGTGTGTGAGAGAGAGAGAGAGCGAAGGAGAGAAAGAGAGAGAGGCCTTGAACCCACAACCTTCTGGGGCTCTTCTCTTACAAATGTATGGCATGTAAACTCTAAGCTTGCCACTTACCAGCGCCTTCAGGAAAGATGGTGAGAAATCCCCTGTGTGGCGAGTGAGAGTAAAATAACTCAGACATTGATTGTCTCTCCCGGGCACCAGGACCCAATTGGGAGCAGACACTGAAGCCCCACCCACTCTATGTTCCTGTACTAAGATGGCCACGCAAGCACTCTGTTACACGCTGAATAAAAATGGCGTTGCACTGAAACTTTTCACCCTCCTTGACAAAGATGGCTGCCGTTAACCTGGGCCTGTTAGCAGAAGAAATCCCCTCAGCTGCAAGCACGGGATCTTCAGATAATTATTCGGGGCTTGCGACCTACCCCAGTTGCTTATGAAGCCTCCCCACCTACCGACCCCGGGAATGATCTGAGCCAGCAGACCCTCTCCCCTCTGCCAGTGTTAGAGAGAGAGAGAGAGACTGGGAGTTTGTGTGAGAGAGTGAGAGAGACTGGGAGTGTGTGTGAGAGAGAGAGAGAGACTGGGAGTCTGCGAGAGAGAGAGAGAGACTGGGAGTGTGTGTGAGAGAGAGAGAGAGACTGGGAGTATGTGTGTGTGAGAGAGAGAGAGAGAGAGTCTGGGAGTGTGTGAGAGAGAGATAGAGAGATACTGGGAGTGTGTGAGAGAGAGAGAGACTGGGAGTGTGTGAGAGAGAGAGAGAAAGACTGGGAGTGAGAGAGAGAGGGAGACTGGGAGTGTGGGAGAGAGAGAGAGAGACTGGGAGTGTGAGAGAGAGAGAGAGACTGCGAGTGTGAGAGAGAGAGAGAGAGAGAGACTGGGAGTGTGTGTGAGAGAGAGAGAGACTGGGAGTGTGTGAGAGAGAGAGAGAGACTGGGAGTGTGAGAGCGAGAGAGAGAGACTGGGAGTGTGAGAGAGACAGAGAGACTGGGAGTGTGAGAGAGAGAGAGAGAGTTTGGGAGTGTGTGAGAGAGAGAGACTGGGACTGTGAGAGAGAGAGAGAGAGACTGGGAGTGTGAGAGAGAGAGAGAGACTGGGAGTGTGTGAGAGAGAGAGAGAGAGAGAGGAGTGGGAGTGTCAGAGAGAGAGAGAGAGACTGGGAGTGTGTGTGAGAGAGAGAGAGACTGGGAGTGTGTGTGTGAGAGAGAGAGAGAGAGACTGGGAGTGTGTGAGAGAGAGAGAGACTGGGAGTGTGTGAGAGAGAGAGAGAGAGACTGGGAGTGAGAGAGAGAGAGAGAGACTGGGCGTGTGTGAGAGAGAGAGGCTGGGAGTGTGAGAGAGAGAGAGAGAGAGGCTGGGAGTGTGAGAGAGAGAGAGAGAGAGAGATTGGGAGTGTGTGAGAGATGTTAGATCCGTGATTCTGAGAATATGATGTTTTCAAATAACTACACGGATGCTGTAACTTAACAATCAACAGGTGTTTACTGGAGTAGGATAGTCTCAAGACTGGGGGTACAGAGGCATGCTCAAGGCTTATATACAGGTGTGGTCACAGCCGGTACTACAGTATACAGGAGCTGTAAAAGTAGTTCTCTCTTAAAAGTACATACACTACAATTCCTCCCCTTTTAGATTAGCAGTACCCATAATATTCAAATAACAATTAACACTTTAACATGCACATTAAACAAAAATAGTCCATTTATAGATTCAGTCTTTGGGGCGGCTTCCTGATCCTTTCTGGATAGCGCCTTTCCTGAGGTTCTTGTTCTTGGTGCAGAGGCGTTTCAGGCCCCTTTTCGTCGGTTAATTCATCAGTTTCCACTGCTACTGATTCTGAGGTACATGCTACCGGTATGTCGGGTTCATTCCCAGGTACTCGAGACATGGGGTTGACTCGTTCCTGTGACGCTATGATCTGATCGACGTGGTGTATCACAATGTTCTCCCCGACATCCACTGTGTACATTAACGGCCCCTGCCTTGTGCATATCGTTCCGGGTTGCTATTTCTCTGTTCGGTAGTCAGAGGCCAAGACTGGTTGTCCTACATTGAAGCTCCTTGTCGGCTTCTCATTGATGAGCTGGAATTGTTTATCCTCAACATTTCTTCGCACATTGGGTCTGAGCAAATCCAGACGAGATCTCAACCTTCGGTTAAAGAACATCATGGCCGGTGTTTGGTTGGTAACTGCATGTGTCGCATTTCTGTAGGCGAATAGGAAATTGTCCACCTTATGCTGTAGTGGAATTTCATCATCGCACATGGCCTTTATCACCTTTTTAAAGGTATGTACGAACCTCTCAGCCAATCCATTTGTGGCTGGATGATACAGGGCGGATGTGTAATGCCTTACCCCATTCCTTCTCATAAATTTCCGAAACTCTTCGGACACAAACTGTGGTCCATTATCAGAGCAAATCTGCTCTGGCAAGCTGTTCGTGGCAAATATGGTCCAAAGGACTGCAATCGTTTTCTCTGTAGTGGTTGAGGACATTTTTATCACCTCAGGCCATTTCGAGTGAGCATCCACTGCTATTAAGAACATTGAGTCCATGAATGGACCAGCAAAATCAATATGCACCCATTGCCATGGAGAGGAGGGCCACTCCCATGGGTGTAGAGTGGCATGTGGTGGTGCATTTTGGACCTTCTGGCATCCTGAGCAGCTCTTGGTTAGGTCCTCGATTTGTTGATCGATCCCCGGCCACCACACATAAGCCCTAGCAAGGCTTTTCATTTTCACCCCTCCCAGATGACCTTCATGAATCTCATTTAGCACTCTCTCCCTTAACTTGGGTGGAATCACCACTCGGGATCCACACATCACTGTCCCCTGGCATACTGACAGCTGTTCTCTTCTGGATGAGAATGCTGGCAACAGTGAGTCGCCATGTGTTGGCCATCCCCTCACCGTCAAATCATATACCCGAGACAGTGTCGAATCATTGCGGGTCTCCTTCTCTATATCCACGTTAGTTACTGGCAATCGTTCAATTATTGACGAATAAAATATCTCGATAGGGTCCACTGCTGGTGCTTCCTCCACAGTAGGTAGTGGCAGGCGTGATAGCCCATCAGCGTTTCCATGCTGTTTCGTGCCTTTATATTCTATTTCATATTGATTCGACCCTAGAAAAAGGGACCATCTTTGTAACCGTTGTGCAGTCATCACCGGAACGCCCTTCTTTGGATTAAAGATGGAGACAAGTGGTTGATGGTCAGTCAGCAAGGTGAACTTCTGCCCATGCAGATAGTGGTTGAATTTTTTTACTCCCCATACTAGGCTGAGGGCCTCCCTGTCAATCTGGGCGTAGTTGCGCTCGGCTGAGGTTCGTGACCGAGACGCAAAGGCTACTGGCCTCTCCAACCCGTCTGGGAATTTGTGTGACAGCACCGCTCCAATACCATAGGGTGATGCATCACATGCCAAGCGAATTGGTAGTGCTGGGTTGAAATGGGCCAACACCTCTTTTCACGTGATCAATTCTTTGCACTTCTGGAAAGCTCGTTTACGTTCGTCATTCCACTTCCATGGTACCCCTGTTTGCAGTAGAGTGTTCAGTGGGTGTAATACCGTAGACAAATTTTGTAAGAACTTATGGTAGTAGTTTACCAGCCCGAGGAACGACCTCAGTTGTGACACATTTTCCGGTGCTGGAGCCTTGACTACTGCATCAATCTTTTCAGGGGACTTCTGTAACCCCTCTTCATCGATAACGTGGCCACAATACAAGATCTGCTTCTGGAAAAACTCGCACTTGTGGCGATCAGCTCGTAGCCCATATTCCTTTAATCTAGTGAGCACCTTTTCCAGGTTGGCGAGGTGATCACTCTCATTTTCGCCTGTGACCAGGATGTCGTCCAAATAACACTGGGTCCCTGGAACCCCTTGCAGGACTTGATCCTGTGCCAAATAGCCGGAGCCGATGCTACCCCGAACACCAGCCGGTTGTATTGGTAGAGACCTTGATGAGTGTTGATCGTGAGGTATTGTTTTGAGGCTTCTTCTACCTCCATTTGCAAGTACGCCTGTGCTAGATCAATTTTGGTGAAGCGTTTACCTCCAGATAGCGAGGCGAAAGTATCCTCAATTCGTGGGAGCGGATATTGTACCGTGTGAAGCAGTGGGTGCACTGTCACCTTAAAATCCCCACAGATGCGGACCTTCTTTGGTTCCCCCGGCGTATTACTCAACGACCTCTTCATTACAGGAACGATGGGTGTAGCCCACTCGCTCCAGTCTACTTTGGACAGTACTCCTGCACATTCCAACCCTTCCAGCTCTGCTTCAACAGCTGGTCTGATCGCATAAGGCACTGGTCTGGCCTTAAGAAACTTTGGGCTTGCATTTTCCTCTATTTTAATCGTTGCTGTTATGCCTTTTAGTGTTCCGAGTCCCTCCTGGAACACTTCTTTTGCGTCAGTTAGCATTTTTGACAGTCGTCCAGGTGTGACGTCGTCATCCTTTTTGGCCTCAACCTTCAGTGCCTTTATGGAATGCCAATCTAATTGTATATTCCGGATCCATTCACATCCTAGTGGTGGTGGTCCTCCCTGGAATCCCTGGCCTTTGTATGTCACTTTCACCCTTATTTTTCCTTTGGGGTAGACTTTTTGCCCCGTGTACGTCTTCAAGACAATCTCTGTAGCTTTCAAGGGTATGTGTGGAAATAGCCGCTTGTAGTCCCTTTGGTTTATGACTTTTAGGGCTGATCCTGTGTCTAATTCCATTTTCACTTGGACTCCGTCTATCTTGAGTGTGACCCAGATAGTCTGGTGATCCTCCATTTTTGTTACCTTATGTAGTTTCGGACAACCCAGCTCCTTGCTTCCGGAGTCTGTATCACTTTTCTGTTCGTCTGACCTACTGTCCATCACCTTATGTACCTTTTTGTACTTCTCCTGTGGAGATTTCTTGCTGTTGGTTTTCTTCCCTGACCTGCAGACTCTTGCTATGTGTCCTGCTTTTCCACACTGTCTGCACACTTGGTCCTTGAACCAACAATCCTTCTGGTCATGTGTTGTTCTGCCGCAGTGATAACACTTCCCTGTTCTATATGACATTTCATTGGTGCCATATTCTTGTGGTCTCTGTTGTATCTCTGCAGCGCCCCTTGCGGCTGCTTCGTGTGATACTGCCATGCTGAAAGTCTTGTCCAGCGTAAGATCCTTTTCTGATAGAAGCCGCTTCTGGCTTCCTTCACTTTGAAGCCCACACACAAACTTGTCCCTTAACGTATCTGCTCGTCCCATTCCAAACTGGCAGTGTTTCGATAGCATGCGCAGTTCCGTTAAGTACTCAGCATTACTTTCGTCTTTATGCTGGTTCCTTTTGTGGAACTTAAATCTTTCTGCTATCAGCAGCGGTGTGGGGTTTAAGTGGTCCTGTAGGATTTCTACTATGCTTTCGAAATTCTTATTCACGGGCCTCTCTGGGGTTATTAGGTTTCGCAGTAAGCCATAAGTTTTTGCACCCATGGAATTTAACAAAACCAGTGCTTTCCTAGCATCTGGCAATTCATTCGCCCTGCAGTACACCTCAATACGTTCCACATATGTCGCCCAATCTTCGACTTCATTGTCGAACGTAGAGATACTGCCACTCTTCGGCATGCCTGGGTGTGATTTAACTGTCAAAAATGGCATCGCCCGCGCTCTCCCTTCTTCTCTGCTGGCACAAAATGGCATCTCACCTGCTTTCCTTTCTTCCCGCGCTTGCCCTTCTTCTCCGCTGCGGCTTCTAAAAATGGCGTCTCCCGCGCTCTCCCTTCTTCTCCGCGGCTCAATGGCTTCTCCCGCGCTCTCCCTTCTTCTCTCCATGGACACTGTTCAGCCCTTGAGCCCTGGCTGTGCTCTGCGCGTTTTTTTTTCTTTTTCCTGTGCGCCTTTCCCGTTTCCGGCGCTCGGTCATGAACCTGGCTGTTGCTTTACCCTCTCTCTCTCTGTTTTGTTTTTCCTCGACGCCGCTCGGTTTTCAACCCCCGGCTGCGCCCTGTGCGCTTCACCCTCTCTCTTACTCCGTCGACGCTGCTCGGCTTTTTCTCTGCCGTCAGTCGGCTCCAGCTGCCGCTGTCCGGGAAGGGTCTGTGCTGTACCTGTTGTCAGTCTGTTGCTGGATCATCGTGGCTGGGGAACCAAGCCCGTCTCTCAACAGCCTCCCCTGTGATGTTCACTCTCTGCTGGACGACTGGGCGGTTGCTCGTGGTCGACGCCCGTGCTTCTGGCCTCGACTTTCTTCCACCGCCCTCCCGGAGCGAATCCTTGAAGGGAAATGCAGAGTTGCAGGTAGATTCGAATCGCCACTCGTCGCCACTGTTAGATCCGTGATTCTGAGAGTATGATGTTTTCAGATAACTACACGGATGCTGTAACTTAACAATCAACAGGTGTTTACTGGAGTAGGGTAGTCTCAAGTCTGGGGGTACAGAGGCATGCTCAAGGCTTATATACAGGTGTGGTCATAGCCGGTACTACAGTATACAGGAGCTGTAAAAGTAGTTCTCTCTTAAAGGTACATACACTGCAAGAGAGAGAGAGAGAGACTGGAAGTATGAGAGAGAGGGACTGGGAGTGTGAGAGAGAGAGAGAGAGACTGGGAGTGTGAGAGAGAGAGAGAGAGAGACTGGGAGTGTGTGAGAGAGAGAGAGAGAGACTGGGAGTGTGAGTGAGTGAGAGAGGGAGAGACTGGGAGTGTGTGTGAGAGAGAGAGAGAGAGACTGGGAGTGTGTGTGAGAGAGAGAGAAAGAGACTGGGAGTGTGAGAGAGAGAGAGAGACTGGGAGTGTGTGAGAGAGTGAGAGAGAGAGACTGGGAGTGTGAGAGAGAGAAAGACTGGGAGTGTGTGAGAGAGAGAGAGAGACAGACTGGGAGTGTGTGTGTGAGAGAGAGAGAGACTGGGAGTGTGAGAGAGAGAGAGAGAGAGAGACTGGGAGTGTGTGAGAGAGAGAGAGAGACTGGGAGTGTGAGAGAGAGAGAGAGAGACTGGGAGTGTGAGAGAGAGAGAGAGAGAGAGAGAGACTGGGAGTGTGAGAGTCTATGGCAGTGAGGCGTGGGGACCACTAACACAACAAGAATTTGCAAAATGGGACAAACACCCAATTGGGATCCTACATGCAGAATTCTGTAAAAGTATCCTCCGGACTCAGAGGAAAACCGCAAGCAATGCATGCAGGGCAGAACTAAGCCAATATCCACTACTAATTAATATCCAAAAAAGAGCCACCAATTTTGGAAACACCTAAAAATGAGCATCCCCCACTGCTATCATTACGAAGCCCTGAAATGCCAAGAGAGGACCATAAGGAAGAGTCCCCTCAATCAACTAGTCCTGGGACTCAGTGAAGTAACTATTAACACTCCTAATAATAACCAGCCCCAGGACAGTGACATTGTAGCACAGAGAATTCGACCCAACACAATTGTCACTGAACAAAAGGAAAAATATCTGACATATTGGACAGAAAGAACAAAAACCCAAAACAAACTCGATTGCTACTTGGCCCTAAACAGACAATACAACATGGCTGAATACCTGACCACGGTAAAAGATAGCAAATTGAGAAAAACCTTGACTATGTACAGACTTAGTGAGCCTAGCCTGGCCATCGAAAAAGGCAGACACAGACAGACCTGGCTGCCAAGAGAGGACAGGATATGCTCTCACTGCAGTCAGGGAGTGGTGGAGACAGAAATGCACTTCCTCACAGCTTGTGGAAAATATCAGGGCATAAGGGGGAATTTCTACCCAAAATTCATTAAAAAATGCCCTGAATTCAAAAATTTGAATGACGACCAAAAACTCCCATGCCTATTAGGGGAACAGAGAAATTGCGTAACTTTAGCGGCAAACTATGTTACAGCTTGCCATAAGCAGAGGGACAACCATTAAATCTAAGAAAAGAGTATATACATATTATATGAGTGTATATTTATACACACAGGGATATATCTGTTTATACACTGTATGGATAGATCTGCGTTTATGTGTTCAACCATAAATGTTTTTTTCGGTGCTTTGGCAACATAAGATGTACCTTGTCATGCCAATAAAGCAATTTGAATTGAATTGAGAGAGAGAGACTGGGAGTGTGAGAGAGAGAGAGGGAAGGAGAGAAAGAGAGTGAGGTCTTGAACCCACAACCTTCTGGAGCTCTTCTCTTACAAATGTATGGCATGTAATCTCTAAGCTTGCCACTTACCAGCGCCTTCAGGAAAGATGGTGAGAAATCCCCTGTGTGGAGAGTGAGAATAAAATAACTCAGACATTGATTGTCTCTCCCGGGCACCAGGACCCGATTGGGAGCAGACACTGAAGCCCCACCCGCTCTATGTTCCTGTACTAAGATGGCCGCGCATGCACTCTGTTACACACTGAATAAAAATGGCGTCGCACTGAAACTTTTCGCCCTCCTTGACAAAGATGGCTGCCGTTAACCTGGGCCTGTCAGCAGAAGAAATCCCCTCAGCTGCAAACACGGGATCTTCAGATAATTATTCGGGGCTTGCGACTGTTAAATCCGTGAATCTTAAGGTATGGTGTTCTTCAATAAATAGACGGAGACTGCAGATTAACAATCAACAGGTGTTTACTGGATGAGGGTAGTCTAAAAACTAACAGTAAAGATCCCTACACAGGGTTTATGTACAGGTGTGGTCACTGCCGGTACTACAGTATACAGGAGCTGTAAAAGTAGTTCTCCTCTTAAAGGTACATACACTACAATTCCTCCCCTTTTAGATTAACATTACCATAACATTCATTTAACAGTTAACACTTTTAACATGCACATTATTTGAAATAGTCCATTTATAAATTCAGTCTTTGGGGCGGCTTCCTGATCCTTTCTGGATAGCGCCTTTCCTGAGTGTCTTGCTCTTGATGTGGAGGCAATTTTGGCCCCCTGTCGTTGGTTCGTTCATCAGCTTCCGATGTTACTGTTTCTGGGGTAGATGCTACCGGTATGTAGGGTTCATCACCAGGTACGCGAGACATGGAGTTGACTCGTTCCTGTGACGCTAGGATCTGGTCGACATGGTGTCTCACAATGTTCTCCCCAACATCCACTGTGTACATTAGTGGCCCCTGCCGTGTGCATATCATTCCGGTTTGCCATTTCTCTGTTCGGTAGTCGTGGGCCAAGAATGGTTGTCCTACATTGAAGCTCCTTGTCGGCTTCTCATTGATGTGCTGGAATTGCTTATTCTCAACATTTCTTCGCACATTTGGTCTGAGCAAATCCAGACGAGATCTCAACCTTCGGTTAAAGAACATCATGGCTGGGGTCTTTTTGGTAACTGCATGTGTCGCATTTCTGTAGGCTAACAGGAAATTGTCCACCTTATGCTGTAGTGGAATGTCGTCATCGCACATGGCCCTTACTGCCTTTTTAAAGGTTTGTATGAACCTCTCAGCCAATCCATTTGTGGCTGGATGATACGGGGCGGATGTGTAATGCCTTACCCCATTCCCTCTCATAAATTTCCGAAACTCTTCGGACACAATCTGTGGTCCGTTATCAGAGCAAATCTGCTCTGGCAAGCCGTTCCTGACAAATATGGTCCATAGGACTGCAATCGTTTTCTCCGTAGTGGTGGAGGACATTTTTATCACCTCAGGCCACTTCGAATGAGCATCCACTGCTATTAAGAACATTGAGTCCATGAATGGACCAGCAAAATCAATATGCACCCATTGCCATGGAGAGGAGGGCCACTCCCATGGGTGTATAGGGGCATGTGGTGGTGCATTTTGGACCTTCTGGCATCCTGAGCAGCTCTTTGTTAGGTCCTCGATTTGTTGATTGATCCCCGGCCACCACACATAAGCCCTAGCAAGGCTTTTCATTTTCACCCCTCCCAGATGGCCTTCGTGAAGCTCATTGAGCACTCTCTCCCTTAACTTGGGTGGAATTACCACTCGGGATCCACACATCACTGTCCCCTAGCATACTGACAGCTGTTCTCTTCTGGATGAGAATGCTGGCAACAGTGAGTCGCCATGTGTTGGCCATCCCTTCACCGTCAAATCATATACCCGAGACAGTGTTGGATCATTTCAGGTCTCCTTCTCTATATCCGCGTTAGTTACTGGCAAGCGTTCAATTATGGTTGAATAAAATATTTCGACAGGGTCCACTGCTGGTACTTCCTCCGCAGTAGGCAGTGGCAGGCGTGATAGCCCATCAGCGTTTCCATGCTGTTTCGTGCCCTTATACTCTATTTCATATTGGTTCGCCCCTAGAAAAAGGGCCCATCTTTGTAGCTGTTGCGCAGTCATCACCGGAACGCCCTTCTTTGGATTAAAGATGGAGACAAGTGGTTGGTGGTCAGTCAGCAAGGTGAACTTCTGCCCGTGCAGATAGTGGTTGAACTTTTTCACTCCCCATACTAGGCTGAGGGCCTCCCTGTCAATCTGGGCGTAGTTGCGCTCGGCTGAGGTTAGTGACCGAAACACAAAGGCTACTGGCCTCTCCAACCCATCTGGGAATTTGTGCGACAGCACCGCTCCAATACCATAGGGTGATGCATCACACGCCAACCGAATTGGTAGTGCTGGGTTGAAATGAGCCAACAACTCTTTTGATGTGATCAATTCTTTGCACTTCTGGAAAGCTCGTTTACATTCGTCATTCCACTTCCATGGTACCCTCGTTTGCAGTAGGGTGTTCAGTGGGTGTAATACTGCAGACAAATTTGGTAAGACTTATTGTAGTCGTTCACCAGCCCGAGGAACGACCTCAGTTGTGACACATTTTCCGGTGCTGGAGCCTTGACTACTGCCTCAATCTTTTCAGGGGACTTATGTAACCCCTCTTCATCAATAACGTGGCCACAAAAATACGAGATCTGCTTCTGGAAAAACTCGCATTTGTGGCGATTAGCTCGTAGCCCATATTCCTTCAATCGAGTGAGCACCTGCTCCAGGTTGGCGAGGTGATCACTGTCATTTTCGCCCGTGACCAGGATGTCGTCCAAATAACACTGGGTCCCTGGAATCCCTTGCAGGACTTGATCCATTGCCCTTTGCCAAATAGCCGGAGCTGATGCTACCCCGCACACCAGCCGGTTGTATTGGTAGAGACCTTTGTGAGTGTTGATCGTGAGGTATTGTTTCGAGGCTTCTTCAACCTCCATTTGCAGGTACGCTTGGGCCAGATCAATCTTAGTGAAGCGTTTTGCTCCAGATAGCGAGGCGAAAATATCTTCAATCCGCGGAAGCGGATATTGTACCGTGTGAAGGACTGGGTTCACTGTCACCTTAAAGTCCCCACAGATGCGAACCTTCTTTGGTTCCCCAGGCGTATTACTCAACGACCTCTTCATTACAGGAACGATGGGTGTAGCCCACTCGCTCCAGTCCACTTTGGACAGTACTCCTGAACGTTCCAAACCTTCCAGCTCTGCTTCGACGGCTGGGCGGATCGCATAAGGCACCGGTCTGGCCTTAAAAAACTTTGGGCTTGCATTTTCCTCTATTTTAATCATCGCTGTTATGCCTTTTAGTGTTCTGAGTCCCTCCTGGAACACTTCTTGTGCGTCAGTTAGCATTTTTGACAGTCGTCCAGGTGTGACGTCGTCATCCTTTTTGGCCTCTACCGTCAGTGCCTGTATGGAATGCCAATCTAACTGTATCTTCTGGATCCATTCACATCCTAGTAGTGGTGGTCCTCCATCTGGCAATACATATAGGTCCATTTTTGGTGTTTCCTGGCCGTTGTATATCACGTTCACCTTTATTTTTCCTTTGGGTTGGAATTTTTGCCCCGTGTACGTCTTCAAGACAATCTCTGTATCTCTCAAGGGTATATGTGAGAATAGCCGCTTGTAGTCCCTTCGGTTTATGACTGTTAGGGCTTATCCTGTGTCCAATTCCAGTTTCACTTGGACTCCGTCTATCTTGAGCGTGACCCAGATAGTTTGGTGATCCTCCATTTTGATTACATTATGTAGTTTCAGACAACCCAGCTCCTTGCTTCTGGAGTCTGTATCACTTTTCTGTTCATCTGAACTACTCTCCGTCACGTTATGTACCTTTTTGTACTTCTCCTGTGGAGATTTCTTGCTGCTGGTTTTCTTCCCCGACCTGCAGACTCTTGCTATGTGTCCTGCTTTTCCACACTGTCTGCACACTTGGTCCTTGAACCAACAATCCTTCTGGTCGTGTGTTGTTCTGCCACAGCGATAACACTTTCCTGCTGCATATGTCATTTCATTGGTGCCATATTCTTGCGGTCTCCGTTGTATCTCTGCAGTGCCCCGTGCGGCTGCTTCATGTGATACTGCCATGCTGAAAGCCTTGTCCAGCGTAAGATCCTTTTCTGATAGAAGCCGTTTCTGGGTTCCTTCACTTTGAAGCCCACACACAAACTTGTCCCTTAACGTATCTGCTAGTCCCATTCCAAACTGGCAGTGTTTCGATAGCTTGCGCAGTTCCGTTAAATACTCAGCATTACTTTCGTCTTTATGCTGGTTCCTTTTGTGAAACTTAAATCTTTCTGCTATCAGCAGCGGTGTGGGGTTTAAGTGGTCCTGTAGGATTTCCACTATGCTTTCGAAATCCTTATCCACTGGCTTCTCTGGGGTTACTAGGTTTCGCAGTAAGCCATACATTTTTGCACCCATGGAATTTAACAAAACCAGTGATTTCCTGGCATCTGGCACTTCATTCGCCTTGCAGTACACCTCAATGCGTTCCACATATGTCGCCCAATCTTCGACTTCATTGTCGAACGCTGTGACACTGCCACTCTTCGGCATCCCTGGGTGTGGTTAGACTGGCTAAAATGGCGTCTCCCGCGCTCTCCCTTCTTCTCCGCTGGCTCAAAATGGCGTCTCCCGCGCTTCCCTTTCTTCCCGCGCTCGCCTTTCTTCTCCGCTGTGGCTTCAAAAATGGCGTCTCCTGCGCTCTCCCTTCTTCTCCGCGGCTCAAATGGCGTCTCCCACGCTTCCTTTCTTCCCCCGCGGATGCTGCTCAGCCCTTGAGCCCTGGCTGCGCTCTGCGCGTTCTCCTGTGCGCCTCTCTCGTTGCTGCCGCTCGGTCCTGAACCCCGGCTGTGCTTTACCCTCTCTCTCTTTTTGTTTTCCGTCGATGCCGCTCAGTCTTCAACCCCCAGCTGCGCCCTGTGCGCTTTACCCTCTCTCTTACCCCGTCGACACTGCTCGGCCTTTTCTGTGCCGTCGGTCAGCTCCAGCCGCCACTGTCTGGGAAGAGTCTGCGCTGTACCTGTTGCCAGCCTGTTGCTGGATCGTCATGGCTGGAGAACCAAGCCCAGCTCTCAACAGCCTCCCCTGCGATGCTCACTCTCTGCCGGATGACTGGGCGGTTGCTCGTGGTCGACGCCAGTGCTTCTGGCCTCGACTTTCTTCCACCGCCCTCCTGGAGCGAATCCTTGAAGGGAAATGCAGAGTTGCAGGTAGATTCGAATCGCCACTCGTCGCCACTGTTAGATCCGTGAATCTTAAGGTATGGTATTCTTCAATAAATAGACGGGGACTGCAGATTAACAATCAACAGGTGTTTACTGGATGAGGGTAGTCTAAAAACTAACAGTACAGATCCCTACACAGGGTTTATAGACAGGTGTGGTCACTGCCGGCACTACAGTATACAGGAGCTGTAAAAGTAGTTCTCCTCTTAAAGGTACATACACTACAGCGACCTACCCCAGTTGCTTATGAAGCCTCCCCACCTACCGACCCCGGGAACGGAGCCGAGCCAGCAGACCCTCTCCCCTCTGCCAGTGTTAGAGAGAGAGACTGGGAGTGTGTGTGAGAGAGAGAGAGACTGGGAGTGTGAGAGAGAGAGAGAGAGAGAGAGACTGGGAGTATGTGAGAGAGAGAGAGAGACTGGGAGTGTGTGAGAGAGAGAGACTGGGAGTGTGTGTGTGAGAGAGAGAGAGAGAGACTGGGAGTGTGAGAGAGAGAGAGAGAGACTGGGAGTGTGAGAGAGAGATAGAGAGAGACTGGGAGTGTGTGAGAGAGAGAGAGAGAGAGAGACTGGGAGTGTGAGAGAGAGAGAAAGAGACTGGGAGTGTGTGTGTGAGAGAGAGAGAGACTGGGAGTGTGAGAGAGAGAGAGAGGCTGGGAGAGTGTGTGAGAGAGAGAGAGAGAGACTGGGAGTGTGAGAGAGAGAGAGACTGGGAGTGTGTGAGAGAGAGAGAGAGAGAGACTGGAAGTGTTAGAGAGAGAGAGAGAGAGAGACTGGGAGTGTGAGAGAGAGAGAGAGACCGGGAGTGTGAGAGAGAGAGACAGACTGGGAGTGTGAGAGAGAGAGAGACTGGGAGTGTGTGAGAGAGAAGGCTAGGCACCGGGGCCTCGGGCACTCGCACTAACATGGCCCAGCTGAGCGCAGCGCCCCGGTCAGCCCAAGCTCCGCAGCCGCCGTTCGGCCGCAGGTCACAAAGCACCCGAGCCCAGCGCCGGAGCTGGCTCCATGGAGCTCCGTGCCGCCCCACCAGCCTTTAGAAAGATGGCAGCTGTTAGATCCATGATTCTGAGAGTATGATGTTTTTCAATAACCACATGGATGCTGTAACTTAACAATCAACAGGTATTACAGTATACAGGAGCTGTAAAAGTAGTTATCTCTTAAAGGTACATGCACTACAATTCCTCCCCTTTTAGATTAGTAGTACCCATAATATTCAAATAACAATTAACACTTTAACATGTACATTAAACAACAATAGTCCATTTATAGATTCAGTCTTTGGGGCGGCTTCCTGATCCTTTCGGGATAGCACCTTTCCTGAGGTTCTTGTTCTTGGTGCAGAGGCGATTCTGGCCCCTTTTTATCGGTTAGTTCATCAGGTTCCACTGCTACTGGTTCGGAGGTAGATGCTACCGGTATGTTGGGTTCATCCCCAGGTACGCAAGACATGGGGTTGACTCGTTCCTGTGACGCTAAGATCTGATCAACGTGGCCTCTCACAATGTTCTCCCCGACATCCACTGTGTACATTAATGGCCCCTGCCGTGTGCATATCGTTCCGGGTTGCCATTTCTCTGTTCGGTAGTCACGGGCCAAGACTGGTTGTCCTACATTGAAGCTCCTTGTCGGCTTCTCATTGATGTGCTGGAATTGTTTATCCTCAACATTTCTTCGCACATTTGGTCTAAGCAAGTCCAGACGAGATCGCAACCTTCGGTTAAAGAACATCATGGCCGGGGTCTGGTTGGGAACTGCATGTGTCGCGTTTCGGTAGGCTAATAAGAAATTGTCCACCTTATGCTGTAGTGGAATTTCATCGTCACACATGGCCTTTATCGCCTTCTTAAAGGTTTGTACGAACCTCTCAGCCAATCCATTTGTGGCTGGATGATACGGGGCGGATGTGTGATGCCTTACCCCATTCCTTCTCATAAATTTTCGAAACTCTTCGGACACAAACTGTCGTCCATTATCAGAGCAAATCTGCTCTGGCAAGCCGTTTCTGGCAAATATGGTCCGTAGGACTGCAATCGTTTTCTCTGTCGTGGTTGAGGACATTTTTATCACCTCAGGCCACTTCGAATGAGCATCCACTGCTATTAAGAACATTGAGTCCATGAATGGACCAGCAAAATCAATATGCACCCGTTGCCATGGAGAGGAGGGCCACTCCCATGGGTGTAGAGGGGCATATGGTCGTGCATTTTGGACCTTCTGGCATCCTGAGCAGCTCTTGGTTAGGTCTTCGATTTGTTGATCGAATCCCGGCCACCACACATAAGCCCTAGCAAGGCTTTTCATTTTCACTCCCCCCAGATGACCTTCATGTAGCTCATTTAGCACTCTCTCCCTTAACTTGGGTGGAATCACCACTCTGGATCCACACATCACTGTCCCCTGGCATACTGACAGCTGTTCTCTTCTGGATGAGAATGCTAGCAACAGTGAGTCGCCATGTATTGGCCATCCCCTCACCGTCAAATCATATACCCGAGACAGTGTCGGATCATTGCGGGTCTCCTTCTCTATATCCACGTTAGTTACTGGCAATCGTTCAATTATTGACGAATAAAATATCTCGATAGGGTCCACTGCTGGTGCTTCCTCCACAGTAGGCAGTGGCAGGCGTGATAGCCCATCAGCGTTTCCATGCTGTTTCGTGCCTTTATATTCTATTTCATATTGGTTCGCCCCTCGAAAAAGGGACCATCTTTGTAACCGTTGTGCAGTCATCACCGGAACGCCCTTCTTTGGATTAAAGATGGAGACAAGTGGTTGATGGTCAGTCAGCAAGGTGAACTTCTGCCCATGCAGATAGTGGTTGAATTTTTTTACTCCCCATACTAGGCTGAGGGCCTCCCTGTCAATCTGGGTGTAGTTGCGCTCGGCTGAGGTTAGTGACCGAGATGCAAAGGCTACTGGCCTCTCCAACCCGTCTGGGAATTTGTGCGACAGCACCGCTCCAATACCATAGGGTGATGCATTACATGCCAAACGAATTGGTAGTGCTGGGTTGAAATGGGCCAACACCTCTTTTGACGTGATCAATTCTTTACACTTCTGGAAAGCTCGTCTACGTTCGTTATTCCACTTCCATGGTACCCCTGTTTGCAGTAGGGTGTTCAGTGGGTGTAATACCGTAGACAAATTTCGTAAGAACTTATGGTAGTAGTTTACCAGCCCGAGGAACGACCTCAGTTGTGACACATTTTCCGGTGCTGGAGCCTTGACTACTGCCTCAATCTTTTCAGGAGACTTATGTAACCCCTCTTCATCGATGACGTAGCCACAATACGAGATCTGCTTCTGGAAAAACTCACACTTGTGGCAATTAGCTCGTAGCCCATATTCCTTTAATCTGGTGAGCACCTTCTCCAAGTTGGCGAGGTGATCACTGTCATTTTCGCCCGTGACCAGGATGTCATCCAAATAACACTGGGTCCCTGGAATCCCTTGCAGGACTTGATCCATTGCCCTTTGCCAAATAGCCGGAGCCGATGCTACCCCGAACACCAGCCGGTTGTATTGATAGAGACCTTTATGAGTGTTAATCGTAAGGTATTGTTTCGAGGCTTCTTCTACCTCCATTTGCAAGTATGCCTGGGCTAGATCAATTTTGGTGAAGCGTTTACCTCCAGATAGCGAGGCGAAAATATCCTCAATTCGTGGAAGCGGATATTGTACCGTGTGAAGGACTGGGTTCACTGTCACCTTAAATTCCCCACAGATGCGGACCTTCTTTGGTTCCCCAGGCATATTACTCAACGACCTCTTCATTACAGGAACGATGGGTGTAGCCCACTCGCTCCAGTCTACTTTGGACAGTACTCCTGAACGTTCCAACCCTTCCAGCTCTGCTTCGACAGCTGGTCTGATCGCATAAGGCACTGGTCTGGCCTTAAGAAATGTTGGGCTTGCTTTTTCCTCTATTTTAATCGTTGCTGTTATGCCTTTTAGTGTTCTGAGTCCCTCCTGGAACACTTCTTTTGCGTCAGTTAGCATTTTTGACAGTCGTCCAGGTGTGATGTCGTCATCCTTTTTGGCCTCAACCTTCAGTGCATATATGGAATGCCAATCTAATTGTATCTTCCGGATCCATTCACGTCCTAGCAGTGGTGATCCTCCATCTGGCAATACATATATAACCATTTTAGGTATTTCCTGGCCTTTATATATCTCTTTCACCCTTATTTTTCCTTTGGGGTTTACTTTTTGCCCCGTGTACGTCTTCAAGACAATCTCTGTAGCTTTCAAGGGTTTATGACTGTTAGGGCTGATCCTGTGTCCAATTCCATTTTCACTTGGACTCCGTCTATCTTGAGTGCAACCCAGATAGTCTGGTGATCCTCCATTTTGGTTACCTTATGTAGTTTCAGACAACCGAGCTCCTTGCTTCCGGTGTCTGTGTCACTTTTCTGTTCGTCTGAACTACTGTCCATCACCTTGTGTACCTTTTTGTACTTCTGTGGAGATTTCTTACTGTTGGTTTTCTTCCCAGACCTGCAGACTCTTGCTATGTGTCCTGCTTTTCCACACTGTCTGCACACTTGGTCCTTGAACCAACAATCCTTCTGGTCGTGTGTTGTTCTGCCGCAGCGATAGCACTTCCCTGTCCCAAAGGACATTTCATTGGTGCCATATTCTTGCGGTCTCCGTTGTATCTCTGCAGCGCTCCTTGCGGCTGCTTCGTGTGATACTGCCATACTGAAAGCCTTGTCCAGCATAAGATCCTTTTCTGATAGAAGCCGTTTCTGGGTTCCTTCACCTTGCAGCCCACACACAAACTTGTCCCTTAACGTATCTGCTAGTCCCACTCCAAACTGGCAGTGTTTCAATAGCTTGCGCAGTTCCGTTAGGTACTCAGCATTGCTTTCGTCTTTGTGTTGGTTCCTTTTATGGAACTTAAATCGTTCTGTGGGGTTTAAGTGGTCTTGTAGGATTTCTACTATGCTTTCGAAATTCTTATTCACGGGCTACTCTGGGGTTATTAGGTTTCGCAGTAACCCATAAGTATTTGCACCCATGGAATTTAACAAAACCAGTGCTTTCCTAGCATCTGGCACTTCATTCGCCCTGCAGTACACCTCAATACGTTCCACATATGTCACCCAATCTTCGACTTCATTGTCGAACGTAGAGATACTGCCCCTCTTCTGCATCCCTGGGTGTGATTTAACTGTCAAAAATGGCATCTCCCGTGCTTCCCCTTCTTCTCCGCTGGCACAAAATGGCGTCTCCCGTGCTTTCCTTCCTTCCCGCGCTCGCCCTTCTTCTCCACTGCGGCTTCTAAAAATGGCGTCTCCCACGCTCTTCCTTCTTCGCCGCGGCTCAATGGCGTCTCCCGCACTCTCCCTTCTTCTCCCCGCGGACACTGTTCAGCCCCTGAGCCCTGGCTGTGCTCTGCGCGTTCTTTTTTTTGTGCGCCTTTCCCGTTTCCGCCGCTCAGTCCTGAACCCGGCTGTTGCTTTACCCTCTCTCTCTCTGTTTTGTTTTTCCGCAACGCCGCTCGGTTTTCAACCCCCGGCTGCGGCCTGTGCACTTCACCCTCTGTCTTACCCCGTTGACGCTGCTCGGCTTTCTCTCCGCCGTCAGTTGGCTCCGGCCGCCGCTGTCCGGGAAGGGTCTGCGCTGTACCTGTCGTCAGTCTATTGCTGATTGTCGTGGCTGGGGAACCAAGCCCAGCTCTCCACAGCCTCCCCTGCGATGTTCACTCTCTGCCGGACGACTGGGCGGTTGCTCGTGGTCGACGCCCGTGTTTCTGGCCTCGACTTTCTTCCACCGCCCTCCCGGAGCGAATCCTCGAAGGGAAATGCAGAGTTGCAGGTAGATTCGAATCGACACTCGTCGCCACTGTTAGATCCGTGATTCTGAGTGTATGATGTTTTCAATAACCACACGGATGCTGTAACTTAACAATCAACAGGTATTTACTGGAGTAGGGTAGTCTCAAGACTGGGGTACAGAGGCATGCTCAAGGCTTATATACAGGTGTGGTCACTGCCGGTACTACAGTATACAGGAGTTGTAAAAGTAGTTCTCTCTTAAAGGTACATACACTATAGCGGCCGTGGCTACGCTCGGCTCAGACCCGCCCGGCCAGCCTTTAGAAAGATGGCGGAAGAGAGAGAGCAACTGGGGGGAAGAGAGTGAGAGACTCGGGGGAAGAGAGAGAGCGACTGGGGGGAAGAGAGAGAGTGACTGGGGGGAAGAGGGAGAGCGACTGGGGGGAAGAGAGAGAGCGACTGGGGGAAGAGAGAGAGAGCGACTGGGGGAAGAGAGAGAGCGACTGGGGGGAAGAGAGAGGGCGACGGGGAAGAGAGAGAGTGACTGGGGGGAAGAGAGAGAGCGACTGGGGGGAAGAGAGAGAGTGACTGGGGGAAGAGAGAGAGAGAGAGACTGGGGGGGAGAGAGGGAGAGACTGGGGGGAGAGAGAGAGAGAGACTGGGGGGAAGAGAGAGAGAGAGGGAGAGAGAGAGAGGGAGAGAGAGACAGAGAGAGAGCGGGAGAGAGAGACAGAGACAGAGGGAGTGGGAGAGAGGGGGAAGGAGAGAAAGGGGAAAGGGGTGGGAGGAAATGGGTGGGGGGAAAGGGGTGGGGGACAGGAGGGGAAAGGGGTGGGGGAAAGGGGTGGGGGAAAGGGGTGGGGGGAAAGGGGTGGAAAGGGGTGGGGGAAGGGGAAGAGGGCGGAAGGGGAAGATGGGGAGGGGAAGAGGGGGAGGGCGAGGGGGGGAGGGAAGAGGGGGAGGGGAAGAAGAAGGGGAGGGGAGGGGGAAGGGGTGGGGGAGGGGAAGGGAAGCAGGTGTGTGGGAGGGGGGAAAGGGGGGTGGGAAGGGGGTGTGGGGGGGAAGGGTGGGGGAAGGAGGGGGGAGGGGGAAGGTGGTGAAGGAGGGGGAGGGAGGAAGTGGGGGGAGAAAGTGAGGGGGGAGCCAGCAGACCCTCTCCCCTCTGCCAGTGTTGAGAGTTGCGCTGCCGGTGGCGGTTGGAGAAGGCTAAGCCCTGGGGCGTCGGGCACCCGCACTGACATGGCCCAGCTGAGCGCAGCGCCCTGGTCAGCCCAAGCTCTGCAGCCGCCATTCGGCCTCAGGCCACAAAGCACCCGAGCCCAGCGCCGGCGATGGCTCCGCGGAGCTCCTTGCCACCCCACCAGCCTTTAGAAAGATGGCGGCGGTGGCTATGCTTGGCTCAGACCCGCCCGGCCAGCCTTTAGAAAGATGGCGGCAATCGCGGGCTGCTTGTTGAGCGGGACGGGAGGTGCCTAGCTCAGGCGTGGCTGGGAACAGAGGCCGAGGCTTCGAGGCCTGCAAAAACGGTGAAAGGTAGGAAAATTAATGAGGTTAGAGAAAATATTACAAATTAATTAACATTTTTAAAAACAATTTAATTGTGTTTTAAAAGCAACATTTTTTTTGCTGGAAATGTAGATTTGAAAATAAACATGCAGAAAATGGGAAAAAGAAATGAAGCGTTAGGAATCAAGATGGCGGCCACTCACCTCAGCTCAGAAGGATTAGGCCCGCCCACACATGCACCGATTGGTCAACCATGAGGTCACTCAACTGTAGGATTGGTCAATCATCACGTCACTCAACTCTAGGATGGCCTGCCCGCACACGCAATGTACCCGCCCCCATGACGCAGCGATTGATCAACCGTCAGGTCGCTCAACTGTACGATTGGTCAACCTTCACGTCACTCAATGCTAATGAGTGGATAATGAGCGGAATTTTGAACGTTTTTTGGATACCGTCTGAACAATTTTTGTCTGACCAAAAAGTAAATACGCTTATGACCATTCCGGAATCATAAGCTTTCTTTTGATATAACACATGTGTAGGTACGCTCTATAACTTTTGAGTGTATAAAGTACATACAGACAGACAGACAGACAGACAGACAGATGGACGGACAGACAGACAGACAGAAGAGCTCTTTTATAGATATATACTAGCTGGGGTGAGCCCGGCGTTGCCGAGGCTTTTTCGAGGGCATGTTGTTGTTGAAGAGAGAGAGAGAGCGACTGGGGGGGTGGGGGGGGGCGGCAGAGAGAGACTGGGGGGGGGAACAGAGAGAGACTGGGGGGGGAACAGAGAGAGACTGGGGGGGGAACAGAGAGAGACTGCGGGGGGGAACAGAGAGAGACTGGGGGGAACAGAGAGAGACTGGGGGGGAAGAGAGAGAGACTGGGGGGAACAGAGAGAGACTGGGGGGAGGGGGGAACAGAGAGAGACGGGGGAGGGGGAACAGAGAGAGACGGGGGGGAACAGAGAGAGACTGGGGGGGGAACAGAGAAGCTCTCCCCCCCCGCGATTTCCCGAGGCTCTCCCCCCCCGCGATTTCCCGAGGCTATCCCCCCCGCGATTTCCCGAGGCTCTCCTCCCCCCACGATTTCCCGAGGCTCTCCCCCCCCGCGATTTCCCGAGGCTCTCCCCCCCGCGATTTCCCGAGGCTATCCCCCCCCCTGCGATTTCCCGAGGCTCTCCCCCCCCCGCGATTTCCCAAGGCTCTCCCCCCCCGCGATTTCCCGAGGCTCGCCCCCCCCACGATCTCCCGAGGCTGTGTGCTGGCATCACGGGGGCCGTGCGCATGCGTGCCGGCGTCAAGGCGGCTGCGCAACTGGCGGTCTCTTCATTTTTTTTAAACTCGTGCGTGCTGGCGTCACGGGGTGGCGGGGGCCGTGCGCATGCGTGGTTTCAAGACCGCCGGCGTGCCCCGTTGCCGGGGTAACGGGGGCCGTGCGAATGCGTGCCGTCGTCAAGGCGGCCGCGCAACTGGCGGCCTCTTCTTTTTTTTTTAAACTCATCTTTCGCCGAGTAAGAGGAGATTAAATAAATAGAGAGCAGCAAAAGAGGAGGAGGGAGTAGGAGTTGCTCGGCAGGCCCATGCAAGAAGGACGGTAGATGTGAATAGGAGGCAGGGCTCGGCTGCCGGTTAATTAAGTGGCCCCTCGGGTCGGACGCAGGCCTGGTCTCGAACGAGGAGCCAACTGCCCCGCCCACCGCGTGCGCATTTGCTAAACACAATTTAAAACACAAATAAATTGTTATTTAATTCCCTAACACATCATTAAAATATTTACCTTAGTTCCCTAACACACAGAAAGTATGGGGGAAAAAATCGTGAAAAATCAAGATGGCGGCCACTCACCTCGGTTCAGAAGGATAAGGCCCGCCCACACATGCACCGATTGGTCGACCGGTCAGGTCACCGAAGCGTAGGATTGGTCAATCGTCGAGTCACTCGACACTCAACTGTAGGATGGCACGCGCCAAGAACCCGCCGTACGATTGGTCGACCTCGATGTCACACGGTCGCTAATGAGATACTAATGAGCGGAACGCTGAACGTTTTTTGGATACCGCGGGCGGGATTTTTGTCCGGCCGAAACGTAAATACGCCTATGACCGGTCCGGAATCGCAAGCTTTCTTTTGAGGCGACGTGCGCGTCAGTACGCTCTGTAACTTTCAAACGTATAGAACACGGACAGACAGACATCGGGACAGACAGAAGAGCCGCTTTATATATATAGACTAGCTGAAGTGCCCGGCGGTGCCAAGGCTTTTTCGAGGGCATGTTGTTGTTGGAAGAGAGAGAGAGAGCGACTGGGGGGAAGAGAGAGAGCGACTGGGTGGAAGAGAGAGAGCGACTGGGGGGAAGAGAGGGAGGGGAGGGGGGTGAGGGGGGAGGGGGAGGGGAGGGGAGGGAGGAGGGGGGAGGGGGGGAGGGGAGGGCGGCTAAGGGAGGGCGGGGAAGGGAGGGGGGAAGGGAGGGGGGAAGGGAGGGCGGGGGGGAAGGAGGGGGGGAAGGGAGGGCGGGGGGAAGGGAGGGGGAAGGGAGGGCGGGGGGAAGGAAGGGAGGGGGAAGGGAGGGGGAGGCCGGCGGGGGAAGGGAGGGCGGGGGGGAGGGGGGGAGGGAGGGCGGGGGGCCCCCCCCCTCGCGGCCCCCCCCCGAGGGTCGCGGCCCCCCCCGAGGGTCGCGGCCCCCCCCCGAGGGTCGCGCCCCCCCCCGACCGAGGTGAAGACCGCCGATTGTGCGCGCAGCAGGAGCTGAGACGCGGCGTCTCTCTCCGGCCGGCGGGCCCGGTTGCCAGGGTAACTGTGACACTGACCAAGCCCCGCCCCCCGGCCGAGCCTGAGAGACGCCGCGTCTCAGCTGCTCCTGCTGCGCGCGCGGCCCCCCCCCGAGGGTCGCGGCCCCCCCCCGAGGGTCGCGGCCCCCCCCGAGGGTCGCGCCCCCCCCCCGAGGGTCGCGGCCCCCCGAGGGTCGCGGCCCCCCCCCCGAGGTGAAGACCACCGATTGCGGCTGTGCGAGACGGCTGGCGGACCCGTTGCCAGGGTAACGCTGGACGCTCAGCAAGCCCCGCCCCCTGGCCGAGCCAGAGAGAGACGCCACGTCTCAGCTCCTGCTGCGCGCGCACCCCTAGCGGCGCTGGGCTGAGGCTCGGCCCTCCAGCCTTCGAGTGGGCCCGGGAGGTGCCTAGCTCGGGCGTGGGTGCAGAGGAGACGCCGAGGCTTCTAGGCCTACCTGGAAAAAACGGGGAAAGGTAGGAAAATTAATGAGATTAGATAAGTTAATTACTTTCTAAATCATTTTTTTTTAAAACAATATGTGTTTTAAAAGCAACGTTTTTTTTTAAGATGCAGAAAGCGGGAAAAAGAAAGGAAAAGTTTGGAATCAAGATGGCGGCGACTCACCTCGGTTCAGAAGGATAAGGCCCGGCCACACACGCACCGATTGGCCCGGCGGCACACGCCAGCAACCCGGCGTATGATTGGTCGAGCTCGAGGTCACTCTGTCGCTAATGAGCGGATAATGAGATGCTAATGAGCAGAATGTTAAGGTTTTTGGGATACCGCAGGCGCGATTTTAGCCCGGCTGAAACGTAAATACGCTTAAAACCATCTCGGAAGCGTAAGCTTTCTTTGGAGGTAACGAGCGCGTAGGTACGCCCTGTAACTTTCGAGCGCATACCCCCCAGACGCACACGCGATGACAGACAGACAGAAGGACAGAAGGACAGAAGTACCGATTTATATATATAGACTAGCTGGGGAGCCCCGCGTTGCGAGGGCAATTGTGGGGCGCTTGGTCTCCCTGCCCCTGTGTGTCCCCCCTCTCCCTGTCATGTCCTCTCCCTGTCCTATCCCTCCCTCCCCTCCTCTCCCTCCCCTCCCCTCCTCTCCCTCCCTCCCCTCCCCTGTCTCCCTCCCCTCCCCTCCCCTCGCCCACCCCCACCCCTCCCCCACTCCCCCGCTCCCCTCTGTCCCTCTCTCCAGCCCCTCCCCCTGCCTAGCGCCTGAGGTCCGGTGCCGTTCCGATAGCGGGAATGCTGAGCGGCGGCCGGCGCCGGGAGTGGGCTCTCACGGGCGGCGCATGCGCGGTCAGTGCGGGTGGCGCATGCGCGGTCAGTGCGGCCGGCGCATGCGCAGTCAGTGCGGGCGGCGCATGCCGCGGTCAGTGCGGGCGGCGCGAGCCCCCCCGCGATTTCCCGAGGCTCGCCCCCCCCGCGATTTCCCAAGGCTCTCCCCGCCCCCCCCGCGATTTCCCGAGGCTCTCCCCCCCCCGCGATTTCCCGAGGCTCTCTCCCCCCGCGATTTCCCGAGGCTCTCCACCCCTCCGCGATTTCCCGAGGCTCTCCCCCCCTGCGATTTCCCGAGGCTCTCCCCCCCCCGTGATGTCCCGAGGCTCTCCCCTCCGCGATTTCCCGAGGCTCTCTCCCCCCTATTAAATTGTTATTTAATTCCCTAACACATCATTAAAGTATTTACCTTAGTTCCCTAACACACAGAAAGTGTGGGGGAAAAAATTGTGAAAATCAAGATGGCGGCCACTCACCTCGGTTCAGAAGGATAAGGCCTGCCCACACACGCACTGATTGGTCGACCGGTCAGGTCACCGAAGCGTAGAATTGGTCAATGGTCGAGTCACTCGACACTCAACTGTAGGAAGGAACCCGCCGTCCGATTGGTGGACCTCGACGTCACACGGTCGCTAATGAGATGCTAATGAGCGGAACGCTGAACGTTTTTGGGATACCGCGGGTGGGATTTTTGTCCGGCCGAAACGTAAATACGCCTATGACCGGTCCGGAATCGCAAGCTTTCTTTTGAGGTGACGCGCGCATCGGTACGCTCTGTAACTTTCAAACGTATAGAGAACGGACAGACAGACAGACAGACATCGGGGCAGACAGAAGAGCCACTTTATATATATAGATAGAAGATAGATAGATAGATAAACATTTTAAACCCTTATGTCTCAATAATGGAATAAGAGAATGTTCACAATATAAACATTCTAAACCCTTACCCCTCAACAATAGAATAAGAGAATGTTCACAGTATAAACATTCTAAACCTTTATTCCCTCAACAATAGAATAAGAAACTGTTCACAGCACTAACATTCTAAACCCTCATCCCTCAACAATAGAGTTAAGAGAATGTTCACATTATTAACATTCTAAAACCACATCTCTCAAAAAATGGAAGAGAATGTTCGTAGTATAAACATTCTAAACTCAAAACCCCAACAAGAGACCAAGAAGATGCATACAGTATTAACATTATAAACCCATGTTCCACAACAAGAGACCCAGGGACATGTTTTCATTTGTTCACTTGTTTTAGTGAGAAAGTAGACATTAGTACAAAGTGGGGAACTAACACACACAACAATGGAGTAATCAGAACATTAACTACTTCCAAGTGCATTCCAAGGATCTATCCTTGGCCCCCTCCTATTTCTCATCTACATGCTGCCCCTTGCCGACATCATCCGAAAACAGGGCGTCAGTTTCCATATGTACACTGACGACACCCAGCTCTACCTCACCACCACTTCTCTTGATCTCTCCACAGTCTCTAAATTGTCAGATTGCTTGACCAACATCCACTGCTGGATGAGAAGGAATTTTCTCACAATTAAATATTGGGAAGATTGAAGCCATTGTTTTTGGTCACCGCTACAAACTCCGTTCCCTAGCCACTGACTCCATCCCTCTCCCTAGCATCTGTCTGAGGCTGAACCAGACTGTTCACAACCTTGGTGTCATATTCGACCCTGAAATGAGCTTCCAACCACATATCCGTGACATAACAAAGACCGCATATTTCCACCTTCGTAACATTGCCCATCTCCGCCCCTGCCTCAGCTCATCTGCTGCTGAAACCCTCATCCATGCCTTTGTTACCTCTAGACTTAACTACTCCAACGCACTCCTGGCTGGCCTCCCACATTCTACCTTATGTAAACTTGAGGTAATCCAAAACTTGGCTGCCCGAGTCCTAACTCGCACCAAGTCTCGTTCACCCATCACTCCTATGCTCACTGACCTCCATTAGCTCCCGGTTAAGCAATGCCTTGATTTCAAAATTCTCATCCTTGTTTTCAAACCACTCCATGGCCTCGCTGCTCCCTATCTATGTAATCTTCTTCAGCCCCACAACCTCCCGAGATATCTGTGTTCCTCAAATTCTGCCCTCTTGAGCATCCCTGATTATAATCGCTCAACCATCAGTCACCGTGCCTTCAGCTGCCTAGGCCCTAAGCTCTGGAATTCCCTCCCTATACCTCTCTGCCTCTTCACCTCTCTTTCCTCCTTTAAGATGCTCCTTAAAACCTACCTCTTTGACCAATGTTCTGGACTTATGGACTTTTTACATGCAGATAGCACCCTCTGGTGGTGGTTATTGTGTTAGCAGTGTTTGTATACAGCAGAGGTCAGTTGACCTTTCTTCCTGTTTGACCCCGGAAGTAGTTTTCCCAGGAAGAACCTGGCAGAGTAATGGAGAATTCCATGAGGGCTTCGCAATCCAGTGTAATCTGATCTCATATGTTAGGCCAGACGCAATATCTGTGAGTATCTTTGTTTATTAGCATGATAGCAACTTTGTCAGTGTAGTATTTGACAATACTTTGTTTATAAAAGGTTAATATTTGGTAGTTACAGAGGTTAGTCCAAATGTTAGTTAGTTATACAATTAGCCTATTCTATTGTTGTAAATATATTTATATCTTATGTAATATCTAATGTATAGTACTCAGTTTTATGTACAAAACATACTTTGTCTTTGTTTACAGTTTCACAAATTTGTTCAAGTAAAGCTTCAAAACAGCAAACCGGCTTCACAAGGAATTATTTGAATAAGTGTTTAACTTGCTGGATAACTAGGTAGGAGCACGTCTAGCGAGGCCAGTACAACCAAGCTTTTGGTCATCTGGCCTAATTTGTTGTTATGTGGCTCAATGTCAATTTTTTGTCTTATAACACTCCTGTGAAATGCCTTGGGACATGTTACTACATTAAAGGCGCTATATAAATACAAGTTGTTGTTGTTAGATTGTAACCAATCCACCATTGAAACACCTATAAAAACATTTTTTAAACCTTTGTAGTGAACTAACTTTGCTAGCTTTTCTTGCCACGTATGGTATAAACAGAATACAGGATATTACTTATGTTCCACTCATAGTATCAACCACTACTTATTTATTATTTTGTTGCTCATGAATATCAGATAATTTTCCAAGGGTCTTCATAATATATGCATAATTTATTACACCATTTCTCTGTATGTCCTGCATCATGTTGGTCACAGCAGGTGCACTGCCTAAAGTAAATACAAATTTACTGGTGGTGCTTGGATGTTGAATTAAAGTTTCTTCCACCCGCCATTCTTTGCAGCATACCACAATTAAATATTGGTGAGAGACATTAAATATGTGTATTATAGTGAAATTATATAAAGTTAATAAAGTTTAACCCGAACTTTTTTGATAGAGTATTACCTAAAGACAAATCTTAATTCATGAGGTTTGTGTGACATTATAAAAAAAACATTTTAGAAAAGATTTTGGCCAAAGATGATATTTTAGGTAGAATATAGGAGTTAATGCACCAAGATAGCTGAGCTTGATGAACCAAAAGTCTTCTCCTACCTGAAACTGTTACTATAGTACTATGTTAATCATGTGAAACTAATTGAATCCATTCTGCAAGCTTTAAATGTCCATAGCTCAGTACAGTATTGTACTTATCCTGTCATAGTTTCTCAACGCAGTAACTGGTGGCAGAAATGTTGCCTCTCGCTGAAACCACAACAATTAAGGGAGATTTTTGTTTTGTAAAGTTGAGTAATCTAATGGGGAAAGGGCTCATTTCTGTTAGTCTGGTGGGGGCAGTTGTGAGGACGGTTTCTGTATCTGATGATCTGTTTTCATTTGGTTCTCACCGACTAATTGATCTGGAGGATTGCTTAATCTAATCTCTTGGGTGTAGTAGTGTTGCAACTGATGCTCAGCAGCATAAGAGGTGAGGATACATCTGCATTCCCTAGCAGTATAATAGGAAGATTATGTTCACTGCTATTCCAGGGAGGCCTGCTTGCCACGCTGTGAGATCAAGATCAGCCTTTGGTTTTTGGCTTCACAAATATTCGGATTTTACTGATTGTGAAGCAAAAGCTAAAACTGTGATGTGTAAAATGGAGATGTTCACCTTTGACAAATCTCCAGAACAGCTGGATGTGTGCAAAATGCAAAATGGTTTACTCTTTTGGTTTGTTTGTGTAAGAAAAGTAAGCTTATCTCAGTTTATAGGGAATATTTTCTTTATCCATCAAGGTATTTCACATTGAATTTATATGATTATGTTGGAAGCAGCAATGAATAGAGTGACATGCAACATGATGTCATTGATGTGAAACCAGGCATTGAAACTTGAGTTAAATTGAAGAAATCATTTAAATGCTGTTTAATGATTCCTACATAAATGTCGACCTTTCTTCAAAGACTGCAATAAAAATACCATCAAATAAAATTTCAAAATGTAATTACAAGGGACTTTTTTTATTTGGCACAAAAAGGAACATATACTGTTTGAATGTGGGCATTGTTATTTCCACCTTCCAAATTCATGAAAGTCCAATTTGCAGATGTGCCTGATTTTTGGCTAAATGTACAAGTCTCAATTAACTGCAGAATCCCAACCAGCACCCACTCTCTTGGATCAGTGCAAAGTAATAATTTGAACTGGTTTAAATTGGCTTAAATTGGATTTCCTTAGAAGAATCTTAACTTGGCCAATTTTCTTTTCAAACTGGAATTGAGGTAGCCTTTCTCTGCACCAAAATATCCTCCAATACAAGCATGAGGCTTAGCCCATCACAACCATTTTCATGTCTCAAACATAACAGGCGTCTGATTGTCTGTGATTGGAAACATTTTTAAAAGCTAGGCAGAAAATAGTACAGTTCTACATCTGCCAACTGCTGACCCAAACTCTGAGAATACAGGTCCCCACAGTCATTGAGGATATGTATGCTGGCCCTGCAGAAATGGTTGCTGGTTTATGATTGTTGCAGCCAATCAGACAACATTTTTCATGCAGTATGATTTTTGCCATTCCCATTTGCAACATTTTATCTTTCCTGCCTCTTACAAAAGTACAGGATGTTCTTTCAATTCCTTCCTCCCCTCCTACCGCCCCCCCCTGTCTCTGCACCTGCTTAATATCTGTTACATCTCCAGCTTTTTCCAGTTCTGATGAAGGGTCCCAGACCTGAAACGTTAACTCTGTTTCTCTCTCCACGGATGCTGCCTGGCCTGCTGAGTATTTCCAGCATTTTCTGTTGTTATTTCAGACAACACTGAGTCTTGTTTACCCTGGCATGCCTTCTGTAATGCAATACATAACATGTCAATTTGAAAATTTCAGAGAAGGATACAATCAGTTTGATATTCCTGAAAGTGAGAGAAAACAATTTGAAATTTCGAAGGAAAGTTTAGGTTAATATAGACTTCCACAGTGGTAAGAAATTCACAATCCTGGCCAGTGCACCTGCTGGGAGATAACCTTGACAAACATACCGGCCACGATTTTTCTTATCGATGCAGCTTGGGAACGGGACAGCTGCCTTCCCGGTTCCAGTCCCGCCCCCAACGACGACAGATGCACAGACGCGATTTTGCATCAATTGACCTTGTTAAGCCCGCCCTGCGGGCTTGCCGGCCAATTAAGAAGAAGCCGGTTTCAGATGATGTCAGTTGATGACGAGTCATCTGCCGGTTTTCTTAAATGGGCCATGCACAATCTTTATTGACAGCTGATTTTTTAGTGTTTGACAGCATTGAGGTGCTGCAAACACTGACAATCACTGTAGTGTGTGTAACCTGTACCACCTTAAGAGGATACCTTAAGGTGATGGACTACTTTCTGATGGCTCCTGTATATTGTAGTACCGGTGGTGACCACACCGGTATATAAACCCTGTGGAGCAAAGTGTATTTCAGTTCAGCCCTGACCCTCAGTTACTAAAGACCTGTTTAAGTATTCTGTAGTCTGTGTCCAGTTATTCAGCATAACTACATTTGAAAGCACAGACTCAACAATCACTGTACAAAGGTGAGCCCTTGCACCCAGGTTCTCCAGTGACTCCCTCCTTAGGCTAGAACAGATGGCAGCTGCAGGTGAGGTTACAGAAGCGATCTGTCACTGGTGAGAGAGGTTCTCCCAATGAGGTGGAACTACACACACAATTCAAAACTTGTCACCTACAGAAAGGTGTGAATGCATTAAAAATGATTTTCCCAACATTTTCTTACCTCTGAAACTCACCAGTGCACCATTGGATCCTTCACACCACTTCTACAGCTGTCATCAATGCAGAAACATTACAGTAGACCCACAGCATGCCACACTTACCTGGTGTGGTGTCCGGACATCGGGAAGCCCACAGTAGACCTGTCAAAATTACAAAAAGCCTCTTAACTGCCAGTTAACAACCTGTTAACAAATAGTTAAATGCCTATAATCCTCTTCCTGCCACTAGGTGTCGGGTCCATGCGCTAATCGGGGACCCGACACCTGGAAAGATTGTTTGGAGGCGGCTAGACAGTGGGTTTCTGACCCGCTGTCAATCTTTGCAATTTTGCCAGATGTCCTGCCTTCAAACCCATCCCCTGAGTACTGGCAAAATTCCAGCCACCATCTCACTTAACCTACCCACCAAAATCCCCTCTGATACTGCCAACTGCCCCTCTCCATATTTAATTCCAGAATGTCCATTCATTTGTGAATGAGACCTTTGCCACCCACGACCTTATTGCGAATGATTGCTGACTCTTCAATCTTCAACCCAGCTCTCCTTGCCCTCTCTCCTCTGAATTCACTGCTCTCCTGACCTCTATAAACATTTCCCGCCATTTAAATTCTCCAAGCCATATTCCTGCCCTAGCCTTGAACTTGCATTTCTCTTAAGTTTCTCACTCATCTCCCCTCATAACCTTTCCAATCTCATCT
Organism: Somniosus microcephalus; assembly: GCF_052327205.1. Classification (NCBI taxonomy): domain Eukaryota; kingdom Metazoa; phylum Chordata; class Chondrichthyes; order Squaliformes; family Somniosidae; genus Somniosus; species Somniosus microcephalus. Next base: position 104,983,152 of record NC_140991.1, on the reverse strand, counting down.
CATCTATAACACCTGCCTCCTTCTCCCTCGACTCCACTCCCACTAAACTGCTGACCACCTAACTACTCTTCCTGTTTTCTGTGCTAGCTGACATTGTGAATAGTTCCCTTTCCTTGGGTACTGTCCCTCCCTTTCAAAACAGCCATCATCACCCTCCTTCTAAAAAAAAACCACCCTTGACTACTCAGTACTTGCAAACTACTGTGAAGGAATAGCCATGATTCAGAGAAATACACGATACCATGAACAGAATACTGATATTATTAATAAAAGACATACTGGGTTTAAAAGACATAAGTCTCAGCAGACAAGGCTGTAAACAGAATACAGGCTTCTGAGAAAAGATCAGTTGATAACAAAGCTGTAAACAAGATTTGAAATGGAAATTAGTTAAATATTCTAAAACAATGAAAGATTGAAGCAAACCACTGGTGGTTCCGAAAGGTCTACGGTTTGCAACGAACACAATGAGAAGGCCCAGTTTAAGGTGTTACAAACTAACACGCTGAAACAGAAATACAAACATTAAAAGAGGCATGTGCCTTTGAAACATGATATCAAGAAAAGAAACATCTGCTGGTCAAATAGTTTTATGTTAAACTTGGAAAACAGGAACCATAAGATCAACCATATGCAACCAATTGAGATAGCTAGAAAACAAGTAAACACAGTTAAAGTGGTTTTGATTTACATATAGTAAAAACCATACCAACAAGACTTTGAAGATATAACTTCAATAGAGACACAAAGCAATTGCATTGTGTTTGTATTGAACATGGAGAATAAGGAAAGACACAATGGCCTAGAAATTCAGCATAGCCACGTTTGGGGCGCTACAGCCGGGCGGTCGCTAAAGTTTGCGCCCGGCGCAACTTAGCGCCACCCTCGCCGATATTCAGTTGCATTGCCCCAAGAGGTTGCAGCTGTGCTAAAGCAGGCGATGCACGACTATCTTAAGGCGCTAAGCCGGCGATCCGGGGCGCTACCACCGAGGGCGGGCGCAGCGCAGGGGTGGCGAGTTTCTGAATGAAGGCAGACACGCTGGCGCCGGTCAGCTCTTAAAGGGGGAGGGTCGACTTGTTTGGCTGCCATGCCCTGCACACTGCAGCCCTGAAGCAAGGCCTGACCATTGCTGGTTTATCAGTTCTACGCCCTGGACCATGGGGAAGCCCGCTATTCTTCCAAATCCCATTGCACGCTCTTGCTGCTTGTCCAGGGTCATGGGGAAGGAGATGTACTGATGTCTCCTTCTGAAAAGGGCATTGTTCACCTGGCGGATGCAGCAATATACCGCAAACTGGGAAATGTTGGCAATGTCCCCAGTAGCGGATTGGAAGGAGCCGGTGGCATAGAAGTTGAGAAATGTAAGAAGTCACACAACACCAGGTTATAGTCCAACAGTTTTATTTGAAATCACAAGCTTTCGGAGCGCTGCTCCTTCGGCAGGTGAAGTGGAGAGATGCATAAAGACACAGCTTATATAGTCAGAGAATAATGCCAGATGATTACAGGTAATCTTTCTAACTGCCATTTATCACACCTCGGCAGAGAGATAATCACAGCAATCAAAGGTGTGAATGGTGTCCAAACAGGTTAGTCAGAAAAACATTACATCAAAGAACAATGAGGTGGGGTCACAAGGGGTCAAATGTTGCAGATGCTGGGGTCTGTATGAAAAACAAAAAACAGACAAAAAAACATTTTTTTGCTGGAAAATCTGTGTAGAGAGAACAAGCCAACAACGACTCGAGTCTGGATGACCCTACGTCAGGTGGGGTTACATGTAGCGTGACATGAACCCAAGATCCCGATTGAGGCCGTCCTCATGAGTGTGGAACTTGGCTATCAGTTTCTGCTCTACGATTTTGCGTTGTCGTGTGTCTCGAAGGCTGCCTTGGAGAATGCTTACCCAAAGATCGGAGGCTGAATGTCCTTGATTGCTGAAGTGTTCCCCGACTGGGAGGGAACACTCCTGCCTGGCGATTGTTGTGCGGTGTCCGTTCATCCGTTGTCGCAGTGTCTGCATGGTCTCGCCGATATACCATGCTCCGGGGCATCCTTTCCTGCAATGTATAAGATAGACAACATTGGCTGAGTCACATGAGTATGTACCACGCCTCCACTACTCACCTTCAAACAGCCGCCTAACCTCAAACAGACCATCGTTCACAGCAAATTACTCAGCTTTCAGGAGAACAGCGACCACGACACCACACAACCCTGCCACGGCAACCTCTGCAAGACATGCCAGATCATCAACACAGATACCATCATCACATGTGAGGACACCACTCACCAGGTACATGGTACATACTCATGTGACTCGGTCAACATTGTCTATCTCATACATTGCAGGAAAGGATGCCCCGGAGCATGGTACATTGGCAGACACTGCGACAACGGATGAACGGACACCGCGCAACAATCACCAGGCAGGAGTGTTCCCTCCCAGTCGGGGAACACTTCAGCAGTCAAGGACATTCAGCCTCCGATCTTCGGGTAAGCATTCTCCAAGGCGGCCTTCGAGACACACGACAATGCAAAATCGTAGAGCAGAAACTGATAGCCAAGTTCCGCACTCATGAGAATGGCCTCAACCGGGATCTTGGGTTCATGTCACGCTACATGTAACCCCACCTGACGTAGGGTCATCCAGACTCAAGTCGTCGTTGGCTTGTTCTCTCTACACAGATTTTCCAGCAAAAAAAACGTTTTTTTGTCTGTTTTTTGTTTTTCATACAGACCCCAGCATCTGCAACATTTGACCCCTTGTGACCCCACCTCATTGTTCTTTGATGTAATGTTTTTCTGACTAACCTGTTTGGACACCATTCACACCTTTGATTGCTGTGATTATCTCTCTGCCGAGGTGTGATAAATGGCAGTTAGAAAGATTACCTGTAATCATCTGGCATTATTCTCTGACTATATAAGTTGTGTCTTTATGCATCTCTCCACTTCACCTGACAAAGGAGCAGCACTCCGAAAGCTTGCGATTTCAAATAAAACTGTTGGACTATAACCTGGTGTTGTGTGACTTCTTACATTTGTCCACCCCAGTCCAACACCGGCATCTCCACACCATAGAAGTTGAGAGCCACCGTCACCTTCACTGCCACCGACAGAGACGTCCCGCTCTTCAGATGTGGCTGCAGATCTCTGCAAAGCAGGTGGCAGATCTCAGTGACCACCTCACTTCTGAATCGCAGCCTCCGAACACACTGCTCCTCAGACATGTTCAGATATGAGAACTGCTGGCGGTATACCCTGGGTGGGTAAGGCATCCTGTGCCGACGCCTGTTGGCCCTTCTCCGTCTGGCCATGACTGGCACTCTCTCATGGCATCTCTGAGCCCTTTTAATGCAATGCAGAAAGCCAACGTTTCTACCCATTACAGCCCCCATTAAATGTGGTGACTCAAGGCTAAGGCACTGAAAGTGAAATCCAAGTGCAAAGCTCTGGCCTGAAGCCAGAAGTACCTGTGCGAGTGCTGAGTCAAAGCAGAAAGCTCTCTGCCTTTGTCTCTCTCCAAATATCCGTCTGTCACACAGAAGGATTGGAGCAAAATGGCTGCCATTTATACTGCAGGAGGAGTCCCCTTTAATTAGCGCCCCCCGCGCCCCGCAGTGACAGGGAACCGTTCCCCTCTACCAGTCGCTAGGGGCGCCAGGCGCACATTAGGCCGGCGCCACTGAATTTCCGGTTCGGGGTGCACCAAGGGCGTTGCACCATGAAATGCCGTCAGGATCTGCGCGCGCAGCTGAGCGGGTGCTGCGGTTTTGGGCCGGCGCTAAATCTTAACTGAAGTTCGCGAGAGGCGCAGATCACGCTGGGCCCGGGCGCTAGCGACCCAGCGCCCCACTTCTCGCCCTCTTAAGGTGCTAGCGGCTGGCGCTAACAACTGAATTTCTAGGCCAATGTCTGCAATAAAGCAGTTAAGCCAAAATTAAGAATTGAATGAAGAATCTTCGGTAAGAATGATATCAAACAGAAGCCATAGCTGTCATTGTTTTTATGATGGTTTTTGGAACACCTAAAAGTAGAAAATAATTATGCATGCAATAATTGAATTGATAGTAACATAGAAAGCATTCAAACAGAGGGATCAATAAAGACAATTAGCTGACATCAGCAGAGAACATCAAAGAAGAAACCAAAGCCAAAAGGGTATAAAAATAAGACCTTTTTCAATAGAACGTCAGAATTTGCTGAACGGGCAGGCCGTTTCTCAACTTTCCAGAGGCATCTCTGTAAGTTTTTAATTATGAGTCTCGGGAAGTTAAAGTATTGATTTTTGGTGGATGTTCTGGATTTAGAAATAATAAATAAGAGATGTTCTGGATTTAGAAATAAGTAAGAAATAAGAAATGTAACGAAGTAAAGATTTGAGAATAAGGATCTCTGAGAAATAAGAAATGTAAGCTAATTGTATTTTGAATTGTTAATGTTGCAACTGATTCAACAGATGTTAACTGAATGCCGGCTCTTAAATAAAACTATATATTTCTAGAATTGTCTCAAAGAGTGAATCTGTATAGACTCGCGAACCCACAAATTCTGTACACTCTTTTGTGAGGAGTTGCAGAAATCTGGGGGGTATTCCGGACCCTTATAATATCCAGAAGGTTACAGTCTAGTTCAACTTATTAAAAGTACTATCCGGAGTATGGTAACATCTTTAGTCGTTCCTTTCCTTTAGGGAAAGATAGCCTAAACCTTTAGACCCATTTAAGCGTCTTATGGAATTCGGCTATCTCTAACTTAAGTTGAAGGTGAACGTCTGGGGAATACGCCTGATCTGGGGTAGCCCAAAAGGGCTAGGACTGTAATTATCCCTTCACTACCACCTCATCTCCAAATCTCCCTTTCCTCTCCAAGCTCCTTGAATGTGTTGTCACCTTTCAAATCCATACCCCTCTCCCAGTTTGAACCTCTCCAATCAGGTTTCCACCCCATGCCACAGCATCAAAATGCCACAAGTGACGTCCTCTATGACTATGACCACAGTATATTACCTCTTCTTGCAGCCTTTGACATGGTTGACCACACCATCCTCCTCCGATGCCTCTCCTCTGTTGTCCAGCTCAGTGGGATTACCCTTGCTTGGTTCCACTCTGATGTATCCAAACATAGCCAGTGTAACTCCAGCAATGGCTTCTCTTCCTACCCTGGTGAAATGGGCAGACACATTGTAGATGAAATTTAATGCAGAGAAGTGTGAATTGTTGCATTTTGGTAGGGGTGTAAGGGACGTAAGGGGTGTTCTACGCGGAGTGAACACATGAAAGGCTGCTGGACCGGATAGCATCCCTGGACGGGTACTCAAGGAATGTGCTGATCAGCTGGCTGATGTCTTCACCGCCATCTTCAATCTGTCATTGGCCCAGGCAGTAGTCCCTACATGCTTCAAGACCACTACCATTATTCCTGTGCCAAAGCAAATGGCTGTGACGTGCCTGAACGACTATCGACCTGTTGCACTCACACCCATCATAATGAAGTGTTTTGAGAGATGGTCCTGGTTCACATCAAAGCCAGTGTTCCCGCCTCTCTTGACCAACACCAGTTTGCCTATCGTGCAAACAGATCAACGGAGGATGCAATCACAACTGCTCTACACTCTGCACTGAATCAATTAGATGGTAAAGAGACCTACATCAGAATGCTGTTCATAGACTACAGCTCAGCATTCAACACTATCGTCCCCAACAAGCTGGCCACAAAACTCCACACTCTTGGCCTGAACACTTCCCTCTGCAACTGGACCCTGGACTTCCTAACAAACAGACCCCAGTCTGTCAAATTAGGTAACCACACCTCCCCCCCCCGACCCTGAACACGGGGGCCCCACAAGGATGTGTGCTGAGCCCCCTCCTCTACTCCCTCTTCACCCACGACTGTGTGGCTGTTCATGGTTCCAACACCATCATCAAGTTTGCGGATGATACCACGGTAGTAGGCCAGATCACCAACAATGATGAGTCAGCCTACAGGGAGGAGGTCCAGCATCTCGTGAAGTGGTGCGCCGATTGTTGAGTCTGTGTGTCCCAGTTATGTTTAGGATCAATCACTGACACAGACAACAAGAATAACTTTTAACAGGTCTTTACTATTCGGAGGTCAGGGCTGAACTGCCCAGCAAATCCTTACACAACACTTATATACCGGTGTGGTCACCACCGGTATTACAGTATACAGCAGCCAAGAGAAAGTAGTACATCTCTTAAAGTAGTTCTCTTAAGGTGGAACAGGTTACATACACCACAATCCTCCCTTTTTAGCTTAACAGTTATATCCCCATTTAACATAACATAATAACATATATACAACTTCATGCAAACCAGTTCAAAGATTCAGTCTCTGAGGAGGCCTCCTGATTCGAGTTGGATAACGCCTTTCAGGGGTCTCTGATTCTCGTTGTTGGGGTGACTCATCTAGTTGGTCTCTTATGGATTGGACATCATCATCAGGTACATTCACTTCTGAGGTAGATGCTTCAGGTTCACTAACTTCTTCCACGGTTGTCTCTGCCGTAACCATGGTTTCGACCCTTGTTCTCGATTCTACCAGTTGGTCAGCATGACGCCGTATTACATTTTCACCAACATCTACCGTGTACATCAGGGGTCCTTGTCTGGCCCGAATTGTTCCAGATTGCCATTTCTCGTTTTTATAATCCTGGGCTAACACTGGTTGTCCTATTTCGAAACTCCGAGCGGTCTTGTTATTTATATGCTGGAACTGTTTGTTTTCAACTTCCCTCCGCACATTTGGTTTTAACAAGTCCAACCTGGACCGCAACCTCCTGTTATAGAACATCATGGCAGGACTTTGGTTTGTCACTGCATGGGTGGCGTTTCGATATGCCAGTAGGAATTTGTCCACCTTGTGTTGTAGTGGAATCTGATCTTCGCTCATGGCCTTTATCGCTTTTTTGAACGTTTGTACAAATCTCTTGGCCAACCCGTTTGTAGCCGGATGATATGGGGCAGAGGTATAATGTTTCACCCCATTCTTCTTCATGAATCTCTGGAATTCTTCTGACACGAACTGCGGTCCGTTGTCTGAACATATTTGTTCTGGCAATCCATTTCTTGCAAATATCGTTCTTAACACCGCGATCGTCTTTTCTGAGGTAGTGGTAGTCATCTTAATCACTTCTGGCCATTTAGAATGCGCGTCCACCGCAATTAAAAACATGGAGTCCATGAAAGGACCAGCAAAGTCAATATGTACACGTTGCCATGGGGTTGAAGGCCATTCCCATGGATGCAGCGGTGCAATCGGAGGTGCATTTTGCACTTTTTGGCACCCAGCGCAGCTTTTCGTCAGATCCTCTATCTGTTGGTCGATACCCGGCCACCACACATAAGCCCTAGCAAGGCTTTTCATCTTGACTCCCCCCAGATGACCTTCATGCAGTTCCTTTAGAACTCTCTCTCTTAACTTAGGAGGAATAATCACCCTTGTTCCATACATCAATGTTCCTTGACAGACGGACAGCTGTTCCCGTCTTGCTGAGAATGCCGGTAACAGTGGATCACCATGTGCTGGCCATCCCTTCACTGTCACTTCGTAGACCCTGGACAGTGTCGGGTCGTTCCTGGTTTCTCTTTCAATACTTGCATTGGTGACTGGTAAACATTCGATGATGGTCGAGTGAAACAACTCAACAGGGTCAACCGTCGGTGCCTCCTCCTCTGTAGGTAGTGGCAGGCGCGACAGCCCATCAGCATTACCATGCTGCTTTGTACCTTTGAATTCTATCTGATATTGATGTGCCCCTAGGAAAAGGGACCATCTCTGGAGTCTCTGTGCTGTCATCACCGAAACACCCTTCTTAGGGTTAAAAATGGATACCAACGGCTGGTGGTCTGTCAGAAGCGTAAACTTTTGGCCCTGCAGGTAATGATTAAACTTCTTTACTCCCCACACAAGGCTGAGAGCCTCCCTATCTATCTGAGCATAGTTGCGCTCAGCGGAGGTCAATGATCTGGATGCGAACGCAACTGGCCTCTCCTGGCCATTTGGCAACTTGTGTGAGAGTACTACCCCAATACCATATGGAGAAGCATCACAAGCCAAACGAATAGGCAGCGTTGGGTTGAAGTGAGCCAACACTTCCTCTGAGGTGATCAATGCCTTGCTTTCGCGAAAGGCCCTCTTACAGTCCTCGCTCCACTTCCATGGTACTCCCTTCTGCAAAGGAGCGTTCAGCGGGTGCAGCACCGTGGATAAATTTGGCAGAAACTTATGGTAATAGTTAATCAACCCTAGAAACGACCTCAATTGGGATACATTATCTGGAGCGGGAGCCTTCACAACAGCTTCAATCTTGTCAGGAGACTTATGAAGCCCCTCCTGGTCAATGACATGACCACAGTACGAGATCCGCTTCTGAAAGAATTCACATTTCTGGCGATTAACTCGAAGTCCATATTCTTTCAATCTGGTGAGCACCAGTTCCAAGTTTGCAAGGTGTTCCTCGTCATCATCTCCTGTAATCAGAATATCGTCCAGGTAACATTGTGTACCTGGAATTCCCTGTAATACCTGCTCCATGGCCCTCTGCCAAATTGCTGGCGCCGATGCCACTTCAAAAACCAGTCTATTATACCGGTACAAGCCTCTATGCGTGTTGATCGTGAGATACTGGCGTGACTCTTCCTCAACTTCCATCTGTAAGTACGCCTGCGCCAGGTCTATCTTGGTGAAGTGTTTCCCGCCAGACAACGAAGCGAAGATATCCTCAATCCGCGGAAGCGGATACTGCACCGTGTGAAGCACCGGATTAACAGTGATCTTGAAATCTCCACAGATGCGAACCTTCCCCGGTTCCCCCGGCTTGTTGCTCGATGAACGCTTCATGACGGGGACAATGGGCGTGGCCCACTCACTCCAGTCTACCTTAGGCAGTACTCCTGAACGTTCTAGCCCTTCCAGCTCAGCTTCCACGGCAGGTCGTATTGCATAAGGTACCGGTCTGGCTTTGAAAAATTTCGGTTTTGCATGTTCTTCAACCTTGATGTTTGCCGTAATTCCTCTCAGTGTTCCCAGTCCCTGTTGGAACACCTCTTTAGCATCGTCCAATATTCTGGACAATCGTTTAGGTTTGACATCTTTTGTACCGGAATCTACCGTTAGTGCTTTTAAGGAATGCCAGTCCATATTTATTTTCCTAATCCACTCCCGTCCCAGTAGTGGTGGACCTCCCTCAGGTAGCACATATAAGTCCATTCCTCAGCTTTCTTTGCCCTTGTGGACCACCTTTACCTCTATCTTCCCGATGGGGTATACTCTTTGCCCTGTGTATGTTTTCAATACAATCTCCGTATCCCGTAGGGGAATATGTGAGAATAACCTTTTGTAATCTTTCTTATTCATGACCGTCAATGCCGATCCAGTGTCCAATTCCATCTTCACTTGGACTCCTGCTATCTGAAGTGTGACCCAAATTGTTTGGAGGTCTGCTTCCTTACCAACATTGTGTACTCTTAGACTACCCAGTTCATTACTGCTGGAGTCTGAGTCTGACTTCTGTTCGTTCGAACTGTTCTCTGTCACCTTGTGTACCTTTCTGTACTTTTCCTGCGGTGACTTTTTGTTGCTGGTCTTCTTTCCTGACCGGCATACTTTAGCTATGTGACCAAGCCTGCCACATTTTCTGCATTCCTGATTTTTGAACCAGCACTGGTTCTGATCGTGCGTTGTCTTTCCACAATGATAACATTTTACTGTATTCAAGACCATTTGATTGGTGCTGAGTTCCGATGACCTTAGCTGCATTTCCGCAGTGCCTCTCGCTGCGGCTTCGTGCGACGCTGCAATAGTGACAGCTTTATCAAGCGTAAGATCATTCTCCTCAAGCAGTCGCTTTTGTGTTCCTTCTTTTAACAATCCACACACAAATTTATCTCTCAGCGCATCTGCTAGTCCTGTTCCAAACTGACAGTACTTTGCTAGCTTACGCAGTTCAATTAAAAATTCAGCGTTGCTTTCGTCTTTCAGCTGCGTTCTTCTGTAAAATTTAAATCGTTCCGCTATCGTCAGCGGCGTGGGGTTTAAATGATTTTTCAGGACAGTAACAATATTCGTGAAAGTCTGATCCGCCGGTTTATTTGGTGATAGAAGGTGCTTCAATAGCCCGTATGTTTTTGCACCCATTGAGCTTAATAAGGTTAGTGCTTTCTCATCATTTGGTACCTTATTTGCTGTACAATACACTTCCATGCGTTCTACATACGTGGTCCAATCTTCGATATCGCTATCAAAGGTATTAATGCTCCCATGTTTAGGCATCCTTGCAATTTTTTTTTTTTTTTTTCTTTTTCTCAAAATGGCGGCTTCCCGCGCTTGTCTTAGAGTCATAGAGTCATAGAGTCATAGAGTAATACAGCACGGATAGAGGCCCTTCGGCCCATCGTGTCCGCGCCGGCCATCAAGCCCTGTCTAATCTAATCCCATATTCCAGCATTTGGCCCGTAGCCTTGTATGCTATGGCATTTCAAGTGCACATCCAAATGCTTCTTAAATGTTGTGAGGGTTTCTGCCTCCACAACCCTTTCAGGCAGTGAGTTCCAGACTCCAACCACCCTCTGGGTGAAAAAGTTCTTTCTCAAATCCCCTCTAAACCTCCCGCCCTTTACCTTGAATCTATGCCCCCTAGTTATTGACCCCTCTACTAAGGGAAAAAGCTCCTCAGCATCCATCCTATCTATGCCCCTCATAATTTTGTACACCTCAATCATGTCCCCCCTCAGCCTCCTCAGCTCCAAGGAAAACAAACCCAACCTGCCCAGTCTCTCTTCATAGCTGAAGCGCTCCAGCCCTGGTAACATCCTGGTGAACCTCCTCTGCACCCTCTCTAACGCGATCACATCCTTCCTGTAGTGTGGCGACCAGAACTGCACACAATATTCCAGCTGTGGCCTAACCAGTGTTTTATACAGCTCCATCATAACCTCCTTGCTCTTATATTCAATGCCTCGGCTAATGAAGGCAAGTATCCCATATGCCTTTTTTACCACCTTATCCACCTGTTCCGCCGCCTTCAGGGATCTGTGTACTTGCACACCCAGATCCCTCTGACCCTCCGTCTTGCCTAGGGTCTTTCCATTCATTGTGTATTCCTTTGCCTTGTTAGTCCCCCCAAAGTGCATCACCTCGCACTTTTCCGGGTTAAATTCCATTTGCCACTGTTCCGCCCATCTGACCAACCCATCTATATCGTCCTGCAGACTGAGGCTACCCTCCTCGCTATTTACCACCCTACCAATTTTTGTATCATCCGCGAACTTACTGATCATACCCTTTACATTCATATCCAAGTCATTAATGTAGACCACAAACAGCAAGGGACCCAGCACCGATCCCTGTGGTACCCCACTGGCCACAGGCTTCCAGTCACAAAAACAACCTTCGACCATCACCCTCTGCCTTCTGCCACTAAGCCAGTTTTGTATCCAATGTGCCAAGGCACCCTGGATTCCATGGGCTCTTACCTTCTTGACCAGTCTCCTGTGCGGGACTTTATCGAAGGCCTTACTGAAATCCATGTATACCACATCCACTGCGTTACCCTCATCCACACACCTAGTCACCCCCTCAAAAAATTCAATCAAATTAGTCAGACATGATCTTCCCTTGACAAAGCCATGTTGACTATCCCTGATTAATCCTTGCCTCTCCAAGTGGAGACAAATTTTGTCCCTCAGGATTTTTTCCAATAATTTTCCTACCACTGATGTTAGGCTCACTGGCCTGTAGTTCCCCGGTTTTTCCCTACTACCCTTCTTGAATAATGGTACTACATTAGCGGTTCTCCAGTCCTCTGGCACATCCCCTGTGGCCAGAGAGGTCCTGAATATATGTGTTAGAGCCCCCGCAATCTCCTCCTTTGCCTCACACAGCAGCCTGGGATACATTTCATCCGGGCCTGGGGATTTATCCATTTTTAGGCCAGCTAAAACCGCCAATACCTCCTCCCTCTCGATGTTAATATGTTCGAGCATATCACAGTCCCCCCGCCCTATTTCTATGTCTACATCGTCCTTCTCCATAGTGAAAACAGATGCAAAAAATTCATTTAGAACCCCTCCTACATCTTCCGGCTCCACACACAGATTGCCACTTTTGTCCCTAATGGGCCCTATTTTTTCCCTAGTTATCCTCTTACCCTTAATATACTTATAAAACATCTTCGGATTTTCCTTTATTTTGCTTGCCAGTGTTATTTCATGGCCCCTCCTTGATCTCCTAATTTCTTTTTTAAGTATCCCCCTGCACTTTTTGTACTCCTCTAGGGCTTCCTCCGTCTTTAGCCTTTTGTATCTACCAAAAGCCCTCCTTTTTTTCCTAATCCATTCTCGTATATCCCCTGACATCCAAGGTTCCCTGTGGTTTTTGGAACCACCCTTGACCTTTACGGGAACATGTTGCCATTGTATGATCTCAATCTCCCTTCTGAAAGCCTCCCATTGCTCCGATGCGGATTTTCCTACAAGTAGCTGATCCCAGTCCATTTTGGCCAGATCCTGCCTTATCCTATTAAAATCGGCCTTCCCCCAATTTAGAACCTTTATTTCCGGCCCATCCCTGTCCTTTTCCATGGCCACCTTAAATCTTACCATATTATGGTCACTATCACCAAAGTGCTCACCTACTAGCACTTTTTCCACTTGGCCGGCCACATTCCCTAGAATTAGGTCCAGTACCGCCCCCTCTCTTGTAGGACTTTCTACATGCTGGCTCAAAAAGCTCTCCTGGATGCACTTTAAGAATTCTACACCCTCTGAGCCTTTCACACTCTGACTATCCCAGTTAATATTGGGGAAGTTGAAATCCCCCATTATTATTACCCTATTATTTGCACATTTCTCTGAGATTTGGCTACATATCTGTTCCTCTATCTCCCCCTGACTGTTTGGAGGCCTATAGTACACTCCCAGCAAAGTGCTTGCCCCCTTTTTGTTTTTAAGCTCCACCCATATGGCCTCATTAGAGGACCCTGCTAATATATCATCCCTCCTTACTGCAGTAATTGACTCCTTAATTAATATTGCGACACCCCCTCCTCTTATACCTCCCCCTCTGTCTCGCCTGAAGATTCTGTACCCCGGAATATTGAGCTGCCAGTCTTGCCCTTCCCTCAACCATGTCTCCGTGATAGCAACAATATCATACTCCCATGTGTTTATCAACACCTTCAGTTCATCCACCTTATTTGCAAGACTCCTTGCATTAAAATAGATGCCATCCAGCCTTGCCCTTATATATTTGCCCTGTCTACCAAGCTGACTTGTTTTTTTCTCTATAATTGGCAGCACATCCCCCCCTATTTCAGCTCCCCTCTGTATCCCATCCCCCTGCCAAGTTAGTTTAAACCCCCCCCAACAGTGCTAGCAAACCTCCCCGCAAGGATATTTGTCCCGCTCTGGTTCAGGTGCAACCCGTCCGACTTGTACAAGTCCCACCTTTCCCAGAAGCAGGCCCAGTGATCCAGGAAAGTAAAACCCTCCCCCCTACACCAACTCTTTAGCCACGCATTCATCTGCTCTATCCTCCCATTCCTATACTTACTAGCACGTGGCACTGGGAGTAATCCAGAGATTACAACCTTTGAGGTCCTGCTCTTTAATCTGTTACCTAGCTCCCTAAATTCTTGATGCAGGACCTCATCCCTCTTTTTACCTATGTCGTTGGTACCAATGTGGACCACGACCATTGGCTGTTCACCCTCCCCCTCCAGAATGCCCTGCAGCCGCTCAGTGACATCCTTGACCCTGGCACCAGGGAGGCAACAAACCATCCTGGATTCACGTCTACGGCCACAGAAACGCCTATCTGTTCCCCTTACTATAGAATCCCCTACCACTATTGCTCTCCCACTCTTTTTCCCCCCTTCCTGGGCAGCAGGAGCACCCCCAGTGCCAGGAAGTTGGCTGCTGCTGCCTTCCCCTGGTGAGTCATCCCCCTCAACAGTATCCAAAGCGGTATACTTGTTTGAAAGGGGGATGCCCGCAGGGGTTCCCTGCACTACCTGCCTGCCTTTGTTGCTCCGCCTGATGGTCACCCCCTGTGCTGCCCTGCCCTGAGGCGTGAACAACTCGCTAAACGTGCTATCCACGAGCCTCTCAGCATCGCGCATGCTCCAAAATTCATCCACCTGCAGCTCGAGCGCCGCAATGCGGTCTGCAAGTAGCTGCAGCTGGATGCATTTCCCGCACACATGGTCGTCAGGGACACTGGCAGCGTCCCTGATTTCCCACATGGAGCAAGAGGAGCAGAACACGGGTCTGAGCTCTCCTCCCATGACTTACTCCTTTAATTAATTTAAAAATTTATTCAATACCCCAGTTACAGGTATACTCTAGGGCGCTTTATTTACCAACTGTCCCCACTACACCAGAGACCCTAGAAATTTAACACCACAGAAGTCAAGCTTGTATTGAAAAGAGAGAACTACTCACCAACCAATCACTTACCTGCTCCCTGGTGACGTCACACACTGATTACTTTTTACCTCTCTCCTCTGCTGTTGATTTGGTAGGCCTCTGCCTTGGCGCCGGTTTTTATACCGGGCTCACCTCCTCCGCTGCTGCTCTCCCCCGAACTGGTCGGGCCTCTGCCTTGGCGCCGGTTTTTATACCGGGCTCACCTCCTCCGCTGCTGCTCTCCCCCGAACTGGTCGGGCCTCTGCCTTGGCGCCGGTTTTTATACCGGGCTCACCTCCTCCGCTGCTGCTCTCCCCCGAACTGGTCGGGCCTCTGCCTTGGCGCCGGTTTTTATACCGGGCTCACCTCCTCCGCTGCTGCTCTCCCCCGAACTTCTTCCCCCGCGTACTAAAATGGCTGCTTCCCGCACTTGGCGGTCTTTCCCGCGCTCGTCTTCTCCCCCGCCGACTACAATGGCGGATTCCCGCGTTTGCCTTCTTCCCCCGCTGGCTGCAATGGCGATTGCCTTGCTGCTGCCGTTCTCGCCTCCCCAGCGGTTCTCACTCCCCAACGCTGCTTTGCCTCGCAGCCCCACTTGCAGCCCGGTCCTGTATAGCGGCTGCGTTTGAGTTCTCCGCAGCTCTCGAGCCTTAAGCTGCCCCAGTCGCTGCGCCTCTCGGCCTTGATTGCAGCCCGGCCCTTTCTACCGGCCGTGGTCGAGCTCTCCGCCCTTATTCCTCCGTTTTCCCTCCCCTACTCCACAGCCAACGCGGCCGACTTTCTGCTCGTGTCGCTGATTGGCTTACCCACCACCGTGGTAGAAGGGATGATCACTGCCTGTCGCTGATGGAGGGCTTCGTGGTCAGAATTCTTTTTCTTTTTAACCCGGGTTCTCGATGCCTCCCGTGCGATGATGCTCAGCAGGATGATGAGGGCGGATGCCTCTTCTCGACGCCCGTTCTGAGGACGAAGCTGCCTTGGATGTAAAACTGCCGCAGGGTAAGATCGGACTCGTCGCCACTGTTGAGTCTGTGTGTCCCAGTTATGTTTAGGATCAATCACTGACACAGACAACAAGAATAACTTTTAACAGGTCTTTACTATTCGGAGGTCAGGGCTGAACTGCCCAGCAAATCCTTACACAACACTTATATACCGGTGTGGTCACCACCGGTATTACAGTATACAGCAGCCAAGAGAAAGTAGTACATCTCTTAAAGTAGTTCTCTTAAGGTGGAACAGGTTACATACACCACACCGATAACAACCTGGCCCTTAACATCAAGAAAACCAAAGAAATCATTGTGGACTTCAGGAAGTCTAAAGGCGGAAGTCACACCCCCATCCACATCCATGGGGCTGTGGTGGAAAGGGTGGACAGCTTTAAGTTCCTCGGAGTCCACATCACGGAAGACCTCTCCTGGTCCCTCAATACCTCCTCTCTGGTGAAGAAGGCCCAGCAGCGCCTATATTTCCTAAGGAGGCTGAAGGGATGTAGCCTGTCACCCCTGATCCTCTCTAACTTTTAGCGCTGCACAATAGAGAGCATCCTGACGAACTGTATCACAGTATGGTATGGCAGCTGTAGCTACTATGACCGGAAAGCCCTGCAGCGGGTAGTCAAAACTGCCCAACGCATTACCGGCACCCGGCTACCGACCATAGAGCACATATACCAGAAACGCAGTTTACGGAGGTCACGGACCATCATCACGGAGGTTTCTAGAGAGCAAATAATAGAAATGACAACAGAGAAGGTCATAGACTTAGGTAGCAGTGGGGGAATTAAAAAACAGAATGTGTCAGGAAGGGACAGAAGGTATGGAGTAAAAAGTAAAGTACTAAAAAGGGAAAAAACAGGAACTAAGTGTTACAAAACATATTTGAATGTTCTTTATCTGAATGCACGTAGCATTCGTAACAAAATGAATGAGTTAACGGCACAAATAATGACATATGGGTATGATCTTGTGGCCATTACAGAAACATGGCTGCAGGGTGACCATGACTGGGAATTAAACATACCAGGTTATTTAACAATCAGGAAGGACAGGCAGGAAGGGAGAGGAGGTGGGGTGGCTATGTTAATAAAGGAAGGAATCACTATAATACAGAGAAATGATATTGGGTCAAAGGAGCAGGATAGTGAAACAGTTTGGGTGGAGATAAGGAGTAATAAGGGGAAAAAAACACGAGTGGGTGTAGTCTATAGGCCTCCGAACAGTTGCAACTCTGTTGGACGGAGTATTAATCAGGAAATAGTTGAGGCTTGTAATAAGGGAACAGCTATAATTATGGGGGATTTTAATTATCATATTAACTGGACAAATCAAATTGGGCAGAGCAGCCTTGAGGATGAGTTCATTGAGTGTATTAGGGATGGGTTTCTTGAGCAGTATGTAACTGAACCGACCAGGGGGCAAGCAACCTTAGATTTGGTCCTGTGTAATGAGACAGGATTAATTAAAAATGTCCTAGTAATGGATCCCCTTGGAATGGGTGACCATAACATGGTTGAGTTCCATATTCAATTAGAGGGTGAGAAGGTTGGATCTCAAACAAGCGTGCTGAGCTTGAATAAAAGAGACTATGAAGGTATGAGAGCGGAATTAATTAGAGTGGACTGGGAAAATAGATTAAAGGGTAAGACGGTACATGATCAGTGGTGTACATTTAAGGAGTTATTTTACAACTTCCAAAAAATATATATTCCACTGAGGAAAAAAGGGTGTAAAAGAAAAGATAGCCATCCGTGGCTAAGTAAAGTAATTAAGGATAGTATCCGACTAAAAACAAGGGCATATAAGATAGCCAAATCTAGTGGGAGGATGGAAGATTGGGAAGTCTTTAAAAGACAGCAAAAAATAACTAAAAGATTGATTAAGAAAGGGAAGATAGATTATGAAAGTAAGTTAGCAAAAAATATAAAAACAGACAGTAAAAGTTTCTATAGTTATATAAAAAGAAAAAGGGTGGCTAAAGTAAATGTTGGTCCCTTAGAGGGTGAGACCGGGAAATTAATGGTGGGAAACATGGAGATGGCAAAAACACTGAACAATTATTTTGTATCAGTCTTTACAGTAGAGGACACTAAGAATATCCCAACACTGGACAAACAGGGGGCTCTATGGGGGGGGGAGGAACTAAATACGATTAAAATCACTAAGGAAGTGGTACTTGGTAAAATAATGGGACTCAAGGCGGATAAATCACAGAATCACAGAAACCCCACAGTGCAGATAGAGGCCATTTCGGCCCCATCGAGCCTGCACCGACATATCCCACCCGATCCCCGTAACCCCTACACCAACACATATCCCATCCTATCCCCGTAACCCCGTGTATTTAATCCCCCTAACACTAAGGGTCAATTTATCATAGCCAATCAACCTAACTCTCACATCTTTGGACTGTGGGAGGAAACCGGAGCACCCGGAGGAAACCCACGCAAACACGGGGAGAATGTGCAAACTCCACACAGACAGTCGCCCGAGGCTGGATTCGAACCCGGGTCCCTGGCGCTGTGAGGCAACAGTGCTAACCACTATGCCATCCCCTGGACCTGATGGCTTGCATCCTAGGGTCTTGAGGGAAGTAGCGGTAGGGATTGTGGATGCATTGGTAATAATTTTCCAAAACTCACTGGACTCAGCAAAGGTCCCGGCAGATTGGAAAACTGCTAATGTAACACCCTTATTTAAAAAGGGTAGTAGGCAGAAGGCTGGAAACTATAGACCTGTTAGCCTACCATCTGTGGTTGGTAAAATGTTAGAGTCCATTATTAAGGAGACAGTAACGGGACATTTGGATAAACATAATTTAATAGGACAAACTCAGCATGGTTTCATGAAGGGGAAGTCATGTTTGACAAATTTGCTTGAGTTTTTTGAGGAAGTAACATACAGGGTGGATAAAGGGGAACCAGTGGACGTAGTGTATTTAGACTTCCAAAAGGCATTTGACAAGGTGCCACACAAAAGATTATTGCTCAAGATAAAAAATCACGGGATTGGGGGTAATATTCTGGCGTGGGTGGAGGATTGGCTCTCTAACAGAAAGCAGAGAGTTGGGATAAATGGTTCATTCTCAGATTGGCAACCAGTAACTAGTGGTGTTCCGCAGGGGTCAGTGCTGGGTCCCCAACTCTTTACAATCTATATTAACGATTTGGAGGAGGGGACCGAGTGTAACATATCAAAGTTTGCAGATGATACAAAGGTGGGACGGAAAGTAGTGAGTGAGGAGGACATAAAAAACCTGCAAAGGGACATAGACAGGCTAAGTAAGTGGGCAGAGATTTGGCAGATGGAATACAATACTGGAAAGTGTGAGGTTGTGCACTTTGGCAGGAAAAATCATGGAGCAAGTTATTATCTTAATGGCAAGAAACTGGAAAGTACTGTAGTACAAAGGGATCTGGGGGTCCTGGTGCACGAAACTCAAAAAGTTAGTATGCAGGTGCAGCAAGTGATCAAGAAGGCCAATGGAATGTTGGCTTTTATTGCTAGGGGGATGGAATATAAAAACCGGGAGGTATTGCTGCAGTTGTACAAGGTATTGGTGAGACCGCACCTGGAATACTGCATACAGTTTTGGTGTCCATACTTCAGAAAAGACATACTTGCTCTCGAGTCAGTACAAAGAAGGTTCACTCGGTTAATCCCGGGGATGAGGGGGTGGTCATATGAGGAGAGGTTGAGTAGATTGGGACTCCACTCATTGGAGTTCAGAAGAATGAGAGGCGATTTTATTGAAACATATAAGATTGTGAAGGGGCTTGATCGGGTGGATGCGGTGAGGATGTTCCCAATGATGGGTGAAACTAGAACTAGGGGGCATAATCTTAAAATAAGGGGCTGCTCTTTCAAAACTGAGATGAGGAGAAACTTCTTCACTCAGAGGGTGGTAGGTTTGTGGAATTTGCTGCCCCAGAAAGCTGTGGAAGTTACATCATTAAATAAATTTAAAACAGAAATAGATAGTTTCCTAGAAGTAAAGGGAATTAAGGGTTACGGGGAGCGGGCAGGAAATTGGACATGAGCCTAGGTTTGGAATGGTCATGGCCCTTTGGGTAGTGGAGTGGGCCCAGGGGCCGTGTAGCCTGGCTCTGCTCCTACTGTGTTCTAATTCTGTGTTAGATTTCAGGAGATGGTTTTATTCCTATTCCTGGCTGGGGTGGAGATCACCTTTACAGAAGGTAAGTACTGTAGAAAATATAGGGACAGAGTGATCTCCTGGAAGAATTTCAATCGCCTAGATGGGTCGGAGAGGAATTTCCCAGATTTTTTTCTCCCAAATTGGCCAGTGGGTCTTTATCTGGTTTTTCGCCTCTCCCGGGAGATCACATGGGTTCGGGTGGATGCAGAGTGATAGAAGATTTGAGGTTAGGATCAGATCAGCCATGATCTTATTGAATGGTGGAGCAGGCTCGAGGGGCCGATTGTCCTACTCCTGCTCCTATTTCTTATGTTCTTATGTTCTTATCAAATACCCTAACCACCCCAGCCACAGTCTGTTTGCCCTCCTGCCATCTGGGAGACGCTACAGATGCATTCGCACCCGAACGACCAGATTTAGGAACAGCTTCTTTCCCAGGGCTGTCATCCTACTGAACTCCACAAATAAACTCTAAAGCCTGCACATCTGCCAATGCACTTTATTATGGTTATGTTTATGTTAATGTATTACAAGCCAAATGAATGTTGAATGTTTAAATGTCTTAATCTAAATGTACACTCTCGGGAGCCGCAAGCCTACATTTCGTTGTACTGCACTTGTGCACTAACAATGACAATAAAGTTGATTATGATTATGATTATGAAGAATGAGGAGAGGCAATATAAACTAAATGGTACCATTTAAAAGGGAGTGCAGGAAGAGAGAGACCTGGGGATGTACATATACAAATCTTTGAAGGTGGCAGGACAAGTTGAGAAAGATGTTACAAAAGCATACAGGATACTTGGCTTTATTAACAGAGGCATAGGGCTCGATTTTCCAAGCCCCGAAGAGGCGGGCATGGAGGTGGGACAGCACGTAAAATCAAAGAAATTCCCCGCCCCATCCCGCCTCCGTGCCCTCTTGCCAGGAGGCGCGAAGATGTGCAGCTTCAGGTCCCGTCTCCTGGAGGCGGGAAAGGCTTTTAATCCTTTTAGCTGCCTGTTAACAGGTAGTTAACAGGCAGAAAAAGGGATTAGTGCCATTTTACCTTCACAGGTGAAGGCTTCCCAGCCTCGGAGAACCCCGTCGGGTTGGAGGAGATGTGGATGAGGTCTGCGGCGGTCGGAGGCACCTGGAAGGAACGTGTAGAGGTGAGTGATGGGTGCAAGTGTGGAGTGGTCAGTATGCAAGGTGAGTGATAAGTTTAAAAAAGTGCTCACTTACCTTTTTTTTACTTCTGTAGCCTTTAGCTGTGCTGGATCAGGAGGGTGGACATCCACCTTGTCAATTTCAGGTAATGGCTGATGGACCCTCCAATCCATCAGACATCTGAAATTTACTTTTTTACAATGTTTTTTCAGTCCTCACCACAAAAATGAATCAAACTCAAGAGAATGTCAGTGTTTGACAGCTTCACAGAGCTGTCAAACGCTGTCATTTTTTCTTTCAAGAAGTCTTGACAGATAGCACGTCTGACGTTGACGTGATCTGTCAGTGACTTCTTCCCTAATTGGCTTGCTGAGCCCACCGGGCGGGCTTAACAAGCTCAATCAGGGGAAAATCCCTCTGAATGGTCAGGTGAGGATGGAGGTGGGACTTTGACACGACAAGCAGCAGTCCCGCCTCCAACTCACCTCCATTGACAAAATCCAGCGCATAGAGTACAGAATCAAAGAAATTATGCTAAACCTTTATAAATCACTGATTAGGCCCCAGCTGGAGAATTCTGTCCAATTCTGGGCACCACACTTTAGGAAGGATGTCAAGGTCTTAGAGAGGGTGCAGGGGAGATTTACTAGAATGGTACCAAGGATGCAATACATTATTTACGTGGAGAGACTGGAGAAGCTGGGATTGTTCTTATTAGAGTTGGGAAGGTTAAGGGAGATTTAATAGATGTGTTCAAAATCATGAAGGGGTTTGATAGAGTAAATAAGGAGAAACTGTTTCCAGTAGCAGGAGGGTCGGTAACCAGAGGACACGGATTTAAGGTAATTAGCAAAAGAACCAGAGGTGAGATGAGGATAATTTTTTTTATGCAGCAAGTTGTTATGATCTGGAAAGCACTGTCTGAAAGGCTGATAGAAGCAGATTCAATAATAACTTTCAAAAGGGAATTGGACAAATGAAGGATAACAATTTGCAGGGCTATGGGGAAAGAGCAGGGGAGTGGGACTAATTGGATAGGTCTTTCTAAGAGCCAGGACAGACACAATGGGCCGAATGGCTTCCTTCTGTGCTGTATCATTCTCTGCTTCAATAATTCTATACCCCTGCATCTCTGGGGTTACAACATCAAACATGTCTTATGAGTGCCAATAGTTTGACATTAGCAAAGCAGAATCTCTCAATAGGCTCAAACGACTGAAAGACCAATAAATCCCTTGAGATGAATGAACTATACCCAGAGTACTTAGAAAGAAAACGAGTGAGGTTGTAAAGCACAGGCAATCATTTTGAGTGAATCAATGAACACTAGGGAGGTACTAACAGACTAGAAACAGGCAATTGCAGTTTTTGTATTCAAATAAGGCACAATCATAGCTGGCAGTAGCAGATCCATTAGCCTGATCTCCATAATTAGAAAACTAAATAAATACATAATCAGAAGCAAAATAGAACAGTGCCTGCATGAAAATAACCTGAAAAATGACAGCTTTAGAAAATGTAGATCTGGCTTAACCTCAAACATTTTCAGGATGAGATATCTCACATTAATGGGGGAAGCCATATAATGTAGTGTTCCTAGCTTTCCTAAAGACCTTTGGTAAAGTACTGTGAGGGATTCCTTTACAACTAAGACAGGCATCAAGGGCAAGACATGGAAGTGAATTAATAATTTGTAATAGGGAAGGAATCAGAAAGTACTCATAAGGGGAACTAGACCAAAATGAGGGGCAGTAGTGAGTGGATTCCTTCGGGTCCATGCTGGGATTCCTCCTGTCCTGGTATACATAAATGAGCTAGAAGCATGGTCTCAATGCAAAGTAGTTAAATTTACAGATGACACCAATCTAGGAGGGGACTCAGAACTTGACTGGGTTTTTAACCAGGCTGATCACTGGCAAACAAAATTCAATGCAAACAACTGCATATTGGAAGTAAAAATAGGAGGCATATAGGCTGCATGGGTGGATAGAAGTTGAAATAGGTCCTGGTGCGCTAATTGACTTGTTGCTCACCATGTAGAAACGACAATAAACAAAAGAAACAGGGTGCTAAATTAGAGTTCAAATCACCAGAAGTCCTGCTGAAGCTCCTGAGTGCCATAGTCAGGCTGCACCCATAGCATGTAAAGCTTTGGCCACTGCAACATAAAGGGGGCCATGCAGTCTCCGGAAGCAATGCAGTGGAGAGGAATAAGGTTGATCCCTGGTGTTAGAGGGATGAGCTATGAGTAACAACTTGATCAGTGAGAAAAGTGCTATCATAGAAAGAATTGGGGGCGATTTTGCCAGCCCTGGGGAGGCGGGTTTGGAGGCAGGACTGCCGGGAAAATGGCAGAATCTGGGGGCGGGTACATATCCTGCCCCCAACCTGCCTCCGTGCCATCTTCCCAGGAGGCAGATACCCGACTCGCGCTGGGTCCCATCTCCTCGAGGCAGGAAGGGGATTAAGAGGATTGTCCCCATTTTTCCAACAGAGGTGCGGGCTTCCCGACGTCGGGAAACCCCGCCAGGGTCAGCGATAGGAGCAGTGGGTCTGCGGGGGAGAGAGGGTTCCAAAAGTGCGCTGTGGAGGTGAGTGATGGGTACAAGTGTGGAGAGGTAAGTATGTGAGGTGAGTGAAAAGTCTTAGAAAAAGTTTCCTTACCTTTGTTTCTTCCTGCAGGCTTCAATCGTTGGAGATCCGGAGGCTCTGGTGTCTCCACGGCAGTGATGACAAAATGGCTGCTGCATTCTCTGATGCAACAGCCATCTGCTTTCTGCTCAGGAAATAGGTTTGGTGAGTCTTGCGTACAAGAACTCACCAAATAACAGAGAATGTCAGTGTTTGACAGCTTCTCAAAGCTGTCAAACGATGACAATTCATCTGTCAAACATTTTTGACAGATGAAACGTCATACGCAAACGTTCTCTCTCACCGGCTTTCTCTTAATTGGCCTGTTAAGCCCACTGGGCGGGCTTAACAAGGTCAATCAAGGGAAAATAGTGTGGGTTGGCCGCAAGTCGATGGAGGCGGGACTAAAACCCAACAAGCAGCAACGCGCCCCCATTGGCAAAATCA
The DNA here is from genome assembly GCF_052327205.1 of Somniosus microcephalus. Lineage (NCBI taxonomy): Eukaryota > Metazoa > Chordata > Chondrichthyes > Squaliformes > Somniosidae > Somniosus > Somniosus microcephalus. Next base: position 104,959,333 of record NC_140991.1, on the reverse strand, counting down.
CCCCCAATCTTACAGATATGTAACAGGATAGAGAAAATAAACCTGGAACAATGTTTTCAGATACACCAGGGCAGCAGGTTCAGGGTTATGAAGGGCAAGTTGATACAGCATTGGGAAGTATTTCTTTTCACTGATGATGATCAACAACTGGAACAGCTTGATGCTATTTTGGGAAGATGAGATCGGAATCAAAAAACTGAAACTTGAAAAACATGAAATGCTTAGCAGAGAAAGAAGATGAAAATTGGAAGCACTGATCAATCCAAAATACTGGAGCAATATAAGACCAAAAAATACACAGGTACCACAAAACAGGTATGTTGTCATCAGAGCAGATAACTGCAGTATATGAAAAAGAAACAAATCAACAGAAATGCAAAAACCCACAATTTTCATTTTATTTGTCACCAAACAGTTACGCCAATTCTGGTTGCTTGTTGTGATTTAGGAACTTAAGAATTGAAAACAAAAACCCAGCATGAGATCGATAATGGAAACCATCAAAGGAAAGAAGCACATCACAAATTACAGTACAAAAAAGGTTTATAGGGGAATTTTAAACACAAGAATGGATAGGCTGGGGCAGGAGGTAGTTAAAATAATAGATTTTTGGATTGCGACTGCAACCCGGCTCCAACATGGCCACTTCCGAGTTTAATGGAGGCTTGTTTAAATGCCTGCAAGTAACCTATTCATTGTAGTCTGGACCTTAATTAGTGCAGGTGAGCGGGTAGTTATTGCAGCAATTAACATCCTTATGAGATGTTAATTAGGTCTTTTTAAATTGAATTTCACTGACCTTTAAATTTAACATCTCCAGCACAGGTTTCCCAGGGCTTGTGAATCTTGCCAGTGAAATGGAGATGAGCTTGAGCCACAGTTCATGTGCGTATTTAAAGTTGTGATTGTCCCATCTGAATAAAAGTTCAGTTATTACAGCTGGTGTCTCAGTTCCCTCTGGCAAACAATTGGCAGAGAGTGCTTATGTGGATACAGCTTTTTCTAAATTTTGGGGCATTTCAAACTGACAAGATCAGGATGGGAGGCAGATTGGATGTGTTTGACAGCACATCAGAATAGGAAAACCATCACCAACCTCGGTAGCAATGACGTGCTGTGAAGGGATCAACACATGCACAGGAGGGAGGTGCACAGGGGAGAGGTGCACAGGAGGGAGGTGCACAGGGGAGAGGTGCACAGGGCGGAGGTGCAAGGGGAGAGGTGCACAAGAGGGAGGTGCACGGGGGGAGGTGCACAGGGGAGAGGTGCACAGGAGGGAGGTGCACAGGGGAGAGGTGCACAGGAGGGAGGTGCACAGGGGAGAGGTGCACAGGGCGGAGGTGCAAGGGGAGAGGTGCACAGGAGGGAGGTGCATGGGGGGAGGTGCACAGGGAAGAGGTGCACAGGGCGGAGGTGCAAGGGGAGAGGTGCACAGGAGGGAGGTGCACGGGGGGAGGTGCACAGGGGAGAGGTGCACAGGAGGGAGGTGCACAGGGGGGAGGTGCACAGGAGGGAGGTGCACAGGGGGGAGGGGCAGAGGAGGGAGGGGCACAGGGGAGAGGGGCACAGGGGAGAGGTGCATGGGAGGGAGGTGCACGGGAGAGAGGTGCACGGGGGAGAGGTGCACAGGAGGGAGGTGCTAAGATCGCAGGAGGCACTACCCACGTCACAGGATTTACAGACGGAGGCTCAGCTTCCTGGACCTCTCGGAACAGCAGTGCTTCCCGTGGTTGAGGTTGTCATGTTAGGTAGTTGCAGACATCTACAGCCTCCTAGAAGAAGACCTGCAATCTGCTGGTCCTGGTGGCCATGCATTACCAGTGGCTGTGAAAGTCACGACGGCCCTCAACTTTTTTGCCTCTGGTTCCTTCCAGGCTGCTACCAGAGACATAAATGCATAAAGCAGGAGATGGAGGGATTGTTTGCCAGGGATAGGAGTTCTGTAAACTTCACCTGTGATGACAATAGCCAGAATGAGTGGGCACTTGGATTCGCCTCTCCAGATGAATTCCCACAGCTACAGTGTGCCATTGATTGCACACATGTGGCAATCCGAGCATCACCACAACAATCAGGGGTTTTTATAAACCGCAAGGGATATTCTTCTATCAGTGTGCAGCTGCTGTGCAGCACAAGAAAAGGTTCATGCAGGTCTGCCTTAGGATCCCTGGGAGCTGTCATGATGCTTTCAGACAGTGGCAGTCCAACATTCCAAACCTTTTCCTTCAAGGAAGCAGACTTAAAAATTGGCTCTTAGGAGACAAGGGATACCCCCTCAAACTTGGCTCAAGACATCTGTGGAGGACCTACCAATGAGGCGCAGAAGCACTACAATGAGAGCCACATCACAAATGAAATCATGTCACTTCTACCACTCTTCTGCAGACTGGCTTAGTGAAAATCAGTGATGCGTTGTAAGATCACAGATACAGTATCTGTCATTTGTATAAGGCGGTAGACAAGTTGGCATCCAAAGTCTGCATGGCCATGGTCATGGCCTGCATGGACTCATTTGGGAGCCTTGCTTGAAGATCCATGGAGGTGGCCACTCTCTCCATCGCAGACATTCTCGCAATTCCCTGCACCACTAATCCCCTAGTGATCGAGTTGGACTCTTCCATACTCTCCGCTGTAGTGAAGAGTGTGCGTGGGACATTTGTCAGTTCCTGGCTAAATTGCTGATGCACCTCTAGCATTCTCCTTCTCAAAAATAGCCCCCAAGGTTCAGCATCTGTGTCCAGCTGAGCAGAGCTTGGAGAGGATTGTACCCCTGATGCGGACTCTCCACAGCCAAGTGTTCGCTCGTGCTCACTTGTGAATTGTAAATCACCAGATGAAAACCCAACTAACTGCCTAACTGGACCCACTGAAGTGCGAGTATTTGTGCTGGTACCTGGCTGTACATCTGTGACAGTGCACCCTAAGACGGAATGAAAATGTCATGCATGTCCAGCGACACTTGCTGTATGCGTGAGGCCCCTGGAAGATAAAAGGGATATGAATTTGTTGTGGCAAAGTCACGATATTGACAATCACTAAACTCAGTCTGCTCATAGTTCAGCCATTAATGAAATAAAGTCAGAATATGCGTTTCAGAGATACTTATAATACTGTCATCAGCTATCTGCGAGTTCCCTGTCTCTCCATCTCCAATTAAGAGGAAGGTATATGTGCCTTGTATCTCATAGAAACATAGAAACATAGAAGATAGGAGCAGGAGTAGGCCATTCGGCCCTTCGAGCCTGCTCCGCCATTCAACGAGATCATGGCTGATCATCCAAACCCTAGCACACGGTCCCTACACCGACAGCCATCCCACCCAAACCCAATTTCCAGGCCATCCTCCTCTGCATCCATGAGCTGGAGTATTTGTGGCGGCCCACCTCCAGTCCACTCCCTCTCCTTTGCGTTTTGTGCTCTCTTCTCCTACAAGGGGTGAAAAAACAGACCTGTGTGTGACTGAAGGTCAGGTATTCACCCGACGGATGCAGTGCATTCGGTGAGGGTGACTATGAGACAGATGCATCACATTGCATAAGGATTGGGTTGAGTGGCAACAGCGGATAAATAGGGAAGTGGTGAAGTGCATAGAAAGTGAAGGCTGGGTGCTGCTGAAATTTGAGTGGGTGTGAGGAGTGATGTGATGGAGTAAGCTTGGCAAGACAGAATGAAAGGGGGGAAGGCTTAAAACACAGGATGTAGGTGAGTCAACAAATCTACTCACATTTCTTGACCTTGTAGGTCATTAAATGACTTCTGGCACTGCATACAAGACCTGGACACAATGCTCCTGCTGCTCACCTGCTCAGCTAAAACCAACCACGCCTTCTTGGTGAGAGACGCAGGTTTCATCCTCCCATTGCTGGGGAAAAATATGTCCCTCCTTTTTTTAAAATATTCGTTCATGGGATGTGGGCATCGCTGGCAAGGCCAGCATTTATTGCCCATCCCTAGTTGCCCTTGAGAAGGTGGTGGTGAGCTGCCTTCTTGAGCCGCTGCAATCCGTGTGGTGAATGTACTCCCACAGTGCTATTAGGGAGGGAGCTCCAGGATTTTGACCCAACGACGATGAAGGAATGGCAATATACTTCCAAGTCAGGATGGTGTGTGGCTTGGAGGGGAACTTGGAGGTGGTGATGTTCCCATGCACCTGCTGCCCTTGTCCTTCTAGGTGGTAGAGGTCGCGGGTTTGGGAGGTGCTGCTGAAGAAGCCTTGGCGAGTTGCTGCAGTACATCTTGTAGATGGTACACACTGCAGCCACGGTATGCCAGTGGTGGAGGGAGTGAATGTTTAAGGTAATGGATGGGGTGCCAATAAAGCGGGCTGCTTTGTCCTGGATGGTGTTGAGCTTCTTGAGTATTGTTGGAGCTGCATTCATGCAGGCAAGTGGAGAGTATTCCATCACACTCCATACTTGTGCCTTGTAGATGGTGGAAAGGCTTTGGGGAGTCAGGAGGTGAGACACTCACCACAGAATACCCAGCCTCTGACCCGATCATGTTGCCACAGTATTTATGTGGCTGGTCCAGTTAAGTTTCTGGTCAATGGCAACCCCCAGGATGTTGATGATGGGTGATTCGGCGATGGTAATGCCGCTGAATGTCAAGGAGCGGTGGTTAGACTCTCGCTTGTTGGAGCTAGTCATCGCCTGGCGCGAATGTTACCTGCCACCTATCAGCCCAAGCCTGAATGTCGTCCACGTCTTGCTGCATGCAGGCATGGACTGCTTCATTATCTGAGGAGTTGCGAATGACACTGAGCACTGTGCAATCATCAGCGAACATCCCCACTTCTGACCTTATGATGGAGGGAAAGTCATTCATGAAGCAGCTGAAGATGGTTGGGCCTAGGGCACTGTCCTGATGACCTCCTGCAGCGATGTCCTGGGGCAGTGATGATTGACCTCCAACCACCACAACCATCTTCCTTTGTGCTAGGTATGACTCCAGCCAGTGGAGAGTTTTCTTCCGATTCTCATTGACTTCACTTTTACTAGGGCTCCTTGATGCCACATGTTGTATGAACGCATTAAAGCATAGAATCAGACAGACAGGCTTACAACTACGATGTTCTCTTTATTGTGTAAAATGGCTGACTGCCGTTTTCCTGGGTAATTCCCATAATGCCATGCACATTACCGTATTTACTGGTGTCAAACTCACACATTACATTACCGTATTGACTGGTGTCAAACTCGCAATCAATACACGACATCCCCCTTTTTCTTGGAAACAAACTTGCAGTTTACAAACAGTTGCTTACAATAACACTGTATAACTTATTTGATTTATAAACTTTTTACAAACTTGTGTCTTACCACACAACTAAATAATTCCCAGGTTTAAACATTTAACATCACCCATGCAGTTCTCGCACAGTTTATGTTGTGACATAATCAGACAGTCTTTGGGGTTTTCTTTTAACCCTTTGAGGTCTGGCTGTATTGGGTATGTCTGACATGTTGGTGTCAGTGGGTATTGCCTGTGTCACAGTGGTATGTGTGTCAGGGTCTACTATACTGTCCTCAGTCCCTTGTGTTTCCTCCTGCTCATGGAGTGGCTCCTTTGGTCCATTGGTTCTGTATTTCTTCACAAACGTAGTGTTTCTCGAGTAGCGTGCTCCGTCTGGAGATTCTACTACTACTTGACTCCCTGTTTTACTCAAAACTTTGTGTGGTGTGGCATTAAAAGGAGTGGTGAACTTGTCCACTTTGTCCTGCCATACCAGCACCGTGTCGCCTTCCACCTCTGAGTATTGTGTTCTCCGCTGTTCATCTGCGTACAGTTTGGACCTGCCTTTTTGTTCTGCGTCCCGGTCACTTACTTCCATGTCTGCGCGCGACTCTGTGATGTCTGGCAGCTCGTCTCTCATTTTCCGTTTAAACAGCAGCTCTGCCGGGCTCTTTCCTGTTGTGGCATGGTCAATGCTCCTGTACACAGTCACATATTTTCTAAGTTCACATTTCCAATCTAGTCCTTCTGACTGAGCAATTCTGATTCTCTTCATCAGCGATGCATTCTGGCGCTTGACTTCTCCGTTAGCCTGAGCCCATTTTGCTGTCGTTTTCAGGTAATTGATCCCGTTGTTTTCACAGTATTCTTTGAATAATTCAGATCTGAATTGGGGACCATTATCAGATTTGCAGGTGATTGGCAAACCATGACGGCTGAAGATTGACTCTATACTATCAATAACCTTCTCTGTTGTTGTGGAGGTCATGATGTCGTATTCATAGTAGCGACTATAATAATCAACTACCACAAGAATGGAGTGGTTGGATGGTAAGGGTCCCAGTAAGTCTATAGCTACATCCTGCCAGGGGCCCTCCGGTAATGGTGTTGGTCTCAACGGTTCAGGTGGGTCGGGTCTGGCTACTATCTGACAGCCGTGGCACGCTTTACAGTGTTTTTCAGCTGCCTTGTCCATGCCAGACCACCAAACCTTGGTTCTGAGATGTTGCTTTGTTCCAACTATTCCCAAGTGTCCTTCATGTGCTAACACCAGGGCTCGTGCGTGTAACACTGTGGGTAGCATGATGCGTGTTCCCCAAAGAACTAGGTACCGCACTATGCACAGCTCGTTTGCAATTGCTGCATAAGCTTTACAATTCTCAAAATGTCCGTTTGTGATTGCCTTCCGTACCTCAATCAGCTCTGGGTCGGTAGCAGAGGCTTCCTCCACCTCTCTAGTAGTGAGTGCTTTTGGTGTTGCAATCAATACACGACACCACACTTGGTCAAATGCTGCTTTGATGTCAAGGGCAGTTGCTCTCACCTTACCTCTAATGTTAAGCTAGATTAATCCCATACTGCCTTACCAATGCCTTGCAAAGCATGATGGACTGCTTGACATGGGTGAAGAGTTTAAATGTAAAAAAAACTGATGCAGGACTGTGGGAATGCAGTACAAATAGATAAGAAAGAACAGGAGCAAAATGTTCTACTCCCTAACCACACATAAGATAACTGGTGGAGACAGTCTCATGGTCACTATTTGTTGAAAGTTAAATGTGAAACTTAAGCAAAACTCTGTAAAAAAAAACAAGTGACTTGTGGAGCGTGTGATTGCCTAGTTTTCTGTTTTCTCATGACTTGCAATTTATGAAAATGTTTAAATATTGTAGCCCCGTGAGTCTAGGGGCTCACTCTTTGGGAGGCATACTTGTGTGCAAACACAATTGGGTTTCTCAGAGTGAAGTCCTGGGGCTAGATTTTCAGTTGCTTGCGCCAGCAGTTAGCGCCTTAAGAGAAGTGATTTCCGGGCGCTATGCGTGTAGCGCCCGGGCGCAGCGCAGTTTGCGCCCCGCCCCAAATTAAGTTGCCCGTTAGCGCCGGCGCAAAGTTTAGCGCCCGCCCGGATGCGCGCGCAGAAAATGACGTCACATCCTCGTGCAACGCCCTTTGGCCGCCCCGATTGCAAACTTCAGTCGGACCGCCCCATTGTGCGGCGGGCGGCCGGAGCGTTTGGAAAAAGGAACGCAACACAACCAGCGCGGGCCCCGGGGGGCGCTAATTAAAGGGAACGTCCTCTCCAGTATAAAGGCCATCCATTATTTCAGAAAACAGTCTTGTGCAACGCATTTCTGGAGACACAACAAGGAGGATAGCTAACTGGTTTCAAGCAGCAAGAGCCAGGTATTTTTGGACTCAGGCAACAGCGCTGCAAGTGGCCATTTGGAAATTAGAGTGTTTGCCAGGATTTGATGGGGGTTGCATGGGGTGCCAACGCGGAGCTGCAGCTCCATGTCCGTAGGGCTCGCAGACGTATTGTGAGAGGGGCAGCCCTGGCTAGAGGCAGAGGGGGCTACAGGCGTCGGCCACGTAGGCCTTACCCAGTCAGGCTATACCGCCAGCAGCGCTCCTACCTAAACATGAGTGCCGCGCGATGTGTTAAAAGGCTCCGATTCCGGAAGGGGGTGATTGCAGAGATCTGCCACCTGCTTCGCCGAGATCTGCGGCCAAAGCTCAGGTGCAGGACGTCTCTGTCGGTGGAAGTGAAGGTGACAGTGGCATTGAACTTCTATGCCACCGGCTCCTTCCAATACGCTGCTGGGGACATAGCAAACATCTCCCAGTACGGCGCGCATCGCTGCATCCGCCAGGTGACCGAAGCACTGTTCAGAAGGAGAAGCCAATTCATCTCCTTCCCCATGGCCCTGGAGAGCCAGCATCAGCGCGCATTGGGATTTTCCAGACTCGGGGAATTCCCCTTGGTGCAGGGCGCCATTGACTGTACGCATGTGGCTTTGCGGGCCCCTCTGGAGCATGGCGAGCAGTATCGCAACAGGAAGGGCTACCATTCTCTGAATGTGCAGCTGGTCTGTGACCACAAGCAGCGCATCATGGCAGTCAATGCCAGCTTCCCAGGCAGCAGCCACGATGCCTTTATCCTGCGGCAGAGTACTGTGCATGACATGTTCCAGGCACAGCCTCCCCCAAGAGGATGGCTACTCGGGGACAAAGGCTATCCTTTGTGCACCTGGCTCATGACCCCGCTCCGCGCGCCCAGGACCGCTGCTGAAGAGGCCTACAACGAGAGCCATCAAACCACCCGCAACATCATCGAGCTAACTATTGGGGTCCTCAAGCAGCGGTTCCGCTGCCTTGATCGCTCCGGAGGAGCTCTCCAGTATTCGCCGGACCGGGTCTCCCAATTTGTGGTGGTTTGCTGCATGCTACACAACCTGGCTATCCGCAGGACTCAGGCACTGCCACCTGACGTTGGACCAGCACCTCAGGAGGAGGAGCAGGAGGAGCATGAGGAGGAGGAGGAGGAGGAGGAGGAGGAGCAGGAGTACGTTCCCAGGAGGGAGCGACCAGGGCCAAGGGCCGCACGACGCCACCTTATTACACGGTACTTCTAAGCCCCCTGTCAGGGAATGGCCAGGGGCCATGAGGGAAGATGAATGCAGCCGCTCCGCAAGCCCTCAGCCGGCGAAGCCAACAAACACTAAGAAGAACAACCATGGAGACTGCATGAATAAAGATAATTTTTTATTAAACAAAAATGAAAAGCCCTTCCCACATGAATCCCCAAAAACAATAAACGGGCCCCACAAAAAGCCCAACAAACGACTCACTCCCACAAACTGGGGAGGAGCCACTCCACCTTTATTGAAACCGGGCCTCAACGTCGGCCTAACGCAAAAAAAAAGCCCTCCAAAAGCACAACCATGGGCAAAATAAAGATGGCCACCGCCATATTAAAGGAAAGCTGGCCACACCCTCTACTGAGTGGCCCGCGAGGGCGAGACCTTGCCCAGCATTTTGCCTCCCCTGCCCTGCCTGCTGCTCCTTCGCAAGCTCTGCCCAGTGGCTGCTGCGAGGCTGGGGGAAGGCGCCTGAGGCTCAGATGCCCTTCCGCCAGATGCCACTGGGGGGCGGCCTACACGGCGTTTGGGCCTCGAGGGGCCGTCTCCTGAGTGGCGCGCCTGAGCCTGGCCACCATCAGCTGCAGCCGCTTGCCCTTGACGCCCCAGAGGGGGAATGGCGGCGACGGATGGTGCAATGTGGGCCAGCTGGCGTCTGGGATGCGCTGGCTGGTGCTGTGGCGCGGTGGCACTCGGCCGGGCCCGCACTGCAGGATCCGCAGCAATCAGCCGACGGCCGGCTTGCTGGGATGGTCCAGCGCGGCGCCTGCCCTGGCGATGCCTGCCTGAGACAGCGCGTGTGGCAGCAGTGAGTGGCCCTCTGGTCCTGGTGTGCGCGCGCATCACATCCGCCAGGGTCTTGACGGCATCAGTTAGCATGCGGCCAGTCGCGGCAGTTGCTGCCCCGAACTCGCGCACACTGGTCGCCAGCGACTCGATGGCCTCAGGCATGCGCCCCACCACGCTCATGAGCTCCGTGTGGCGCCGGTCCGAGTCGTCGGCCATCTGATCGAGCTTCCGCACCTCCTCCGAAGTGAAGGTGTCCGGACTGGAGTCGCGACTCTCCCGCTGGGGAGGAGGGGGCCGAACTAGGGGACCCTTGCCGCGTTGGTGACGGCGAGTTTGCCGAGCAGCAGCACTCCCCTCTGATCCTTCCCCCCTTTGGGGGGAAGGCCGCGGGCCACGCGCACGGCTGCTGGGTGGCTGGACGCCACTGGTCCCAGAAGCTGCATTGCCCTGCGACAGTTCCTCCAGGCACTCGTCCAGTGAGGAGGTGTCGAGCATTTCCTCCTCTCCTGCGGGACGTGACTGTTCCCCCGAAGGTCCGGCTTGCTCCTCCTCCTCCTCCTGGTTGGAGGTGCTGTCACTGGCAGCCTCAGGGTCCTGGTCGTCACCAGCTGAAAGCAGGAATGCACAAGAGTAGCTTCAGAGTGAGGAGACGGCGTCAGCGAGGGAGTTAGGACTGGTGGGATTCAGCGCATTGGTGGGACAGTGGCAAAGGAGATAGCTCGGATGGGCCAGTGCGACGCGAGAGGGCCAAAAGGCGAGGTCCTTACCATTGCCGGGCAGTGGAGGGTCGGATACACCGCACGCTGTGGGGACAATCACACGTGCTCCCATGAGCACACACACGCGCTCCTCCAGCCGAGTGAGCTCCTGCAGCTTGGCGCGGCCACCCCTGGCACGGGCCTGGCGATTAAACGCTACTTTAGCCTGCAAGAGAAAGGACGGGCTGTAAGGGCGCAGTGAAGCCCTGATGTAGTGTGCACTGCCTCCCATGGTGGAATAGCTTGGACAGAGTGAAGCCCTGATGTAGTGTGCACTGCCTCCCATGGTGGAATAGCTTGGACAGAGTGAAGCCCTGATGTAGTGTGCACTGCCTCCCATGGTGGAATAGCTTGGACAGAGTGAAGCCCTGATGTAGTGTGCACTGCCTCCCATGGTGGAATAGCTTGGCCAAAGTGTAGAGTGCCGAATGGCCATTTGATGCTCATGACTGTCCCAATGCTGCTGGCTGAGGGCTGGCCAAAAGGACTTTCAGGTCCCTTTGCCCATCATGTCAGGTGTACATGCAAGAATGAGGAGGAGACTGGAAAGGCTACTCACCCTCACAATCCTGGTCAGATCGTTGTACTTCTTACGGCATTGTGTGTGGGTCCTGGGGGCCTCGCCGGTGAATGTCACCCTCTGGGCGATCTGCTTCCAGGCTTTGGTGTAGTCGTGGTGGGTTGGATTCCTCCCACTGTCTGGAAACAAGATCTTGCGCCTCACCTCCAGAGCTGTGAGCATGATGTCCAGATCACCCTCTGAGAAGCGCAGGGCACGCTGACGGGCCTTCTCTGGCGTTGCCATGACTCCCTGGGGCTGAGCAGTAGTGTTGAGGCCTCTTTGCAAGGCTGCAGTGTGCAGGGCGTGGCAGCAGACTAATTCGTCCCTTCCCCCTTTAAGAGCTGGTCGGCACCACGGGGTCTGCTGTCAGTGCAAAAATGACCGCACCCGTGCTGCGCCCCGCCTGGGCGCTATCCCTCTGGACCGCCGGCTTAGCGCCTAAAGAGAGTAGTGGAACGCCTCTTTTAGCGCTCCACCAACCTCTTAGGGCGAAGCCACTGAATTCCCGGCAACGGGGCGCTACTTTGGGGCGGGCGCTAACTTCGGGCGGGCGCTAAAGCTAGCGCCCCAAAACTGCCTAAACTGAAAATCTAGCCCCAGGTACCTTAATAAAACTTTACTTATTTTACAGTTTCTGACTTTGTGTATTACTGATAAAGTGATAGACTGACCGGCGTGTTTAGTCTCCTAAAACAGCGAACCCTGACCCCCAAGTTAGGGGTAGATCCTCCTCACAGAAGCGAGGGGTTAACACTGGAATTCAGCTCTTTTGTCCATGTTTGGACCAAGGTTATAATGAGGTCGGGAGCCGAGTGGTCTTGACGGAACCCAAACTGGGCATCAGTGAGCAGGTTATTGGTGAGTAAGTGCTGCTTGATAGCACTGTCGACGACACCTTCCATCACTTTGCTGATGATTGAGAGTTGAATATGGGGCGGTAATTGGCTGGATTGGATTTGCCCTGCTTTTTGTGGACAGGACATACCTGGGTAGTTTACCACATTGTCGGATAGATGCCAGTGTTATAGCTGTACTGGAACAGCTTGGCTAGAGGCACAGCTAGTTAGTTCTGGAACATAAGTCTTCAGCACAACAGCCGGGGTGTTGTTGGGTCCCATAGCCTTTGCTGTATCCAATGTGCTCAGCCATTTCTTGATATCACATGGAGTGAATCAAATTGGCTGAAGATGGTTGCAAACGCTTCAGCTTGTCTTTTGCACTCATGTGTTGGGCTCCACCATCACAGAAGCTTCTCCTCCCGTTAGTTGTTTAATGGTCCACCACCATTTACGACTGGATGTGGTAGGACTGCAGAGCTTTGATCTGTTCTGTTGATTGTGGGATCGCTTACCTTGTCTATAGCATGCTGCTTCCACTTTTTAGCAGGCATGTAGTCCTGTGTTGCAGCTTCTGGCATGCTCTTCTACACTACTTATTGAACAGTAGTGGTGCTACCGAGCCACTCTTGGTGATGGATATTGAAGTCCCCCACCCAGAGTACATTCTGTGCCCTTGCTACTCTCAGTGGTGTTCAACATGGAGGAGCACTGATTCATCAGCTGAGGGAGGGCAGTAGGTGGTAATCAGCTGGAGGTTTCCTTGCCCATGCTTGACCTGAAGCCATGAGACTTCATGGGGTCCAGAGTCAATGTTGAGGACTCCCAGAGCCACTCCTTCCCAACTGTACACCAGTGTGCCACCACCCCTGGTGAGTCTGTCCTGCCGGTGGGGACAGGACATATCCAGGGATAGTGATGGAGGAGTTTGGGACATTGGCTGAAAGGTATGAAGCTGTTGCTTGACTAGTCTGTGGGACAGCTCTCCCAATTTTGGCACAAGTCCCCAGATGTTGGTGAGGAGGACTTTGCAGGGTCGACTGGGCTGGGTGTGCTGTTGCTGTGTCTGTAGCCGGTGCTGAGGTCGATGCCGGGTGGTTTGTCTGGTTTTATCCTCCTCCTGACTGCATCCAGGAGTAATTCCAGGGATGCATCATTAAATCTGGCTGCTGCCCTTGCTCTCTGTGCATCTATCCTAAACTCCTTCTGGTTTCTCAAAATTACATTTCTACATTGTCCCTTTAAATAGAGTTGAGATCGTGATATGCAGGTGCACATCATGCCGGCAGTGCAGCTTGGAGATGCAAAACCCAGAAGTCAAAATCTATTGCCTTAATCAAGCTGAAATCGGAGAATCCGATGCGCTGACTTGACTTCTGGATTTCGCCCATGCAATTCCACCCCCCACCGCTTGGAAGCCGCCTTCACATTAATATCTGGGCCTTTGAATCCTCCAATCAATTTAGCACAAATTTCACAAATTTAAAATCATTGACAGTATTAATTACTCAGGTTTATCCTTTCAAAACCAAGCAACGTACAACTCCAAAGTTTTCTTGGATTAAACCAGAACAAGGTACTTCAAATGCAACAGCATATGTTCTAGTTTGCATCACAAAATATTATGACCAAACTTGGCTGCAGAACAGTTCAACAGAAACTAAAGAAATCCCTCTATCTGTGAAACTCACCTCTGACTGACTGATCTTAATTTTCAATGTAATTAAATTGTGTATGTTCCTTAAAGGAATATGTCACAATGGTCTTTTCCTTGAGTATTTGTTTCAAAAATGTAAACTGGTATTTAATTAAAAAAAGTGATTGGCATAGTAAATTGGCAGCTAACACTGGCATTGTACTGCATGTTTGATTACAAGTTCAGCCACACTGCTCAGGGTGATGCGGAGCACAGGAGAGCTCTCTCACTACATGGAGGCAAAATTAAAGGGAAAGCTATTACGGGGTTGCTCTTATATGCTTACAAGGTGTCAGCCTTGGTTTAGTGGTAGCACTATTTCCTGTGAGTCAGAAGGCTGTGGGTTCAAGACCCATGCTAAAGACTTGAACACATAATCTAAACTCCTCTTCTTCTTAGGCAGTCCCTCGGAACCGAAGATGACTTGCTTCCACGTTAAAAATTAGTTCTCAGGTGACTGATGAGTCCAATGCGGGACCTACAGTCTCTGTCACAGGTGGGGCAGACGGTGGTTGAAGAGGTGGGTGGGGTGCTTGGGTTGACATGCGCTCCTTCCGCTGTTTGCGCTTGGCTTCCGCTTGCTCCCGGTGAAGAGACTCGAGGTATTCGGCGCCTTCCCGGATGCTTCTCCTCCACTTTGTGCGGTCTTGGGCCAGGGATTCCCAGGTGTCAGTGGGGATGTTGCACTTTTTCAAGGAGGCATTGAGGGTGTCCTTGAAGCGTTTCCTCTGCCCACCTGGGGCTCTCTTGCCGTGTCGGAGCTCCGAGTACTTCAGTGCATCACCGAGAGAGTACTGCACTGTCAGAGTGCTGTTTATTAAACCGGGGCCCGGTCTGCCCTCAGTTGGGTGTAAAAGATCCCAAGCTACTATTTGAAAAAGAGCATGGGAATTCTCCCGGTGCCCTGGCCAACATTTATCCCTCAACCAACACCTAAAAAAAAAAGATCTGGTGCTTTATTTCATTGCTATTTGTGGGACCTTGCTGTTCATAAAATTGCTGCAATGTTTTCCTACATTACAACAGTAACTACACTTCAAAAGTACTTAATTTGCTGTAAAATGCTTTGGGACTGCCTGAAGTCATAAAAGGCGCTATATAAATGCAAGTTCTTTCTTCCTTTTACTTCTGGCCGTTTCAAGTGTGACATTGGCAGAGAAGCAAGTTGACCACCCACCCAACCTGTCATCTTCACCGTTTGTGTGGGCTAGCAGGGGAAGAAAGAATGATAAAGTAGCATTCCACTAAAATATGATAAAAAAAACAATGCCACTTTGGGCCTCTTGGGAGTTGCTGCAGAATGCTGTGTTTCACGCCTCAATCTCAGAAAGTGTTGGGTCTAATGAGGAGATTAGCTACATCATGCTGAGTTGAGCTTTTTAAAAACATTAACTTGTAACCAATATTTTAAAAACATATTTACACTTCTCAAAATAACACTTGAAATTAAGGCCACTAGGTTTTTTTTAAATTTCTCTTACAAATATTTACAAATTATTGAACTGTAAAGCTTTGGAATTGCAATTCTAATTGTGCAATGCCAATTTTATTATGAATGTCTCCAATTCAGTTCCCAATTAGTACAATTTAAAATGTTTGCAATCCCATGGGGAGAGAATCTCTACCATCTGTACAATTCAACTGTGGGTTAAGTTACATTACAATCACTGCTTTGTCGGTGGCCAAACATTCTATTGGGACATTACTTCAATTTAATTTTAAATTACTGTACTTCAAATCATATAATAACGGAAAACCTTTGCATAATGCATTCACCTGTTTTGTAAAAACAATTCTGAAACTCATTGAGTCTGATGAAAAGAAATTATGTTAAAATTTTATGATAGCTGAGAGGCAAGTGTGGGATACAGCCAATGTGCATCAGACAATTAAGGGTTGATGCATTCTGGTTTTTAACTCTAAAACTTTCAAACTAAAAATGTTAGTGTTTGAACAAAGGTCAAACATATTCCCACTACTTTTTTTAAAGGCAATATTAAAGCTATTAGAGGCTACTTTTGGATTGCCAGTATTTTTTTAAACCTACAAACATATGAAATTGACAGACAGGAAGAGATCAGCTGGCCCTTCAAGCCTGCCCCACACCATGATGGCTGGACCATCACTGCTAAACACTCCTTCCCTCCCCCCACCTCCCAGCCGTCCCTGCAGTCATATAATCTCTAGGGAGAGGCAAAAAAAACAGAGGTAAAAACCCAGGGCCAATAAGGGAAAAAATACTCTCGAAAATCCCTCTCCGACCCCCTCAGGCAATCGAAGTGTTATTTATAAAGACTCTTAGGGCTGGATTTTACCAGGCCTGAGGAGGCGGGTTTGGAGGCGTGTGAGTTGTCAAAATCGCAAAAAATGATGGGTGGGCCCAATCCCGCAATCCCGCCTCCATCCCACCTCTGAGCAATTTTCCCACATTCGTGGTTTCAGACCCCCTTTCCATCCCGCCTCCAAGAGGTGGGATAGGCCCTTAAGGCCCTTAGCAACCAGTTAATTGCCTCTATAATCCCATTTTGAGAGGCCTTTCTGATTTTAACACATTTCCCCCGTCCTGCATGTCTCCTCTGGAACATGCCAGATAATCCTGGCGGCCTCACAAGTGGATTGCTTACTAACAGCTGCAGCTCCACCATTAAAAAGGAGTTTTCAGCAATCATCATTTGCAGGTGTGAGGGTGCCGGTTAGTTCCCTCAGTAACCCCTAGATGGCACCTTCACTTGTTTGTTTCCTTTTGCTAAATTGTTACTAGTTTACTTAACTGCCTTTTATCAGGGTTATTGGTTTCACCTGTTTTTGCTTGTATTTAAGTTCTATGGTTTCTTCCCTCTGTGCTCAGTCTTGATAAGCCATTTGCCTAGTGATAGCTTGTCTTGAGCTCCTATGTTTGTAACTGTTTACCTGTGTGATTCTAGTAAAGTACTTTTATTTAAGACTGCATACCTGCTTCTCGCCTCGTCTGTCTGCACTTGGGTCCAGAACCAGCCTCGCCCTGACAGCAAGACTGAGCCAGTATGGACCCAGCAGTGATGGAGGAACTTCGTTCTATTCTCTCCCATCAAGGTGCTTTCCTCGGCCGCCTTGAGCAACTTCTCCAAAGCATTTCGGACACGGTGGATACGTGGACTCAGACCATTCAACACCCAGCTGCTGTGGCTTCTGCTCAGGATGTTCCTCCTCAGTCAGTTCCTTTGGGTGCTACCCCACCGGTCACCGATCTCCAGACTCACCGAGAGCCTCGCCTACATGCGCCAGAGCGCTATGACGGTCATCTGGGCAAGTGTTGCGGCTTCTTGACCCAGTGCTTCCTAGTTTTTGAACTCCAACCCTCCATGTTCCTATCACCCCGCTCTAAGGTAGCGTTCATCATACCACTACTCTCGGGAAAAGCTCTCGCCTGGGCTAACGCTATCTGGGAGCAGCAATCTTTCGTCTGCTCGGACATTCTCCTTTTCGTCGAAGAGATGAGCAAAGTCTTTGACCATCCTGTGAGTGGACGTGAGGCAGCTAAGAGACTTTTGAATCTCTGCCAGGGCAACTGCAGCGTAGCCGACTTCGCTATTGAGTTCCGCACACTCGCTGCGGAGAGCCGCTGGAACACCAAGGCCCTTCTCTCCATGTTTATTCATGGCCTCTCCGAATCTATCAAAGATGAAATGGCGTCCAGAAAGGTTCCGGAGGACATTGACACGCTCATCTCCCTTGCCATCAGAGTGGATAACCGCCTCCGGGAGCATGGTAGAGAGAGAAGATTCACTACTTCCACAGAGGTGAGATCTTCCGGTGTTTCGAATCTGACCAAGAGTTTCCAAGTACCCCCGAGTCCACCTGTTAGCGCCAAAGAGGAACCTATGCAACTCGGCAGAACTCGGCTCTCCCAGTTTGAGAGACAGAGGAGATTGAGAGAGGGGCATTGTCTTTACTGTGGCCTGCCTGGCCATCTCAGAGCCACATGCCCTGAGCTTCAGGAAAAAGCCAGGAGGATTGGGAAAATATGGACAGATCAAATCCCTTCTCCTACCCCTTCTGTCTTCCAAACCCTGCTTCCCGCTCGTCTCTCTTGGGAGGGACAACAGTACAACCTCCAGGCGTTTATTGACTCCGGGGCCGCTGGCTGTTTTATCGATGCCACCCTTGTGCGCAGCCTGAAAATTCCTTTTTCCCGCCTTGACAAGCCTTTACAAGTCACCGCCCTCGATGGCAGGCCACTTGGTTCTGGGCGTATTCATCATATCACCGGAGTATTACATGTCCAAGTAGGGGAGAGACATCAAGAGTTGCTGCAGTTTCACCTTATCGATTCACCTGAGCTCCCTCTCGTTCTTGGACATCCGTGGCTCTCTTCACAACCCTCACATTGACTGGACTACCGGGACTGTGCTGGAGTGGGGTCCTTCATGCCTAGCCAACTGTCTTAAGGTCTTCCCTAGTCTGCCCCGTCCTTCCTCTCCCGAGCCAGCTGATCAGCTGGACCTTGCTCATGTGCCCCTGAATATTCGGACCTCCATGCTGTGTTTAGTAAGAGGCGGTCCACTACACTCCCCCCACACCGGTCCTACGACTGTGCCATTGATCTCCTGCCTGGCACTAGCCCCCCTCGGGGTTGGCTCTCTCTCTGGCCTTGAGAATGTTTCCATGGAAGAATACATCAAGGAAGCCCTCGCTACAGGTTTCATTCGCCCTTCCACCTCCCCAGCGGGTGCTGGCTTCTTTTTTGTAAAGAAGAAGGATGGTGGTCTCAGGCCTTGCATAGACTATCGGGGGCTTAACAAAATTACCATTAAGAACCGCTATCCTCTTCCTTTGATGTCTTCAGCATTTGAGCAGCTGCAGGGAGCTACCATCTTCTCCAAACTTGACCTCCGCAACGCGTACAACCTGGTCCGCATTAGGGAGGGGGATGAATGGAAGACTGCCTTTATCACCCCTAGCGGTCACTGGGAATACCTCGTCATGCCCCTTGGTCTCACTAACGCTCCTGCTGTCTTCCAAACTCTGGTCAATGACGTGCTCCGGGACCTGCTGAACCAGTTTGTGTTTGTTTATTTGGATGACATTCTCATCTTCTCAAAGTCCCCCCAGCAGCATGTCCAACACGTCAGACAGGTTCTGCAGAGGCTTTTGGAGAACCGTCTCTTTGTCAAATCCAAGAAATGTGAATTCCACATCTCTAAGGTCACCTTCCTGGGCTACGTCATCTCCTGTGGAAGCGTCCAGATGGATCCTAGCAAGGTTCAAGCCGTCTTGAACTGGCCGCGTCCCACGTTGGTTAAGCAGGTTCAGCGGTTCCTGGGATTCGCCAACTTTTACAGACGCTTCATCCGCAACTTCAGCTCCATTGCCGCCTCCCTCTCCGCATTGACCAAGGGCTCGTCTTTACGGTTCAGTTGGTCTTCTGAAACGGAACGGGCCTTCCAGGAGCTCAAACAATGTTTCACCTCTGCTCCCATTCTGGTATACCCGGACCCCACCCTGCCCTTTATCGTAGAGGTGGATGCCTCGGATATTGGAGTCGGGGCTGTCCTGTCCCAACGCTCCCCTAAGGACCAAAAGCTACATCCCTGTGCCTTCTTTTCCCATTGTGGTAAACCACTGTATTGTATATTGCCACCTCTGGGTGGCGCTGTGTATGGAGGCATGCCTCAGCTGACTCCACCCACCACTGTGTGGGTTTCGTTCAGACTTGTTCAGTCACTCACGAAGAAGCATGGTCTCTTCTTAGCTAATAAAAGCCTTATTCATCTCTTCTTTCGACTCATCATCTCTTCTTCGACTCATCACCTTTTATGAAGTAATTGATAAGCGTATCAATTTTATTAGCTAAAAGTTAAATGGCGACACCTGAGGAGCAACAACAGCAACGGATACAGCAGACATTGCTGAGAGCCCTCAGACCACCACGCCTGGACCTCGACCCTCAAGATGTGGGTGCATCAGCCAAGTTTGAACACTGGCTGAGCTGCTTTGAATCCTTCCTCGCAATCTCACAGGTTACAGAGGAGGATCACAAACTGAAAATTTTGACCGCCCAGGTGAGCCATCAAGTATATATGCTAATCCGGGACTCTAATACGTACGTGGCGGCCCTCGAGCTACTAAAAGGGCAATATACGCGCCCAGTGAACACAATTTACGCCCGACACCTCTTGGGATCCCGCAGGCAGCAACCGGGAGAATCGGTAGGGGCATTTGCACGGGCGCTACTGGCACTCTGCAGAGACTGCAATTGTAAAGCGGTAACGGCTGTGGAGCACGCGCAGGGACTCGCCTGTGATGCCTTCGTCAGGGGCCTCCAGTCAGACCACACCCGGCAGAGACTGCTAGAAAGCAAGGAACCCGACCTGAAGACGGCCATTGCCCTTGCGCTCTCGTTAGAGGAGGCCCACCGAAACCTCGAGGCATACCCCCGTAACGGCGCCGAGACATGGCAATCGAAACCGTGGGACACGGGACCGCCGCCCCCGGCACCAACCGCTGCAGCGACCCAACCGAGACAGCAGCCTCCGGTAAGAACTGCTTCGATGCCCAGTAACCAGGCCCAAAAATGCTATTTCTGTGGCCAGTTAAAACATCCCAGAGCGCACTGCCCAGCTAAGACAGCTACCTGCTCGGGCTGCGGGAAGAAAGGCCATTACGCTAACGCCTGCAAGGGGAAGCCAGCCAGCAGCGCAGCGTGCGGGCCGTGGGAGCAGCCATCTTATCCGCCATTTTGTGTACCCCCGGCCGCATGGCATCCGCCGCCATCGTATCCAACGCACTCAACCGCCATTTCGTCACCGGAACCGACCACTGTCTCGGCGGATGACTATAGTGACTCACTAAGCCACATACTGGCCTCCGTGATGCTGGATCAAGGCCACCCTCACCATCTATCCAGCTCCATGATGGATATCGCGGTAAACGGCCGCGCCACCAGTTGCCTGATCGACAGCGGGAGCACAGAGAGTTTCGTCCACCCCGACACGGTACGTAGCCACTCCCTCACGATTCTGCCAACGCACCATCGCATTTCTATGGCGTCCAAGTCCCAGTCAATGGACATCAGCGGCTACTGTGTGGTGACCCTGTCAGTAGGGGGCACTGAATATCAAAAATTTAAACTGCTAGTCCTGCCCCGTCTTTGCGCTGCCGTCCTGCTAGGGTTGGATTTTCAGTGCCACCTTAAGAGTGTCACACTAGCATACGGTGGACCCCTCCCCCCACTCACAGTCTGCAACCAACAACTTTTAAATCGCCCGCTGCAAACCACCTGCAGCCTTTCCACATTAAAAGTCCCCCCCCCTCCCCTGTTCGCTAACCTCACCCGCGACTGTAAACCCATCGCTACCAAAAGCAGGCGGTACAGTGCCGGGGACAGAGCTTTTATCAGCTCTGAGGTGGAGCGGCTCTTGAAGGAGGGCATTATCGAAGGTAGCACTAGCCCCTGGCGAGTCCAGGTTGTAGTCGTTAAAACCACTGCAAAACGCCGCATGGTAATCGACTACAGCCAAACCATAAACCGGTACACCCAGCTGGACGCGTACCCCCTCCCTCGCATATCTGATATGGTCAATCAGATTGCGCAATACAAAGTATTCTCCACCATCGACCTTAAGTCAGCGTAACACCAGCTGCCCATCCGCCATGAGGACCGCCAGTATACTGCCTTCGAGGCAAACGGCCGCCTCTACCACTTCCTTAGGGTCCCCTTCGGCGTCACCAACGGGGTTTCGGTCTTCCAAAGGGAGATGGACCGAATGGTTGACCAGAACGCGCTGCGGGCAACCTTCCCCTATTTGGATAACGTCACCATCTGCGGCCACGACCAGCAGGACCACGACGTTAATCTAGCAAATTTCCTCCGTACGGCCCAACGGCTGAACCTAACGTACAATAAGGAAAAATGTATGTTTCACACCAAGCGCCTGGCCATCCTCGGCTGCGTGGTGGAGAACGGAGTCATCGGGCCCGACCCCGACAGAATGCGCCCCCTAATGGAGCTACCCCTTCCCCACTGCCAAAAAGCACTGAAGAGATGCCTGGGGTTTTTCTCCTACTACGCCCAGTGGGTGCCCCTCTATGCAGACAAAGCCAGGCCCCTCATCAAAGCCACCTCCTTCCCCCTGACACCAGAGGCGTGTGCAGCCTTCACTCTTATCAAGAACGATATCGCGAAGGCCGCAATGCACGCGGTGGATGAGTCCATCCCCTTCCAAGTGGAGAGCGATGCCTCCGACTTCGCCCTAGCCGCGACCCTTAACCAGGCGGGCAGACCCGTGGCCTTTTTCTCAAGGACCCTCCAGGGCCCCGAGACGAGACACTCCTCCGTCGAAAAGGAGGCCCAGGCTATTGTAGAAGCGGTGCGTCACTGGAGGCATTACCTGGCCGGGAAACGATTTACCCTGCTCACTGACCAGCGTTCAGTAGCTTTTATGTTTAATAATAAGCAGAGGGGTAAAATCAAGAACGACAAGATCTTGAGGTGGAGAATCGAACTCTCCACCTACAATTATGATATCTTGTATCGGCCAGGGAAACTCAATGAGCCCCCAGATGCCCTATCACGTGGTACATGCGCCAACGCGCAGAGTGATAGGCTGCAGTCCCTCCACAATGACCTCTGCCACCCGGGGGTCACCAGGTTTTTCCATTTTATCAAATCCCGTAACCTGCCCTACTCCATCGAGGAGGTCAGGACCATGACCAAGAGCTGCCAAATCTGCGCCGAGTGCAAACCGCACTTCTATAGGCCGGACAGAGCAAGCCTGATCAAGGCCACCCGCCCCTTCGAACGCCTGAGCGTCGATTTTAAAGGGCCCCTCCCCTCCGCTGACCGCAATGTGTACTTCCTCAACATAGTTGATGAGTACTCCCGTTTCCCCTTTGCCATCCCTTGCCCAGACATGACCAGTACCACGGTCATCAAGTGTCTGAATGACATCTTCGCTCTGTTCGGGTTCCCCAGCTATATACATAGCGACAGGGGCTCATCGTTCATGAGCGACGAACTTCGGCAGTACCTGCTAACAAGAGGTATCGCCACGAGCAGGACCACCAGTTACAACCCCCGGGGGAACGGCCAGGTGGAAAGGGAGAACGCGACGGTTTGGAAGGCAGTCCTCTTAGCACTAAAATCTAAGGGCCTTCCGACCTCCCGCTGGCAGGAGGTCCTCCCTGCAGCGCTTCACTCCATTCGGTCACTGCTTTGTACTGCCACTAATGCGACCCCTCATGAGAAAATGTTCGTTTTCCCCCGGAAGTCTACATCGGGAACCTCGCTACCGGCATGGTTGACTTCTCCTGGGCCCGTCCTACTGCGGAGGCACGTGAGGACGCATAAAACGGACCCCCTGGTCGAGCGGGTGCACCTCCTACACGCCAACCCCCAGTATGCCTGGGTGACATACCCAGACGGGCGGGAGGACACGGTCTCCATACGAGATCTCGCACCCTCGGGTACCCCTGAATTACCACCGTTATCCCCCTTACCACCGTTATCCCCCTTACCACCGTTATCCCCCACCACCCCTCCCAACCCAACCCCTGCAGACGGCATGCCAAAGCCCCAGGAATCTTCGCCAACCACCCAGACACCAGACCCGACGTCGGATGCTGCAACACCACCGCCGCCACCACGACGATCAGGACGTCAGACAAGGCCTCCTGATAGACTTAACTTGTAGTACCCTTCACCCCGCCGGACTTCACATTAAACAAGGGGTGAATGTGGTAAACCACTGTATTGTATATTGCCACCTCTGGGTGGCGCTGTGTATGGAGGCATGCCTCAGCTGACTCCACCCACCACTGTGTGGGTTTCGTTCAGACTTGTTCAGTCACTCACGAAGAAGCATGGTCTCTTCTTAGCTAATAAAAGCCTTATTCATCTCTTCTTTCGACTCATCATCTCTTCTTCGACTCATCACCTTTTATGAAGTAATTGATAAGCGTATCACCCATCACCTGAAGCCAGCAGAGAGTAACTACGATGTCGGCAACAGGGAGCTCTTGGCAGTTAAGTTGGCCTTGGAGGAGTGGAGACACTGGTTGGAGGGAGCAGAGCATCCTTTTGTCGTCTGGACCGACCATAAAAATCTGACATATATCCAGGACGCCAAGCACCTCAACCCTTGGCAGGCCAGGTGGGCTCTCTTCTTTAACCGGTTCAACTTTCTCCTGTCTTACCGCCCAGGGTCTAAGAACCTCAAACCGGATGCCCTTTCTCGCCAGTTTGACCCCTCGGAAAAGGACCGGACCCCGGAACCTATCATCCCCAGTTCCTGCATCATTGCTCCCGTCGCATGGGAGATTGAGACTGTGGTGCAAGGTGCCCAACATCAGGAGGCTGACCCTGGAGGAGGCCCTCCTAATAGCCTTTATGTCCCCAGTCAGGTGCGCGCCCAGATCCTTCAATGGGGGCACTCTTCTTGATTGACTGGTCATCCTGGGATCCGTCGGACTCTCAAGTTCCTTAAGAGGAGGTTCTGGTGGCCCTCTATTGAACCCGGGCCTTTGTCTCCGCTTGTCCCGTCTGTGCCCAGAACAAGACATCCCAACAACCTTCGCTTGGACTCCTGCATCCCTTGCCTATCCCCAGTTGTCCCTGGTCTCATATCGCCCTGGATTTCATCACCGGGCTACCTCCATCTGAGGGATTCACTACCATCCTAGTTGTGGTCGATCGCTTTTTCGAGGCTGCTCACTTCGTCCCTCTTGTCAAGCTTCCCTCTGCCAGAGAGACTGCCCAGCTGGTTGTCCAGCATGTCTTCCGCCTCCGTGGCTTGCCCCTGGATGTCGTCTCTGACCGTGGTCCCCAGTTCTCATCCAGGTTCTGGAAGGCTTTTTGTTCCCTCCTGTGCGCTTCCGTCAGTCTCTCCTCTGGGTTCCACCCACAGTCTAATGGCCAGACTGAGAGAACCAACCAAGATCTGGAGAGGGTGCTAAGAAGCTTTGTGTCCTCCAATCCTTCCACCTGGAGCAAGTATCTGGTCTGGGCAGAGTACGCGCACAATACCCTTCAGAGCTCCTCCACTGGCCTCTCACCTTTCGAATGTCAATATGGCTTCCAACCGCCACTCTTCCCTGAACAGGAGAGGGAGGTAGGAGTCCTGGCTGCCCAGGGGTTCGTCCAACGCTGCTGCTATACCTGGAGGATGGTCCGATCCGCCTTGCAGCTCGCTTCTTCTCGGCAGAAAGTGCAGGCTGACCGACACCGTCGCCCAGCTCCTCGGTTCCGGACCGGACAGAAGGTCTGGCTGTCTACCCGGAATCTTCCGCTCCATGTGGAGTCCAGCAAGTTGGCTCCCCGGTTCATCGGACCTTTTAGGATTTTGGAAAAAGTAAACCCTGTGGCCTACCAGCTCCTCCTTCCTCGGTCGATGAAGATACATCCCACATTCCACGTCTCTCACCTCAAGCCGGTACTTACCAGTCCCTTGGTTCCTGCTTCCAGACCTCCCCCCCCCCGCCCCGCATGATTGATGGTCTGCAAGCCTACACTGTCCATCGCCTCCTTGATAGTCGCCGGGTTAGGAGGAGCATTCAATACCTGGTCGACTGGGAGGGTTATGGTCCTGAAGAGCGTTCCTGGGTTCCGGCCCGGGATATTTTGGATCCTGAACTCATCAGGGATTTTCGTCATCGCCACCCTGATCATCCAGGAGGAACGTCAGGAGCCGTTCCTAGGGGAGGGGGTCCTGTGAGGGTGCCGGTTAGTTCCCTCAGTAACCCCTAGATGGCACCTTCACTTGTTTGTTTCCTTTTGCTAAATTGTTACTAATTTACTTAACTGCCTTTTATCAGGGTTATTGGTTTCACCTGTTTTTGCTTGTATTTAAGTTCTATGGTTTCTTCCCTCTGTGCTCAGTCTTGATAAGCCATTTGCCTAGTGGTAGCTTGCCTTGAGCTCCTATGTTTGTAACTGTTTACCTGTGTGATTCTAGTAAAGTACTTTTATTTAAGACTGCATACCTGCTTCTCGCCTCGTCTGTCTGCACTTGGGTCCAGAACCAGCCTCGCCCTGACAGCAGGGGGCAGAACTTTGTTGTCTCAGGTCTGGGGGAACTTTTAGCAGGCCTCCTCATTGTTGTGGACGTTTGGAGCCTGACACCCATCTCCAGTGTGGCCTCCTGGGAAACCCCTTTCCCCACCTTGACTGAGCGCTTCCTCAACTGAGGTATATAGCAGAAGTATGGGAACCATTTATTTCCTTTCCTCCTGGACATCAGATTCGGATGAAGACCAGCCACGGCAGCAGCAGAACCCTGAACATCAGCAGCACCAACAGCAGGAGCAACAACAGGAGCAACAAGCTGCTGCTCACCCACCTGAAGCTGCACAGGCCAGAAGGCGCTAGCGCGCGACCACATTGCTGCCCTCGATGCAACTCATGTTGGCCAGATTTGCTTAGCCTGCACAATCAAACGCTTTTGTATTGCACCTTCTTACCAGAGCATCGACTCGGGACAAGAACCTGTGGATTCCTATCACTCTGACCACCATACTGACAATTGCAAGTCGCCCTAAGCCCTCAATGTGGAAGTCCCATTTGAGAAATGACACAGGCAACAACTTCAACAGTCTGCCATCAAATCTGTTTATCATAACAATTCAAGGATGGCTTGTCAAAAATCAATACAACAGAACACCCAAGTGACTACTTGTGCTTTATCTTCCTCTTACGTGTGCTCCTATGTGGTGGCTCCCCTGTGGCTTCAGCAGATGTGGAGGCCCCTTGCTCACTTTCTTGCTGCTCCTGTCTCGACACCTTTGACGGCCGTCCTCTGAGGTTGCGAACCTGTGAGGGCTCAGCAAGTCTACTGCTCCTACAGCTGTGCAGGGGCTAAGATGCCCATCTCAGTTGGCTGAGGACTCTGGTGGGGCTCTGATCGAGAGCTCTGCAGTGGCATGGCCGTGTGAGCGCTTGGAGAGGAGCCCCCACTTCCTTGTTGTCTGCCACCAACATCCCTCTCATGTGTCAGCCCCATTTCAGAGCTAGCAAGTGGCTAGACAGCACCTTGCTGCACTTCAGGGGGGCCATGAGGACCTATTTCTGCACTGGAAGTCCTACTCCAGAGGACTTCCATGAAGGTCTGGTTTCTCTGTTCAATAGCTGACCATCGCTCCTCAAGAGATGTCAGTCTATTCTGAACAATGACCATGTTTTCCATATCCTGGCGACTAGGCTCCTCCATGGATGTAGCCATCGTCTCCTCTACCGTAGCCATCCTCTCCTCTACGGTAGCCAGCCTTACCACAGAGGTAGCCATCCTTTACACGGAGGTTACCATCCTTTCTGTGGTGATGCGTTCATGTGCCAATGCCCCCACAAAGGCTCTGCTCATGTTCGCGATGGACTCCTCTAATCGCTCCACACTTGCAGCGACCCTGGAGACAAAACCTGCCAGAGACTCCTGCACCTGTCCCTGGAGTTCCAGCACCGCTCTCCTTCTGGATGGACCCAGAGGCAGAGGGTTGACATGCAGCTGAGCCGAGCTGGGAGAGTCCTGTGCCCTCCGACGAGGGCTCTCCACTGCTGTCCCTGTCTTCACCATCTGCTGATGCTCACTTGTGATCTGTGATACACTAGGTGACAACTCTACTCTATCTCCCGAAGGTCCCACCGAGATGTGAGTGTCTGTGCTGGTGCTGGGTGCGCTGAATTCTGCTGACGCTGCGTCCTCAGAAGTTGCAGCTTCCTCTGAGGAGTCTTGAGGCTCAGGCTGTTCCTCCTGGACCGTGGGGATGGGGGCTCTCGATGGTCCTGTGTGGGAGTAAAGGAAAGTGTTAGAGATGTGAGGTAAAGTTTGCATGCACATTGAATTGTGCAGATGATCATAAGTCAATCTGTTAGAGCATCAGAATCATTATCAGTCACTCATGCAATGTCAATGAGAGAGATGCAAAACTATCCTATCACCAGCTTACTGTGAGGCGCCCGTCTGTCCGTCCCCCACTTGCGAATCGTCCTCCACTCCGGCGATCTCCAGGGCCGCCTCCTCCGAAGTGATGAGCTGGGCTACTGAGGGTGGCCCTCCTCCTGTCCTCACTCTTTCCCTCTTATTGTGGGCTCTCTTTTCCTGCAATGAGGGACACAAGTGGAGTTTGAGTGAGAATGAAGTGAGAGTGTAGAGAATCCATAGCATAGATGCTTAGGAGACAAAGGGTCCTCCCTGTGTGTTGTAAATTGTTGTCATTGCACCACAGTGATAGGGAGTGTGAGGGCTGCATGTTTGAATAGTTAAGTGAATGTGACCATAGAGAGAGATGGAATGGGTAAGGGTGCAGGGATGTAAGGGTGAATTGGGATGTGGAGGAAGAGGTTGACAAAGCAGAGTGCTGGTGATCAGAGGCAATGGGGATCAGATTGAGGGTGATGGGAATGCCATACTCACATTTCCTATGCGGAGAAGGTCATGAAACCTCTTCCTGCACTGCAGCCAGGTTCTGCATCACATAGAAATTGCATTTACCTCTTGGGCCACTTGCTGCCACACAGCTTTAGTCTGTTGGGAAGAGCACCTCCTTATTTGCTCTTGCTCCCTCCACCAGAGCTTGGAGGGAGGCCTCATCAAATCTTGGAGCACACTTTTGTTGTGTATGTACCTTTAAGAGAATAACTGGTCTCAGACTGCAGTACCGGCAGTGGCCACCCCTGTATAAAAGGTGCTAGTGATCCTCTGTTGTTTTAGTTTCACTATTGACTTCCATCAGTAAAGACTTATTTTGTTCCACTCCTGCTGTCCGTGTCTCAATCATTCACGGACGAAATACTGGCGACGAGCAGATACGAACCTACCTACTGTAATGATATCAGCAAATAGTGATGATATTTGTCTGTGTTTGATAACTTATGCCTTACAGCATGTTTGTCTGTGTTTGATTGCTTGTGCCTGAGCAGCAGAGGTCATGTGACACAGACAAGCAGGCTGAGCTTTTTAGTTTCACTTTAGCTGCAGCTCAAGCATGGTGTGTCCTGAAAAGCTGTATGAATTCTTGAACAAACCTTAGATTAAAAGTTATTCTCTTTCATATAAATGTCTCATCATTGAACTCACAAGGAAATCAGTACATGGTGTCAGAAGTGGCTGAAAGAAAACAGAAGAGAAAAAATCTGAAGTTAAATCAGCTCTCCACATATTAGCAAGCCAGAAGAGAACATCGTTGCTTACCATTAGAGAATAGCTAACGAAGTGAAAAATGGAAGGTTTACTCCCACCGGCGACGCTTCAGTTGTCAGGTAATGTGGCTGAAAATTGGAGAAGGTTCAAACAACGTTTAGAGTTGTATTTAGCGGCAACTGGAGCTGACGAGAAAAGTGATAAACAGAAATTGTCCGTGTTCTTACATGTAGTGGGTGATGCAGCGCTGGAGGTATATAATAATTTCATATTTGCCGTTGATGGAGACAAAATGAAGCTAGATAAAATAATGGAACAGTTTGAGGCCTACTGCATACCTAAACGCAACGTAACATTTGAGAGGCACAAATTTTTCACATGTGTACAGAAAATCGGCGAGACTATTGATCAGTATGTGACTGAACTGAGAAACCGGAGCAAATCGTGTGAATTTGGGGGACTCACAGACTCGCTGATAAAAGACAGACTGGTGTGTGGTATTCCAGATAATGGTCTAAGGGAAAGACTGCTAAGAGAGCAAGATCTAGACCTGGGAAAAGCCATAGCACTGTGTAGGGCTACAGAGACTGTGAAGTTGCAGGCAAAGGAGCTGTTCAGTGACAGTAGCTGCAACGTGGATGCAGTGAGAAAGAACGGATACAAACCGTTTAACAAAGAGAGCGCCAATGTGAAAAAAGAGGCGCGGCCAGCAAACGAAAATGAAAGGGACAATCGGAAGTCATGTAGTCGATGCGGTACACAGCATCCACCAAGAAAGTGTCCAGCATATGGTAAAACATGCAATAGATGCAACAAAAACAACCATTATGCCCGTTGCTGTAAGAACCAAGCGCAGCAAAGCAAGGTCCATACAGTAGATGAAAGCGAGATAGAGGAATTCAATGTAGATGTTGTGTCTGAAAACAAAAAAGAAGAAAGAGACTGGATGTTGACACTAAAAGTGAATGACACACACATTCCATTTAAATTGGATACTGGAGCACAAGTTAATGTGATATCAGAGACCGATTTTAAGAGAATTAGACCCAGACCAAAGTTACATGGAATACAAGTGAAAGTGACCGGATACTCAGGTACTGATATACCAGTGAAAGGAAAATGCATTGTCAAAGTAACACACAAGGACAGAGAGCACACGCTAGCATTAATCGTGGTGCCAAAGGATGTGCAAGCCATACTAGGGTTAAAAGCCTGTGAGAGACTGAACCTGGTAAAGAGAGTCCTCGTTGTGGAAAGCAAAGGAGAGACAGTCTATGATGAACTCATGAAAGAGTACAAAGACCTATTTAAGGGTCTAGGCTGCATTCCAGGAGAACACACGATCAGAGTAGATAAAAGTATGACACCGGTCATACATCCATGCAGAAAAATTCCGTTTGCTCTTCAAAAGCAACTGAAGGCAGAGTTGGACAGGATGCAAAGCCTGAATGTGATTCAGAAGATAGATGAGCCAACTGAGTGGGTGAGTTCCCTCGTCGTAGTGGACAAAAAGAATGGAAAGCTCAGAATTTGCCTGGATCCAAGAGATCTGAACAGAGCAATAAAGAGAGAGCACTTCAAGCTTCCTACACGTGAGGAAATCATGGCACAGTTTGCAAATGCAAAATATTTCAGCAAGTTAGATGCATCCTCAGGATTTTGGCAGATGAAGCTGGACGAAGCAAGTTCAAGACTGTGCACGTTCAACACTCTATATGGCAGATACAGATTCCTAAGGTTACCATTTGGCATTGCCTCAGCTCCTGAAGTGTATCACAAGACTATCCATATGATCTATGAGCACCTGGAGGGAGTTGATACATCAATGGATGACATCATAGTATGGGGAACCACAAGAACTGAGCATGACGAGAGACTGAGAAAAGTGCTGGAAGCAACAAGGAAAACAAACCTGAAGCTGAATAGAGAGAAATGCCAGCTCGGGGTGACAGAACTGACATTCGTGGGAGATATCATTAGCAGTGAGGGCATCAGACCAGATCCCAGAAAGGTGTCCGCCATTGAGAAAATGCCAAGGCCACAATGCAAAAAGGACGTGCAGAGGTTTAATGGAGTGATCAACTACATGGGTAAATTCATATCCAACCTCTCAGAAAAAATAGCGCCACTGAGAAGACTAACTGAAAAGAACATAGAATGGGAATGGAATCATGAGCATGAGAAGTCATGGAGCGATCTAAAGAAACTGCTCACAGAGGAACCAGTTCTGAGGTTTTATGACCCAGCGTGACCCATCAAGATATCATCAGATGCATCACAGAGTGGGCTCGGTGCCGTTCTTCTGCAACAATATGACTACTGGCAACCTATTGCATATGCATCGCGCTCAATGACAGACGCGGAGACGCGATATGCTCAAATAGAAAAGGAGCTGCTCAGCATCACATACGCCTGTGAAAGATTTCACCAGTTTGTGGCAGGACGAGCAATCAGTGTAGAGACTGACCATAAGCCCTTGATTGCATTGTTCCAAAAGCCACTAAATAGCTGTCCGCTTAGAATACAAGAATGATGATCAGGCTGCAATGCTATACACTGAATGTTGCGTACACACCGGGTAAGCTGGTGTATACAGCAGACACGTTGTCCAGAGCTGTTGACCCAAGTGAGCCCGCAAACACCACAATGGATGAAAAAGTGAACGCCTATGTGGACATGATCACAAGTGCACTGCCCATAGCAGATGCAAAAATGGAGCTCATAAAGACTGAGACAAACAAAGATGAAACAATGAGACGACTGAAGAAAAGCACCTTGGATGGATGGCCCAACATGAAGCAAGTCTGCTCACCTGACATAGCAGAGTACTGGAACTGCAGGGTGCAACTATCAGTGGTCGAAGACATCATCTACAAAGGAAGTAAAATAGTTATCCCAAAGAGCCTGAGAAAAGAGATGCTAAAAAAGATCCATGGAGGACATCTGGGAATCGAAAAGTGTAAGAAAAGAGCACGAGAGGTGATGTACTGGCCACGAATGAACCAAGATGTGACAAATGAGGTGTCAAACTGCACAATATGCCTGAAATATCGAGCAAGCAATCCGGTAGAACCACTAAAGCCACACCCAGCACCAGACAGACCTTACCAGAAGGTAGGCGCTGACCTATTCGTATGTCAAGGGAAGGACTATCTTATCGTCACAGACTATTACTCCCTGTATCCAGAGGTTTGTAGACTGTACACCACCACCGCAGAAGCTGTGATAAGAAGTATGAAAGCCATATTCTCCAGACATGGCGTGGGAAGCGAGGTCTTCACAGACAACGGACCCCAGTTTAACAATGCAAATTTCCGACACCTTGCCAAAGAGTGGGACTTTGTCCACACAACGTCAAGTCCTCACTATCCACAGTCCAATGGACTAGTGGAAAAATCGGTCCAGACAGTGAAAAGACTGATGTACAAGGCAAAAGACAGTGGAACTGACTTCTACCAAAGCATGCTTGTATACCGCACAACGCCACTCGAGTGTGGTATGTCACCAGCCCAACTCCTGATGGGACGTCGGCTAAGGTCAAACCTACCCATCCCGGAGAACCTCCTGAAAACAAAAGAGGGGGAGAAAGTGAGGAAGTTCAAAGAACAACAGAAAGAAAAGCAAAAGTACTATTATGACAGAGGAACACAAAACCTACCTGAACTCCACACTGGTGACCAAGTAAGGTTCAAAGACAAAACAAACACATGGACGGAGAAGGGAACTGTCCTGAGTGAAGTTCAGCCAAGATCATACACCATTCAGACAGATGAGGGTGCTGTTCTGAGAAGAAATCGTCGAGATCTTCTCATGGAACCAGCCACAGCAGGTCAAAAGACTGATACTTTTGAACAACCTGATCACACAGCTGAGAACCAATCATCTGAGGCAACAACTCAGATTCAAGGACAATCAATCAGAAAATCCTCAAGACACGTGAAGCCTCCTGAGAGACTCATTGAGCAAATTTAAGGACTATTGTTATAGAAGGAAGTAATGTTATCTTATTCTTTCTTCAAGTTCTAGTGTATTGACATATTTCATGCGAACACACAAAGCAAGGGTAAAAAACTTTGATCATGATAATGATAATGTAAGTTCATTAAATGTTACAGTTAAAATGCAGATTAATACAAAGAAAACGTGTTGTTAGTTAAAAGTAAAACACTTTTGTTTTAAGAAAGGGAGATGTAATGATATCAGCAAATAGTGATGATATTTGTCTGTGTTTGATTACTTATGCCTTATAGCATGTTTGTCTGTGTTTGATTGCTTGTGCCTGAGCAGCAGAGGTTATGTGACACAGACAAGCAGGCTGAACTTTTTAGTTTCACTTTAGCTGCAGCTCAAGCATGGTGTGTCCTGAAAAGCTGTATGAATTCTTGAACAAACCTTAGATTAAAAGTTATTCTCTTTTATATAAATGTCTCATCATTGAACCCACAAGGAAATCAATACACCTACAGTCTGCACCACCTCCTGGGATCCATTCCTACGGCGAAGTGAGCAGAGGTCAAGGCCAGAAAGAAAAGAAAGTAAGAGGCAGTAGAAACGGGCGTCGACTGTGGGCATCCACCCTGTGTTGCAGAGTTGAAGATTGCTGGAGAAGCTGTCGGATGCGGGGCCTGGTTCCTGTCGACGGTGCTTCAGCTAATCGGGCTGGTGGCAGGTAGTGCACTGATCCTTCCTGGGCTGCGGCGGTCGTGAACTCGAGCGGGTGGTTTGCAACGGGGCCGAGCAGCGTTGTCGGGAAGAAGAGAGAGAGAGGGTGGAGCACACAGGGCGTGGCCGGTGCTACGAAGCCGGGCTGCGTATAGACACGTGAAGAGGGAGGCAAGAGTCCCACAGGGTTGTTCCACGACGGGAAAATAATTTTAAAAAAAATTAAACGCGCAAGAAACCGTGGAAAGCAGCGCTAACAACAGCGGGGAAGAAGGCAAAGTGCGGGAGGTGCCATCTTAATCAGCGGGGAAGACGGCAAAGCGCGGGAGGTGCCATTTTGTTAAATCGGGGAAGAAGGCAAAGCGTGGGAGGCGCCATTTTAGATTTGCAAGATGCTGAAGACTGGCTGTATCACTGCTTTTGATAATACAATAGAGGACTGGACCACGTATGTGGAAAGAGTCGAGGTATATTTCGAGGCAAACGAAATAGCGGAGGAGAAAAAGGCATCGATATTGCTAAACGTAATGGGCGCTAGAACGTACGGCCTATTGCGGGACCTAATTACTCCAGCCAAACTGAAGGCGAAGAGTTTTAACAAAATTGTTGCTGTCCTACAGGAACACCTAAACCCTGCACCGCTGTTGATAGCAGAAAGATTTAAATTCCACAGGAGAACTCAGCACAAAGATGAGAGCAATGCTGAGTATCTTACGGAACTACGCAAGCTATCAAAGCACTGCCAGTTCGGAGCAGGACTGGCAGATACCCTATGGGACAAATTTGTCTGTGGACTCCTGAGTGAAGGAACACAGAAGAAGTTACTCTCAGAGAAAGAGCTGACGCTAGATAAGGCTTTCAGCATGGCAGTATCGTATGAAGCAGCAGCCAGGGGAGCTGCAGAAATTCAACAAAAACCACAGGAATACGGCACCCACGAAATGACACGGGGATTTGCAAAATGTTATCGCTGCGGCAGAACTAACCATGACCAGAAGGACTGCTGGTCCAAAGACAAAATATGCAGGCAATGCGGGAAGATGGGACACATTGCACGAGTTTGCAGGTCTGGGCAGAAGACCAGCGACAACAAAAAAGCTACTCAGGAACCGTACAAGAAAGTACAAAAGATGACGGACAGTAGTTCCGAAGACCAGATGAGCGATAGTGAATCCGGGAACAGGAGGCTAAGCTGTTTCAAACTTCACAATGTAATCGCAAAAGAGGATCACCGAACCATTTGGGTCACCCTCACGATAGCAGGGTCCCAAGTTAAAATGGAATTGGATACAGGATCAGCGCTAACCGTCATGAATCGACGAGACTACGAGCGGCTATTTTCACACATACCCTTGAGAGAGACATCCATCATCTTGACGACGTATACGGGGCAAAAAGTATACCCCAGAGGAGAAATAAGGGTGCCTGTTGAATACAACGGCAAGAAAATACGGAAATTGTATCTCTACATACTGCCAAATGGTGGACCACCGTTATTGGGATGGGAATGGATCAGGAAGATAAACTTAGATTGGCACTCCATTCATGCAATGACGGTGGACGGTAAAAAAGATGAAGACGTCACTCCTGGATGATTGTCAACAATCTTAGCTAACGCCAAAGAGGTATTTCAACAAGAACTGGGCACGCTTAAAGGCGTAACCGCCTCGATAAAAATAGAAGAGAATGCAGTTCCCAAGTTTTTCAAAGCAAGACCGGTACCATATGCAATTTGCCCAGCCGTCGAGGCAGAGCTGGAGAATCTGGAGAAGGCGGGCGTGTTGTCTAAGGTCGACTGGAGCGAGTGGGTGACACCCATCATTCCTGTCATGAAGAAAACGTTAAGCAATAAGTCCGGGGTGCCAAGGAAGATTCGCATCTGTGGGGATTTCAAGGTGATGGTGAACCCAGTCCTTCACACAGTACAATATCCTCTTCCAAGGATAGAAGACATCTTCGCCTCACTGTCTGGAGGGAAGCGTTTTACAAAAATGGACCTAGCACAAGCACATTTGCAGATGGAGGTTGAAGAATCCTCTAGGAAGTATCTCACGATAAACACTCACAAAGGTCTTTACCAGTATCATCGATTGGTATTCGGAGTAGCATCAGCTCCGGCGATATGGCAAAGAGCGATGGAACAAGTCCTGCAAGGGATTCCGGGGACTCAGTGTTACTTGGACGACATCCTTGTGACAGGTGAAGATGACAGTGAACACCTTAACAACCTAGAACAGGTGCTCACTAGACTACGAGAACATGGACTGCGAGCCAACCACCCCAAGTGCGTATTTTTAAAGAAACAGATATCGTATTGTGGCCACGTGATTGATGAAGAGGGGTTACATAAGTCCCCTGACAAAATTGAAGCGGTTGTTAAAGCCCCAGCGCCTGAAAATGTGTTGCAACTGAGGTCATTCCTCGGATTGGTGAATTACTATCATAAGTTTTTGCTGAATTTGTCGACAATTCTGCACCCACTGAACGCCCTGCTACGAACGGGGGTAGCATGGAAATGGAGCGATGATTGTAAGCGTGCTTTTCAGAAGAGTAAGGACTTAATCACTTCAAGGGAAGTATTGGCTCACTACAACCCAGCACTGCCGATCAGACTGGCGTGTGATGCGTCTCCCTACGGCATTGGGGCGGTATTGTCACATAAATTCCTTGATGGTTTAGAGAGGCCGATAGATTTTGCGTCACGCTCGTTAACTTCTGCCGAGCGTAACTACGCCCAGATTGACAGAGAGGCCCTCAGCCTAGTGTGGGGGGTGAAGAAGTTCAATCACTACCTGCACGGTCAAAAATTTACTCTACTAACCGATCATCAACCTCTTGTCTCCATTTTCAACCCTCAGAAGGGCGTACCGATAATGACAGCACAACGGCTGCAGAGATGGTCCCTTTTCCTAGGGGCACACCAATATGACATCGAGTACAAAGGAACTAAACAGCATGGAAATGCTGATGGATTGTCACGCCTACCGTTGCCGACGGTGGAAGAAGAAGACCTTGCAGTGGATCCAATGGAGTTATTCCACTCGACCATCGTCGAATGTCTCCCTGTGACGAATGCAAACATAGAAAAGGAAACACGGAATGACCCGACACTATCACGGGTCTATGATTTAACAGTGAAGGGATGGCCAGCACATGGCGAACCACTGTTGCCAGCATTCTCGCCGAGAAGAGAACAGCTGTCAGTGTGCAGAGGAACCTTGATATGTGGATCCAGAGTAGTAATTCCACCTAAGTTGACGGATAGAGTGCTGAATGAGCTTCATGAGGATCATCTGGGTGGGGTAAAAATGAAGAACTTAGCCAGAGTGTTTGTGTGGTGGCCGGGAATCGATAGAGAAATCGAAGAGATGACCAAGAGCTGTGCAGGATGCCAGAAGGTCCAAAACGCCACACCACAAGCTCCTCTGCATCCATGGGAGTGGCCCTCATCTCCATGGCAAAGGGTGCACATTGATTTTGCTGGTCCCTTCATGGACTCGATGTTTTTAATTGCGGTGGATGCACATTCAAAGTGGCCAGAGGTAATAAAAATGCCCTCAACCACCACGGAAAAAACTATCGCAGTTTTACGAACCATATTCGCCAGGAATGGGCTGCCTGAACAGATTTGCTCTGACAATGGACCACAGTTTGTGTCTGAAGAGTTCCGGAGGTTCTTAAAGAACAATAGTGTTAAGCATTACACATCTGCCCCATATCATCCAGCCACTAATGGATTGGCCGAGAGGTTTGTCCAAACATTCAAGAAGGCTATCAAGGCAATGTGTAATGAAGATATACCCCTACAACACAAGGTGGACAACTTCTTGTTTGCCTACCGGAATGCGACACATGCGGTTACCAACCAAACTCCAGCCATGATGTTCTTCAATCGAAGACTACGATGCCACTTGGATTTGGTAAAGCGAAACGTCCGAAGAGATGTGGAGAACAGGCAGTTTCAGAATATGAATGAAAGGCCGACCAGGAGTTTTAAGATAGGTCAACCAGTTTTGGCCCGGGACTACCGCACTGAGAAATGGCAGCCAGGAACAATTTGTACATGACAAGGACCTCTCATGTATACCGTGGACATTGGGGAGAGCATTGTAAGACGCCATGCTGACCAGATTCTAGAGTCACTGGAAAACGTCAACTCCACACCACGATCTGATACACCTGGTAATGAAATCGACGTTCCAATTGCA
Source organism: Somniosus microcephalus (assembly GCF_052327205.1). NCBI lineage: Eukaryota > Metazoa > Chordata > Chondrichthyes > Squaliformes > Somniosidae > Somniosus > Somniosus microcephalus. The sequence continues at coordinate 104,921,845 of NC_140991.1, read as the reverse complement.
GCTACCGCAGAACCGGTAATATTGGAAGCAGATGAACCAAACAACGACATTGATCCCGACTCAACATTGCCAGAAGAACCTGATACCCCAATGAGGCGTTATCCAGACAGAATCAGGAAGCCTCCTCAAAGACTGAACTTATAATTGCTTAAACTTAACCAATGTATCTTGCAACAGTAATTGTGATTGTAATTAGTTATCATTTAGTTGTTAAATGAATGTTATGTACTGTTTATCTAAAAGGGGAGGAATTGTTGTGTATGTACCTTTAAGAGAATAACTGGTCTCAGACTGCAGTACCGGCAGTGACCACCCCTGTATAAAAGGTGCTAGTGAGCCTCCGTTGTTTTAGTTTCACTATTGACTTCCATCAGTAAAGACTTATTTTGTTCCACTCCTGCTGTCCGTGTCTCAATCATTCACGGACGTAATAACTTTGGTCTACTGGTGGACATAATTGCTGAAGGAAGTGCTCAAAACAATGGGCATAAATTTTAAAGGCAGAAAAAGAAGCAAGGCTGCTTGAAGGCCTTTAAAGCCAGCAGCATTGATGATGTCATCGGAGGCGACTTTGTGTATGAAAAGGCTCATTGGGCCAGGGGTTTCCACACGCTGGAAATCAATTGCCCAATTAGGGAAAAATCGCACTTTTGTCCCACTTCACATCAGAGTCGGGATCCTGACACGACGACCACCTGACCCACCCCCAGCCCGCCCCCAATGGCACAATCGAGTCCTTATTGGCTACATTCACTGATTTACTACCTCATGGAAAATGAAACCTAGGCATTAAGCCCACTTTTGGTGTGGCCAGTCTGTATATTCCAGTATAGATTAATAGTAAATGTTTTGTAGCCTTGATTAAAAATATCAAATGAGCCAATTATAGGAAGCAGATCTATTTCTAGGAAGTTATGCAGTGTAGTCCAAACAGTAAATTGGTCTACTCCCCTGTGTCATGAATCACATTTGAAACGGGCTTTATTGTCACCAACAAACTAAAATGAATTGAATCATTTTTAAAATATTTGACAGAGTATGCAATATTTGTGTAAAATGCTCATCAACACTGATTATTTTCTCCCAAATTACTATGGTGAAGTACATGAAGTGAACCATTTCTGTACTTCAACTGTCAGAAGTGCAGACATCCTCTACGTGAATATATTAAGTTAGCAGGCTTCGCAAGATAAAAGGTGCCACATACAACAAAACATTCAGAACCTGTTAACTGTTGCATATAGGATGGTAAATATGCAACATACTGAGGTGGCGAAATTCGGTTACGCCCCATTTGGAGCTGGTAACCGAATTATCGCTGGAGATTTAGTGCCCAGCACGCAAGTACCGCTCTGGCTGCTAAATTTGGTTTACCGCCCCGGTGAGGAAGCAAAGTGCTATCTTGGGTGCTCAACTTCCCCTCGGGGCAGTGTTGGTGGCGCAAAGTGTGGTAGCGCCGGAGTGCTATGGGACTGCTCCACGTAGCGCTGACACGTTTCACCACCCCTCCCCTTCTGTTAAAGGGGAGGAACGCTACGAGCTCTGCAGGGCCTCTGATGGCCCACACTAGCCCACCAGGGTGGCGTGGTGCCATGGTTGCAGCCCGGCACTGAGACGTGGTGCCGGGCTGCGTGATGGTGGCCACAGACCACGCCAAGGGCCGCCACGGAGGGCTGGCCTAGAGGTTGGCTAAAAAAACTAAAATGGCAGCGCAGGTTGCGGCCACACTTCCCTTTAATTAGTGCCCCGCGAGCGGTGGTCAGCCCAGCTCGCGACCCGCAAGGCTGGCGCTGATACCGCCCGCAGCAGCCTCGTGAGACACAGCTGAATTTCTGCTGCGGGGCGGTAAAGGGTCGAGGCGGGGTGCTAAGGGGTTGTGGCACACGATGATTACGTCATTGCCGGTGGCGCAGCAGCCCGGTGTGCTACTGGCTAGCGCCTCAGTAGTGCCCTGCCAAATTTCTCAGGAGGCCCCCACCCGGGCAATAAGCCCTTTGTGCCCCGTTAGCGTCCCCAGAGGTGCTAACGGCAGGCGCAAAGGAGCCGAATTACACGGCCTGAAGGTTTAAAATCTACATATAAAATGGAATTACAAAATTGGATTGGGGATATGAAGGTAGAGGAGACAATAATGAGAAAAGAAGTCTCTTTAATTCAAGAGCCAGAAGAAAAATATAGCTCAGATTTTTAAATCCTGGCAAATCTTGGCACTGCATCAGGGGAGGCCCAGTTTTCTGATTGAGGCCTCTCCCCTTAGTTGCTTTGAGAAGGGGCACCTTCTTGAACCGCTGGTAGAAATTCGATACATCCGAGTGCCTTGCTCGGCCAATTCAGAGAACAGTTAAGAGTCAACAGCATTGGTGTGGGACTGGAGTCACATATAGGCCAGACTGAGTAAGGATGGCAGATTTTCTTCCCATAACGACATTAGTGCACCAGTTGGGTTTTTACAACAATCTGACAGCTTCATGGTCAATTTTACTGCAACTTTTTATTTCCATATTTTTTTTAAACTGAATTCAAATTCTCAATTTGGTGGGATTTGAATTCTGTTCTCTGGATTATTCGTTGAAGCCTCTAGATTACTAGTCCAATAACATAAACACGACACTACAGTAGGGGCATTGTAGTCCTGCAGATGTTGTTGGGCCTCTGAGACCGGGGCCGTGAAGTTTCCCCCTCTTAGCACCAGAATTTCAGGCCGGTTTTGGCAGAAAAATGGCGGCTGCCTCGCTTCGGGCCATGGTGGTCACCATTTTGGGAAGGTCAGTAGCGCGGCCATTGCCTGAGTTCGGCAGACAAAAGCAAATGAGGCAGATTGTGACGTCGCTGATTTGATGCACGAACAGCTATTTTGGACGTCGCCGTTCGACTGCACACCCTCTCCAAAGCACGCACAGCTGAATGTGCTTTCAGCTGCACGAGGGACCCACCTCCCAGCAATATTTAAAGGGATCATCAACAACTTTGGGTAACTTGCTTTTTGATTTCTACTGGCTCTATGTAAGTTTGTGGAACTGTCTGGAGCTTTCTAGAGTTATTAAAAGTTGGTGAGGTGACAGGAAGTGGTGCTGCAAGTACTTATGAATTCAAGGGTTTTGCTCAGACCACTTTCTCCCAGTTATGGTGGGATGGTGGGGGGGGGGGCTCTACTTGCAGTCCCCCTTGTGCTGCAGCATGACAGGGAGATGGAGCAGAGGCAGCAAAGAGGAGGACAATCTGCTTGCAGAGGGAGATGGAGGAGGGGCCGGCGTTCTCTCAGCAGGAGACCTTATCCATCTAGGGTCTTCAGGGAGCACTTCTCCTACCTGCACTTAAGCCAGGAGCAGTGTATTCAGAGGCTCCACTTCAACAAGAAGTTGGTCACTGAACTCTGCCACCTCTCGCAACTAGACCTGCAGCCTCAGAACAGGGTGACGACACCGCTGCCAGTGGCTCTCAAGGTGACCGTGGCCCTGAACTTTTTCGCCAGCAGATCCTTCCAGTCTTGAACAGGCGACATAGCTAACACCTCCCAGTCCATCGTTGCATCTGAGAGGTCACAGAGGCTCCATACTCCAGGAGAAGGGACTTCATTGTCTTCTCTCTGAACAGAAAGAAGGCGAAGTGCGCATGTGGCTTTGGCAGGATATCAGGCTTCCCCATGGTTCAGAGCGCCATCGACTGCACACACGTGGCTTTGCGGTGCCGCATATCAATCATGAGATGTACCGCAACTGCAAAGTTTACCACTCACTTAATGTGCCATTGGTGTGCAACCACGCCCAGCACATCATGATGATGAATGCCCGGTATCCTGGCAGCAGTCATGATGCCTTCATCCTGCGCCAGTCCGCCGTGCCAGCAATCTTCCAGCCACCACGTCAAACCCGAGGGTGGCTGCACGGAGACAAGGGCTATCTGCTCTACACCTGGCTGATGACTCCCCTCCTCAACCCCATCACTCATGGCCAGTAGACATATCATGACAACCATGTTGTCACGGGGAACCTCAGCGAGCAGATCATCGGGGTGCTGAAACAATGGTTCCGCTCCCTTGACCACTCGGGAGGAGCCCTCCAGTACATGCCTCAGTTGGGTGTCCCAGTTCGTGGTGGTCTGCTGCATCCTCCAGAACTTGGCCATCATGAGGGCGCAGCCCTTGCCACCACGGGTTTTGTGACCACCTCAAGAGGAAGAAGAAGAGGAATAGGAGGAGGAGGAGGAAGAGGAGAAGGAAGAGGAGGAGGAGGAGGAAGAGGAGGAGGAAGAGAAGGAGGGGAGGAGGCAGGCAGCAAATACCCATTCCAGATAGGCTGTCCATGAGCGCCTCATCAGAATCCGATTCCAATGAATGAATCCCCAGATCCCTGTTGCTCCAACACTTCCCCACATTCCATTAGTGTCTGTCTTGCAGCAGCAGGGGCACTGGCGGAGTGACAGGGGTGAGAGTGCGAAGCTGTCATCCTGAGAGGACTGCAGGTTCTTTCCTCACTGAGCCACTCCAATCCCCCGGGGCGGCGCCTCAGCATTCCTAGCCATCTGTTAGAGGACAGATTGCTGGACTGCTGTGAGACTCTGCAAGTCCCTTTCCACACTTGTAAACCCAGCCATGATGGCAGCAGTCTGAGCTTTCGTGGCAGCAAACTGAGCCTGCATGAGAGCAGTCTGAGCTGCTGCAGCACTCAGACGTTCGGTTACTTCCGCTTGTGCTGCAATGAAAACTGTGATATTGCCCATCACATCATGGTTGGGTCCACAAGTGTTCTGATAGAGTTGCCCATCACTTCCATCCTGGAAATCATGGGCTCCAAGCTCCACGCAAAGTCCCGTGCACTGTTAGAGCCAGACTCCTCCATGCTCCTTGACACTGACAAGAGGCTGGCTGGCAGGCTTGCCATTGCACCTAGCATTTCTGTGTGCATAGCCATCACCCTTCTTCTGAATGCCACCACATTGAAGTCCTCATCTGAGTCCTGTGCAGTAGAACTCATGTGCAAACTCATCCTCCAGGGAGCAGGAACCTGAGCTACCCCTTCCAACAGGAAAAGGCCCAACCACCTCCTGCTGACTGTAAACGGCATCACCATCACTGAGTCTCCAGCAATCAACACCTTGTGGGGCCACCACTTACCAGAAGGTTAACTTGACCAGTCATATCAATACCGTATGAGCAGGGCAGAGACTGAGCACTTCATAACAAATTGCTTACATCATGATCCCTCAAAGTCTCTCTATCATGTGGGAATAGAGGAATATGGGGGCAGGGTGGGAAGAGGTAATTAGATTGGGAAGAGACTCATATGGAGTATAAACACCAGCATGGTCAGTTGGGCAAAATGGCCTGTTTCTATGCTGTAGGTTCTATGTAATTCCCTCTGGCCTGGCTGCAGCTCATGTGTGCCCAGTGACTCACCACGTGCAGACCCCGCCTCTATACTACCCTCTAAGATTCAAGCAGTGCCATTTTCTGAGCTGGTGCCTGGGAGTGTCAGATTGAGTGACAGTGCCTCTTCTACTCCATCACTCTCCTCCTCTAGTTGTTCATGGACTGGCTGGGCTGCTGACAGCTCTTGGGTATCTGAAAGGAGGAAGGCATGAGGGTCAGGTTATGCTGAGGGGAGTGGGGGGAAAGCAAGATGCGCATGCTTACACCATCAGCAGCTTGTAAGTGAGAAGAGATTGTGGGATGAGGGGGTAGTGGGATGTGAGAAGAAGGATTATGTATGAGCATACCGTCGCCATCAATGCTTTCAACCTATCCGCTCGCCACGGCTTCAGTGAGAGCCCCTTGAATTATCTCCAGCACAATCTCTTCCAGCGTAGTAAGGTTGTGCAGACATGCTTCACCCCCGCCTATCTGCTGCTGCTCACGTTGATTATGAGCGATCTTGGCCTGCAAGAGAAAGGGGAGTGTGTCAGTGAGTGTGGTGCAATGTTTGGGTGATGTGACAGTCATGATTGAATAGCTGACATTGTGTGCAACGTATGAGATGTGGGTGTGAGGCTTGCAGCAGTGGTAAGTGTGTGAGGGTGTGGTGAAGCTATGATTGTGATAGGAACATAGAAACATAGAAGATAGGAGCAGGAGTAGGCCATTTGGCCCCTCGAGCCTGCTCCGCCATTCAATGAGATCATGGCTGATCATCCAAATTCAATACCCTGTCCCTGCCTTCTCCCCATATCCCTTGATCCCTTTAGCCTTAAGAAATATATCCAACCCTTTTTTGAATATATTTAATGAACTGGCCTCCACCGCCCTCTGTGGCAGAGAATTCCACAGGTTCACCACTCTCTGGGTGAAGAAATTCCTCCTCATATCAGTCCTAAATGGTTTACCCCTTATCCTTAGACTATGACCCCTGGTTCTGGACTCCCCGGCCATCATAAACATCCTTCCTGCATCTAGTCTGTCCAGGCCTGACAGAATTTTATAGGTTTCGATGAGATCCCCTCTCAATCTTCAAAACTCCAGTGAGTATAATCCCAATCGACACAATCTCTCCTCATATGTCATTCCTGCCATCCCAGGTATCAGCCTGGTGAATCTTCGCTGCACTCCCTCCATGGCAAGAACGTCCTTCCTCAGGTAAGGCGACCAAAACTGCACACAATACTCAAGGTGCGGTCTCACCAAGGCCCTGTACAACTGTAGCAAGACATCCTTGTTCCTGTACTCGAACCCTCTTGCTACGAAGGCCAACATACCATTTGCCTTCTTAACCGCCTGCTGCACCTACATGCTTACCTTCAGCGACTGGTGCACAAGAACACCCAGGTCCCTTTGCACTTCCCCTTCTCCCAATCTATTGCCATTCAAATAATAATCTGCCTTCCTGTTTTTGCCACCAAAGTGGATAACCTCACATTTATCCACATTATAGTGCATTTGCCATGTTTCTGCCCAATCACCCAATCTGTCCAAATCGTACTGGAGTTTCACGACATCCTCCTCACAGCTTACCCTCCCACCCAGCTTTGTGTCGTCTGCAAATTTGGAGATATTACATCCAATTCCCTCGTCAAGATCATTAATATATATTGTGAACAGCTGGGGTCCTAGGACCGATACTTGCGGTACCCCACTAGTCACTGCCTGCCACTCGGAAAACGACCCGTTTATTCCAACTCTTTGCTTTCTGTCCGCCAACCAGTTCTCTATCCAAGTCAATACCTTGCCCCCAATCCCATGTGCCTTAATTTTGCACGCTAATCTCTTATGTGGGACCTTATCGAAAGCCTTCTGAAAGTCCAAATACACCACATCCACTGGTTCTCCCTTATCTATTTTACCAGTTACATCCTCAAAAAATTCCAGTAGATTAGTCAAGCATGATTTACCTTTTGTAAATCCATGTATACTTTGTCCGATCCTGTCACTGCTTACCAAGTGCTCTGCTATTACATCTTTTATAATAGATTCTAGCATTTTCCCCACTACCGATGTCAGGCTTACCGGTCTATAATTCCCCGCTTTTTCTCTACCACCTTTTTTGAATAGTGGGGTAACATTAGCTACCCTCCAATCCATGGGTACTGTTCCAGAGTCTATCAAGTTCTGGAAGATGACCAGCAATGCATCTACTATTTCTAGGGCCACCTCCTTAAGTACCCTGGGATGTAGATTATCAGGCCCTGGGGATTTATCGGCCTTCAGCCCCATCAATTTTCCTAACACCATTTCCCTACAAATACTGATGTATGAGTTGTGATTGCTAGAGATTGTTGGTAGGTGAGTGATGGGGTGTGGTGCATTGAGCAGTGTGTGAGGGTAGTGGTGCAGTTGGTGGGATATGGCATTTGAAGATGCATTCACTCAACTTGACAACTCGTGTGAGATCATTAAATTTCTTGCGGCACTGGATCCAGGTCCTGGAGGCAACATTGGTGGCACTGACGGCTTGGGCTATCTCCTCCCACTGCCTTCTGGCATTCTGTCTCAAAGGCCTCCTGTCCCCTTGTGGGTAGAGGACCTGTCTTCTTCTGTATACCCCCAGACCAAGGCCTCCAGTGCTGCATCTGAGAAGCAAGGTGCTCTTTCTCTCCCCTGTTGTGACATTGCTGCAACTACAGTGACAATGAAGTGCTTCTGAAATAAAGCACCCCCCCTTTAAGAAGTGTAGAGTGCCTAGGTGATGCGCTATCAATTACTCATAAAAGACTGAGAGTTAAGAGAGTAACTAAAGGCTTTTATTAACAAAAGAATGAAGGTCTGCCTCGAGTGGTCGACCGGTCCAGAAATACAAAGGGCTGGGGAGCAGTCACCTTTATACTAGGACTTGTGGGAGGAGTCAGCCGAGGCATGTCCAGGCATGTACACAGTGGAATACAAACAGTGGTTTACCACACTAGGCAAAAATTTATTGGCCAGTAGGCGGCACCCGATATTGGCCCCCGTTGAGCGCGGAGCCAACCAGCAGTGCGTTTAGCACTGAGCTCAGCGCTCCAGTCATTATAATGAGCAGGCAGTACGAATTTTGTGTGCTGCCTACACTACTTTCAACCGGCATGGGCAGATCATGCATCGCGATCCCTGTGCCTTTTTTCGGGCCAAATCCAATTTCACGACCTGGATCTTCTGGCTACTGATGGAGATTCACTGTTTCACTGGGCGTCCTCTGCACATGTTGTCCCAGGAAAATGAGGTATGAGCCTGGGAACTCCCATTCCCCCTTCAGAAGCATGTCACCATTGGGCCTGTGTACTGCAGCTGCAGGCCCAGCTCCGCACACTGAGGGAAACCTTGGAAATTCTGGGGCAACACAAAAAGACTTGACAAGCGCTCCAAACCACTTGGCCATCTGGCTCCTGGCATACTTGTATGCACCTGGGGAAGAAAGTCTGGACCTGGCCCAGAAGCCACTCTCTCATCCCATCTCAGGTTTTTGTAGAGGATAATTGACTGCTCTGGCCGATTGAAATAAAAACAATAGGTCAATTCAAGTTTCGATGAAGAGCCTAGGCCCAAGATGTTAATCTGTCTTTTTTCACAGTACTGAGGATATTCAGCATATCTGTTTTTACCTCATTGAAAACTATGGTTAACCATGGACACTTAGGTAGAATTACATAGAAGTCACAACACAATACTTGAGCTAGGATTTTCTGTTATGTGCTGCCCATTGTAGTGATATAAAAAGGGCAGCCGGAACTCTGGCCACTTTGAGATTTGACATAATTGCTGTGTGGTGGGGAGCATCAGGATAAGAAGTGCCCACTTCAAAGAGATGGGTACTTCATTTTAAGGTGCATTTGTTATTCCCCAATGTTTGAGTATGCAAGACGTTAATTCTAAAGGAGGCCCGTGTGACATGGTCATCCAGTGTTGCTCAGGAATCAGCTGTGGGGAGGTGGGGAGGAGGCGGGGGGTAGCTGATTTAAAAGGCCACTTTAGACATTTTTGCTTTTTGACACACTTGCTTAAGTTATACCTAGGAGCCGATATAATTCAAGCAGAAAATCTAGGTCAGCCCTACATAATCTGCATGGTCATAATGCTAGCAGGAGTGAAGCTGGTCGGGCCATTTTCCTGCCACAAGGTGTGAGGGAATACACCATATTTCAGAAAGGTAAACCATAATATGAACAGAATACTGATATTATTAAATGATATACTGGGTTTAAAAATTTAAAGCCACAGAGACACAGGCTGTAAACAGAATACAGGCTCCTGAGATAAAGATCAGTTGATAACAAAGTTGTAAACAAGCTTTGAAATGGGAATTAGTTAGAAATACTAAAACAATGAAAGATTGAAGCAAACCATTGGTGCTTCCGAAAGACCTACGGTTTGCAACCAGCACAATGAGAAGGCCCAGTTTAAGGTGTTAGAAGCTAACATGTAAAACAGAATCATAAACATTAAAAGAGGCATGTGCCTTTGAAAAGATGACATCAAGCAAAAGAACCACCTGCTGGTCAAATAGTTTTATGTTAAACTTGGAAGACAGAAAACACGATTAAAAATGCAACCAATTGAGATAGCTAGAAATGCATGAAACACTCTGGTCAAAGTGTCTTTAATTTATACATATAGTAAATATGATACCAACAAGGACAGTTTAAAGATATGACTTCAATAGATGCACCAAGCAATTACATTGTGTTTGTATTGAACTTGGAGCAGCACAGAGTCACAACGTCTGCTAAAAACCAGTAAAGCCAATATTAAGAATTGAATGAAAGCATTTTGTAAGAATGACACCAAATAAATACTACTGTGTTTTATGATAGTTTTTGGAACACCTAAAGGTAGAGACATAATTATGCATGCAATAGTTGAATTGACAGTAAGAAGAAAGCATTCAAAAGAGAGTATCAATAAAGACAATTAGCTGACATCAGCAGAGAACTTCAAAGAAGAAACCAATGCAAAAAGAGTATAAAACATAGACCTTTTCAACAGAAAGGCAGAACTTGCTGAACGGGCAAAGCATTTCTCAACTTTTCAGAGGCATCTCTGTAAGTCTTTAGCTTTGAGTCTCGGGTGATCAAAGAGGTACTATTATTTGATTTTGGTGGGTAATCTGGATTTAGAAACATGTAAGAAATAAGAAATGTAACAAAGTAAAGATTTGAGAATAAGGATCTCTGAGAAATAAGAAATGTAAGCTATCTATATTTTCAATTGTTAATGTTGCGACTGATTCAACAGTTGTTAACTGAATGTTGGCTCTTAAATAAAACTATATGGCCTAGAAATTCAGTTGTTAGCGCCAGCCGCCAGCGCCTTAGGAGGAGGAGAAGTGGAGCGCTAAGTGGCTAGCGCCCGGGCGCGGCACGATCTGTGCCTCTCGCGTGTATTGATTTCTTTGTGGGTTCAATGATGAGACATTTATGAAAGAGAATGTCTTTTAATCTAAAGTCTGTTCAACTCTTTTTAACAGCATTACAGGAGACTCCATGCTAGTGATCCATCTAAAAGCAAAACTAAAACTAAACTAAACTCCTTGTCTCTGTCACATGCCCTCTGCTGGTCAGGCATAAGTAATCAATCAGGCAAACATGCTGGTAAGGCATCATAATCAAACAGGCAAATACCATCACTATTTGCTGATATCATTACATCTCCCTTTCTTAAAACAAAAGTATTTTACTTTTAACTAACAACATGTTTTCTTTGTATTAATCTGCATTTTAACTGTAACACTTAATGAACTTACATTATCATTATCATGATCAAGGTTTTTTAACCTTGTTTTGTATGTTCACATGAAATATGTAAATACACTAAAACTTGAAGAAAGAATAAGATAACATTACTTCCTTCTATAACAACAGTCCTTAAATTTGCTCAATGAGTCTCTCAGGAGGCTTCACGTGTCTTGAGGATTTTCTGATTGATTGTCCTTGAATCTGAGTTGTTGCCTCAGATGATGGTTTCTCAGCTGTGTGATCAGGTTGTTCAACAGTATCAGTCTTTTGACCTGCTGCGTGATCAGGTTGTTCAACAGTATCAGTCTTTTGACTTGCTGTGGCTGGTCCCATGAGAAGATCTCGACGATTTCTTCACAGAACAGCACCCTCATCTGGCTGAATGGTGTATGATCTTGGTTGAACTTCACTCAGGACAGTTCCCTTCTGAGTCCATATGTTTGTTTTGTCTTTGAACCTTACTTGGTCACCAGTGTGGAGTTCAGGTAGGTTTTGTGTTCCTCTGTCATAGTAGTACTTTTGCTTTTCTTTCTGTTGTTCTTTGAACTCCCTCACTTTCTCCCCCTCTTTTGTTTTCAGGAGGTTCTCTGGGATGGGTAGGTTTGACCTTAGCAGACGTCCCATCAGGAGTTGGGCTGGTGACATACCACACTCGAGCGGCGTTGTGCGGTATACAAGCATGCTCTGGTAAAAGTCAGTTCCACTGTCTTTTGCCTTGTACATCAGTCTTTTCACTGTCTGGACCGATTTTTCCACTAGCCCATTGGACTGTGGAAAGTGAGGACTTGACGTTGTATGCACAAAGTCCCACTCTTTGGCAAAGTGTCGGAAACTTGCATTGTAAAACTGGGGTCCGTTGTCTGTGAAGACCTCGCTTGCCACGCCATGTCTGGAGAATATGGCTTTCATACATCTTATCACAGCATCTGCAGTGGTGGTGTACAGTCTACTAACCTCTGGATACAGGGAATAATAGTCTGTGACTACAAGATAGTCCTTCCCTTGACATACGAATAGGTCAGCGCCTACCTTCTGGTAAGGTCTGTCTGGCGCTGGGTGTGGCTTTAGTGGTTCTACCGGATTGCTTGCTCAATTTTTCAGGCATATTGTGCAGCTTGACACCTCATTTGTCACATCTTGGTTGATTTGTGGCCAGTACATCACCTCTCGTGCACTTTTCTTACACTTTTCGATTCCCAGATGTCCTCCATGGATCCTTTTTAGCATCTCTTTTCTCAGACTCTTTGGGATAACTATTTTACTTCCTTTGTAGATGATGTCTTCAACCACTGATAGTTCCGCCCTGCAGTTCCAGTACTCTGCCATGTCAGGTGAGCAGTCTTGCTTCATGTTGGGCCATCCATCCAAGATGCTTTTCCTCAGTCGTCTCATTGTTTCATCTTTGTTTGTCTCAGTCTTTATGAGCTCCATTTTTGCATCTGCTATGGGCAGTGCACTTGTGATCATGTCCACGTAGGCGTTCACTTTTTCATCCATTTTGGTGTTTGCGGGCTCACTTGGGTCTACAGCTCTGGACAATGTGTCTGCTGTATACATCAGCTTACCTGGTGTGTACGCAACATTCAGTGTATAGCGTTGCAGCCTGATCATCATTCTTTGTATTCTAAGCGGACAGCTATTTAGTGGCTTTTGGAACAATTCAATCAAGGGCTTATGGTCAGTCTCTACACTGATTGCTTGTCCTGCCACAAACTGGTGAAATCTTTCACAGGCGTATGTGATGCTGGGCAGCTCCTTTTCTATTTGAGCATATCGCGTCTCCGCGTCTGTCATTGAGCGCGATGCATATGCAATAGGTTGCCAGTAGTCATATTTTTGCAGAAGAACGGCACCGAGCCCACTCTGTGATGCATCTGATGATATCTTGATGGGTCTCGCTGGGTCATAAAACCTCAGAACTGGTTCCTCTGTGAGCAGTTTCTTTAGATCGCTCCATGACTTCTCATGTTCATGATTCCATTCCCATTCTATGTTCTTTTGAGTTAGTCTTCTCAGTGGCGCCATCTTTTCTGAAAGGTTGGATATGAATTTACCCATGTAGTTGATCGTTCCATTAAACCTCTGCACGTCCTTTTTGCATTGTGGCTTTGGCATATTCTCAATGGCGGACACCTTTCTGGGATCTGGTCTGATGCCCTCACTGCTAAGGATATCTCCCACGAATGTCAGTTCTGTCACCCCGAGCTGGCATTTCTCTCTATTCAGCTTCAGGTTTGTTTTCCTTGTTGCTTCCAGCACTTTTTTCAGTCTCTCGTCATGCTCAGTTCTCGTGGTTCCCCATACTATGATGTCATCCATTGATGTATCAACTCCCTCCAGATGCTCATAGATCATATGGATAGTCTTGTGATACACTTCAGGAGCTGAGGCAATGCCAAATGGTAACCTTAGGAATCTGTATCTGCCAAATGGACTGTTGAACGTGCACAGTCTTGAACTTGCCTCGTCCAATTTCATCTGCCAAAATCCTGATGATGCATCTAACTTGCTGAAATACTTTGCATTTGCAAACTGTGCCATGATTTCCTCATGTTTAGGAAGCTTTAACTGCTCTCTCTTTGTTGCTCTGTTTAGATCTCTTGGATCCAGGCAAATTCTGAGCTTTCCATTATTTTTGTCCACAACGACGAGGGAACTCACCCACTCAGTTGGCTCATCTATCTTTTGAATCACATTCAGGCTTTCCATCCTGTCCAACTCTGCCTTCAGTTGCTTTTGAAGAGCAAACGGAGCTTTTCTGCATGGATGTATGACCGGTGTCATACTTTTATCTACTCTGATCGTGTGTTCTCCTGGAATGCAGCCTAAACCCTGAAATAGGTCTTTGTACTCTTTCATGAGTTCATCATAGACTGTCTCTCCTTTGCTTTCCACAACGAGGACTCTCTTTACCAGGTTCAGTCTCTCACAGGCTTTTAAACCTAATACGGCCTGCACATCCTTTGGCACCACGATTAATGCTAGCGTGTGCTCTCTGTCCTTGTGTGTCACTTTGACAATGCATCTTCCTTTCACTGGTATATCAGTACCTGAGTATCCTGTCACTTTCACTTTTATTCCATGTATCTTTGGTCTGGGTCTAATTTTCTTAAAATCAGTCTCTGATATCACATTAACTTGTGCTCCAGTATCCAATTTAAATGGAATGTGTATGTCATTCACTTTTAGTGTCAACATCCAGTCTCTTTCTTCTTTTTTGTTTTCAGACACAACATCTACATAGAACTCCTCTATCTCGCTTTCATCTACTGTATGGATCTTGCTTTGTTGCGCTTGGTTCTTACAGCAACGGGCATAATGGTTGTTTTTGTTGCATCTATTGCATGTTTTACCATATGCTGGACACTTTCTTGGTGGATGCTGTGTACCGCATCGACTACATGTCTTTCGATTGCCCCTTTCATTTTCGTTCGCTGGCCGCGCCTCTTTTTTCACATTGGCGCTCTTTTTGTTGAACGGTTTGTGTCCGTTCTTACTCACTGCATCCACGTTGCAGCTACTGTCACTGAACAGCTCCTTTGCCTGCGACTTCACAGTCTCTGTGGCCCTACACAGTGCTATGGCTTTTCCCAGGTCTAGATCTTGCTCTCTTAGCAGTCTTTCCCTTAGACCATTATCTGGAATACCACACACCAGTCTGTCTTTTATCAGCGAGTCTGTCAGTCCCCCAAATTCACATGTTTTGCTTCGGTTTCTCAGTTCACAGAATCACAGAATCACAGAAACCCCACAGTGCAGATAGAGGCCATTTCGGCCCATCGAGCCTGCACCGACACATATCCCACCCGATCCCCGTAACCCCTACACCAACACATATCCCACCCTGTCCCCGTAACCCCACGTATTTAATCCCCCTAACACTAAGGGTCAATTTATCATAGCCAATCAACCTAACTCGCACATCTTTGGACACATACTGATCAATAGTCTCTCCCGTTTTCTGTACACATGTGAATAATCTGTGCCTCTCAAACATCACGTTACGTTTAGGTATGCAGTAGGCCTCAAACTGTTCCATTATTTTATCTAGCTTCATATTGTCTCCATCAGCAGCGAATGTGAAGTTATTATACACCTCCAGCGCTTCATCACCGACGACATGTAAGAACACTGACGCTTTCATTTTATCACTTTTCTCGTCAGCTCCGATTGCCGCTAAATACAACTCTATACGTTGTTTGAACCTCCTCCAACTTTCAGCCACATTACCTGTCAACTGAAGCTTCGCCGGTGGGTGTAAACCTTCCATTTTTCCACTTCGTTAGCTATTCTCCAATGGTAAGTAACGATGTTCTCTTTTGGCTTGCTAATATGTGGAGAGTTGATTTAACTTCAGATTTTTCCTCTTCATCTCTTTCAATCATTTCTGACACCATGTATTGATTTCTTTGTGGGTTCAATGACGAGACATTTATGAAAGAGAATGTCTTTTAATCTAAAGTCTGTTCAACTCTTTTTAACAGCATTACAGGAGACACCATGCTAGTGATCCATCTAAAAGCGAAACTAAAACTAAACTAAACTCCTTGTCTCTGTCACATGCCCTCTGCTGGTCAGGCATAAGTAATCAATCAGGCAAACATGCTGGTAAGGCATCATAATCAAACAGGCAAATACCATCACTATTTGCTGATATCATTATATCGCGAACTTCACTCAAGATTTAGCGGCGGCGCAAAAGCACAGATCCTGACATCATTTCATGGTGCAACGCCCTTGGTGCGCCCCAAACCGGAACTTCAGTGGCGCCGCCCTTCTGTGCACCTGGTGCCCCCAGTGACTGGTAGAGGGGAACAGTTCCCAGTTGCTGCGGGGCGCGGGGGGCGCTATTTAAAGGGGACTCCTCCTGCATTATAAGTGGCAGCCATTTTGTGCCAATCCTTCTGCGTGAGAGATGGATGTTTGGAGAGAGACAAAGGGAGAGAGCGTTATGCTTTGACTCAGCGCTCACACAGGTACTTCTGGCTTCAGGCCAGAGCTTTGCACTTGGATTTAACTTTCAGTGCCATAGCCTTGAGTCGCCACATACAATGGGGGCTGCAATGGGTGGAAACATTGGCCTTCTCCATTGCATTCAAAGGGCTCAGAGACGCCGTGAGAGAGTGCCAGTCATGGCCAGATGGAGAAGGGCCAACAGGCGTTAGCACAGGAGGCCTTACCCACCCAAGGTATACCGCCAGCAGTTCTCATATCTGAACATGTCTGAGGAGCAGTGTGTTTGGAGGCTGCGATTCAGAAGGGAGGTGGTCACTGAGATCTGCCACCTGCTTCACAGAGATCTGCAGCCACAGCTGAGGAGCAGGACGTCTCTGTCGGTGGCAGTGAAGGTGACGGTGGCTCTCAACTTCTATGCCACCGGCTCCTTCCAATCTGCTACTGGGGACATTGCCAACATCTCCCAGTTCGCGGTACATTGCTGCATCCGCCAGGTGACCAATGCCCTTTTCAGAAGGAGACGTCAGTACATCTCCTTCCCCATGACCCTGGACAAGCAGCAAGAACGTGCAATGGGATTTGGAAGAATAGCGGGCTTCCCCATGGTCCTGGGCGTAGAACTGATGAACCAGCAATGGGCAGGCCTTGCTTCAGGGCTGCAGTGTGCAGGGTGTTGCAGCCAAACAAATCAACCCTCCCCCTTTAAGGGCTGACCGGCGCCAGCGTGTCTGCCTTTAATCAGCAACTCGCCGCACCTGCGCTGCACCCGCCCTCGGTGTTAGCGCCTCAGCTCGCCGGCTTAGCGCCTTATGATAGTCGTGCATCGCCTGCTTTAGTGCAGCAGCAACCTCTTGGGGCGATGCAGCTCAATTTCGGCGAAGGTGGCGCTAAGTTGCGCCAGGCGCTAAATTTAGCGAACGCCCAGTTGTAGCGCCCCAAACGTGGTGATACTGAATTTCTAGGCCTATATTTTTAGAATTGTCCCAAAGAGTAATTCTGTATAAACTCGCAAATCGAAATTCTGTACACTCTTTTGTAAGGAGTTGCAGAATTCTGGGGGAGTATTCCGGACCCTCATAATATCCAGAAGGTTACAGTCTAGTTCAACTTATTAAAAGTGCTATCTGGAGGATGGTAACATCTTCAGTCATTCCTTTCCTTTAGGGAGAGATAGCCTGAACCTTTAGACCCATTTAAGCGTCTTATGGGATTCGGCTATCTCTAACTTAAGTTGAGGATGAATGTCTGGGGAATAAGCCTGATCTGGGGTAGCCCAAAAGGGCTAGGACTTGTAATTATCCCTTCAGATGGCGCCCAACGACTGTGTTAATGAGTTGATACAGAACCTATACTTATATTTATATCTATACCCATGTTGTAGATTGTTAAGTATAGAAGGAGTGTTTACTGACAGTGGTTCTAAGACCCAGATTTAAGTCTCTAGAGACGACAAGACCCTGATCAGGCCTTGAAGAACTTAAATCAGAACTCCCTCAAAATACCATTGAGGTCTAGAAGCTTCTTATAAAGTTCATATTAAACCCTAACCGAGGTTAGGTCTTGAAGAAATGGCAAATCCTGTCGGAATTGGCCAAGTTTTTTTATTAGAAAATTTAAATGATTGCTTTATTAGGGGAAATAATCCTATTCCTGTACCTCCACAAAACTAAGTGATAATTTTTGAAATAGAAGGCTTTGATGTCGAAGGAGCTGTTAGAACTCATGGCATGATTAATGTTGATCCCCAAAACCAGGGCATACAGAATATCCTGTGGGATAATCAAACGAATACTCCAAATCCAATAAATTCCTTAATGATAAGGTGCACACCTGCACAATTGGGAGGCTTAATGAATGGTGCCCAACAAGCTGGTGGCAACCATGACCGAAGAGCAGGACCCGGAGCAGCCTATGCTCCTGGGGACCATGGATTCCAGTTAAGGTGGCAAACTCATGAGGAAATAAATGACAACAATCTTCGAGAAAACTATAGACAGCTTAGAATCCATTATAATCAATGCCGACAGGCACTAGCTCACTCCTATCTAAATGCTGGAGGCACAATGATTAATGGTCCAGTAAACCAACCCCAGCAACCACAAATTGCACCCCTAGGTCAAGGAAACCTGAGCTCTATCTACACAATGTGTGGTAAACCAGGAAACACCAGCCAGGAAAAAACCTGCTGGATTCTAACTAACCTTGATAAATTGGAAACCTGTTGCCAAGATTGGAATGCTCAAAACCTGAGACAATTACTGCAAATGATACTAAGTTCAGACTTAATTCCCCCATTAAACCAGTGCAACTCAGGGCGGGCATGTAATGGGTTCAATCAAGGAAATACTCACTAATACAGCCACAACTAAAGGACTGGTAGCTGCCTACAGATTAGGCAAAGTACTTACACAGGATAATTGGGACATTGTTCATGGTTGCCTGGCCAATCAATATCTAAATGCAGCCTCAAACTTGCTTGTGAGGGTGCTCTAAATGATTATCGAGATAACCAACAAAGATGGGATAATGTCAATCACATTATCCAATTAAATCATGACCTTTTAGGTCTACCCCAAACTAAATCTATAATGAGATCAGAAACTAGGGATAAAAAAATGGAGAAGATACCTTTGGTACTCAGAAAGAAGGACTGTATAGCCTCAAGTCTCAAATCCACCCTGCCCAGACACAAACTCATGGCTCGGGACCTCCAAGAGGGTATTCCAAAAGGTTTACACCCCCAACCCGCCCACAATATGAGACAGATTTCGCCCCAGAAAGATGGGATAGATGAGGGGCTAGACCTTGAAAGGAAAGTGAATGACAGTGGACTCCCTATGGGGACAGTTTTTACACTGGCCAAAGTTATCATAGAGTCATGGGAGGGTACCGAGAAAACTGAAATTGGGATCAAAAAGATTCCTGGCAGAACCAACGTCCACCTTAACAGGAGGATCATCAAGAAAGTAAATGGTCCAATAAACCCGATCAGGGATCTGGAAAGCATGAAATCCCCAAGAGGGAGGAACAAAAATCAATTAAAATAATTAAAGATAAAGCAGCAAATGAACCTCAGAATCTTGAGGATGATCAATCCCAGCATTGAAGACCTGGCACCCAGCCAGGACCTTTTGAATTCCTCTATACCTTGGCAACCTTGCCCACAAACGAACACAGCTTGATCGAACTTGTCCAGAAGGAGGAGGTAACGACCTCATCGAGCAACTCATTAATAAATATTATCTTTATCTACAAAGCCATCCAAAATTAACGTGGAAAGATAGAATATCTCTCCATCATGGAGGATGATAATACAGAAGAGTGAATCAGACAAATACTTATGAGACTGCATACAGAATAACATCAAGTTATTTATTGCGATGGAATGTCAATGACGATTAAAAAAGAGACACCCCAACAATCCTCAGCTAGGATGGGGATAGTAGTAGGGACATTTTGAGATTCCTATTTCTTTTTATCCAAAAGAATGACTGTTTAAACCCCTTGGCCATGAGACAGCGCAATATGCTGAAACCGTAGCATTACGGTATGTTTTTAAAAAAGCAGACTTTATTAAACCCACACCGTGGGAAGATATTCTCCATTCGAGAATGGAGAAAAAGAATAGTCAGGTGATTCATATAAACGGGCATACCACTGGAACAGTACACTCAAAAAGAAACAGCCTTGCAGACGAACAAGTAAAACGTTCGGTCTGCATGACACCCCCTCAAGAGGGGCCTGCCAATGTTAGTCTAATCACTAGGGCAGAACGGGCAGCTAATCAGGATGAGGAACTGATTCAGCTATTAGACCCAATAACAGAGAATCCACCAGAATGTCCACCAAGGTACTTTTACTCGGAAACCCCTACGGGTATTGTACTAGTTAAGTTGCCCAAAGGAAACCGAGAAGTACCCCTGAGCCACAAACGAGAAAAGCTTTTAAAAGAAGCTCACAAGGGCATAAGTCAATCATATTGTAGTGCTAGAATAACATTCTGCAAATTGACCCTCTTATATTTGTTGTGTATGTAATATGTGTGCTACTTTGAACCTATGGACAGGACTGCACTACTTGTTGGGCGTAGTGATACGCAGTACCACTCCTGGCCATAGGGGTATAAATAGTACTGTGGGTACTGATCTCCCCTCAGTTCCCGCCTGTGGGCATGAAGTAAAGACCTATGTGTAGTCCCTACCTCCAACCAGTAAAGACCTGTTTTATTGTTACTGATTAAGTCTCAGTATTAATTACTTGAACAACTCACAGATTTAACACTGGCGACGAGTCTGATTCGGACCCTGCGGCAGTCACTCCACGGCAGCTTCGTCCACAGCCAGGACGTTGCAGAGAGGTTTCCACCCTCTCCACCCCACTGGAAGACATCCTGACCTCGGAACCTCCATCGGCGACCGTCAGCTTCTTCTCCAGCTTGGTGGTGGGTAAGCCGTTGTCTGAGCCGGGCAGCGACGCGACAGGCAGTCGACCGCATTGGCCGCACGAACGGGGCTGGGGGAGCTGGAGGAATAGGGCGCGAGAGCCGCTTCGAGTGGGAGGCGTTTCAACAGAGCGATCGCATCTCCTGATAAGAGCCGAGAGCCGCTTCGCGATCCAGCGATCGCATCCGCTGATAAGGGCCGCACTCGGGCGATCGCGGCGAAGATAAGGGCCGCACTCGGGGGCTGAAGGGAGACGGCGTTGGGGGACGGGTGAAGACCGCCAAGTGCGGGAAAACCGCCATTTTGTGGGCGGAGGACGACGGCAAGAGCGGGAAGCCGCCATCTTGGATAGCAGTAAAAAAAAAAAAAATCTGAGAAATTGCAAATCTACAATGCCTAAACACGGGAATATTAGCACCTTTGATAGTGACCTCGAAGATTGGGCCATATATGTTGAAAGAGTAAAAAATTATTGTAAGGCCAATAAAATTCGTGACCAAGATAAAGCTCTAACATTATTAAATTTAATGGGTGCGAAGACATACGGGCAATTGAAACACCTGTTATCACCAGATGAACCGGCGGATAAGACGTTCGATGAGATTGTTACTGTCCTGAAAGATCATCTAAACCCCACGCCGCTGATGCTAGCGGAACGATTTAAGTTTTACGACAGAAGGCAGCTACAGCATGAAAGCAATACTGAATATTTGCTGGAATTGCGTAAATTAGCGAAATATTGCCAGTTTGGAACGGGACTGACAGAGGCACTTTGAGACAAATTTGTGTGTGGTTTATTTAAACAGGATACACAAAAGCGACTGCTCGAGGAGAATGAGCTGACGCTTGAGAAGGCGGTCACTATGGCAGCAGCACACGAAGCCGCAGCGAGAGGCACGGCAGTAATGCAGCTACGGTCACCGGAGCTCAGTGCACACAAATTGGGTGTGAGTTCTGTTAAATGTTATCGTTGTGGAAAGACAACGCATGATCAGAACCAGTGTTGGTTTAAAAACCAAGAATGTAGAACTTGTGGTAGGCTTGGACATATAGCTAGAGTATGCAGGTCAGGGAAGAAGACCAGCAACAAGAAGTCACCGCAAGGAAAATACGCAAAGGTACACAAGGTGACCGAACAGGAGTCCGATTCAGACGCTAGCAGTAATGAACTGGCTAGCTTAAGCTGTAATGAACTGGCTAGCTTAAGAGTACTCAACGCTGGTAAGGGTGCAGACCTCCAGACAATTTGGGTCACTCTTCAGATAGAAGGAGTCCAAGTAAAACTGGAATTGGACACTGGATCGGCATTGACGGTCATAAATAAGAAAGATTACGGAAAGTTATTCCAACATATTCCCCTACAGGATACGGGGATTATATTGAAAACATACACGGGGCAAAGAGTGTACCCCATCGGAAAAATAGAGGTTGCAGTGGTCCACAAGGGCGAAGACAGTCAAATAATGGACTTATATGTGATATCTGAAGGAGGTTCTCCACTACTAGGACGGGAGTGGATTAGGAAAATGAATATGGACTGGCATTTCCTACAAACAATAACGAGTGAGAACTCGGTGAAGATAGTCGGCCCAGACTCTGGAACGGATGATGGTAAGCCCAACTCAGGTGCAAAAGACAAAGTTTCAGCACAGAATTCCACTGAGCAACAACAACATAGTTTAACTGTGGATTCTGAGTCTGGCAAGTCTACTGATGTGCCCATTTCTGAGGGACACCGGGCTCGAACTCAACTCCATTTCAAACTACAACAGCAATTAGAACAAATGCTTCGCCGTTGTGAGCAAGAGTTGAATGCAACGAAAGAGTTCTTTGATATAGAGTTGGAGAATCTGGAAAGACAACAGAAGCAGCTGATGGAGAAAATGGAGCAGGAGCACACAAAACGTCTGATGTCAGAGGAGTTAACGGTCAGCCAACTCCTGCATATGCTGAAGGACAGGACTCTGAAATGGGAAAAACTTGAACACGAACTTCAATATTCAAACGAAAGGGGTTCGGAGCTCTCAAAGGTTATTGGAAGAGCTGAGGTGGCAACACAGACTGAGATGACTGCAACAGAGCAGCCCTTGGATGCCAAAAGTACGCTGACTCACGTCAACGTAGAACAACAGACCGCTGAAACAGCTGCTCCGGTAGAGGGATTGAATAGTCCGATCAATCAATCTCCAAAAGAAGTTGAAGTAGTAAAATCTCAAATGAGGTCATTAGTAAACGACTTGCTGAAAGCCCAGAAAAAGCTGGATGAAGAGGTACGCATGAAGAAGTCTCTTCAGGAAAGATGTCTGGACTTGGAACAAAAGCTGGCTAACGCCCAGCTGGGTATGGAGGAAATAGAAGACCCTCTCGCTGGCCTAGATCAGGACGACACCGAATATTACAATGTCCTGTCCTGCCCAACTTGTAACTTCGACTCCCACCATACAGAAATCATGGAGGAGCACCGAAAGTCTACGGAACATCGGGAGAAGGTGGCTCTACTACGGAAAAAGGAGGGAGAGAAGGAGGAACTGCGCATGCAGCTGGCAGCTGACAGTGGAGCCCAGAGAGTCTCCAAGAAGCAGAAAAGGAAAAGTCGAAACAGAAGATGACCCATCTGAACCATTATTACCTCTACCAGATCACACACGTGGTCCCTCCGAACGGAGCCAATTCAGTTCGGAAGTTCAAACTGTTAAATCCATGGAAGGACTATTGAATGAGTCACTCCAGCAACGTGAACCGACTCCACCACAGAGATTGAATCTGTGAACTGTTTTCCGCAGAGACTGAATCTGTGATCTGTTTTGACATGAAGTTATCTATGTTATTCTGTTATGTAAACCTGAAGTTATATATGTATATATGTTATTACGTTATGTTAAATGGGGAGATGACTGTAAAGCTAGGAAGGGAGGAATGTTGTGTATGTAATATGTGTGCTACTTTGAACCTATGGACAGGACTGCACTACATGTTGGGCGTAGTGATACGCAGTACCACTCCTGGCCATAGGGGTATAAATAGTACTGTGGGTACTGATCTCCCCTCAGTTCCCGCCTGTGGGCATGAAGTAAAGACCTACGTGTAGTCCCTACCTCCAACCAGTAAAGACCTGTTTTATTGTTACTGATTAAGTCTCAGTATTAATTACTTGAACAACTCACAGATTTAACAATATTGGTAGCCAGGCGTGCTTAAAGCCTGTAAAACATACGTGACAAATTGTGAGCCATGCTATTCGACTAATAATTCATCACTAAATTAAGCCACCACCATTGGCTCCTGTGAAAGCTGATGAGCAAATGGGAAAATTCTTTATTGACTTTATTTGACCACTTCCCCCATTTTTGGGATATAGACATTGTCATAAATCGCAACTTCTACAAGGAAGTACTACTGAACGGCCAGCTGAGGGCGCTGCCCGAGGAGTATAAATACTAGGGCGTGGGCCCAGCTTGGCCAGAGACAGTCTGGAAACAGGAAGCTAGTGGCTACTAACTAGAACTCCATGTTTATTTACAAGTCGATTAAAGCCTTGCTTTATGTACAACCAAGTGCGTAGTGAGTCTTTATTACGTCAGACATGTTCTTGTTTGTGTGGATGGATGCACTTCCTTTTGCTGGCTGGTCCCCACAAACTGTTTCGGAAAACGCACTCGCCAGGGCTATTTCTGATATAATTACTGTAGCTGGTGCACCCAAAATCTTACACTCCGATTAAGGTGGAGCCTTTGTCTCTAAGGTCTTCAAAGACTATTGCAAATAAAGGGAGATTGGGTTAGAGCACAACACGCAACGTCATCCGCAATCAGTGGGGCTGGTGGAATGTAAAAAATCAGGAAGTAATAAAGTTATTGGTCAAACTGTTGAGAATCAGGGAAATAAGTGGACTACCAGCATTCCAGAAGTACAGCTATCACTCAATAACGTGCCCACATCTGCATCAGGGACAGTGTCCCCTAAGAAACTCCATATTATCTGATGTATGGGGTTGAGATGCATACACTGCTTACCCATAGTTCTTTTATTGCTTCTACACACTCTGAGTCCTTGACCCGACAGTGACAGTTAGATAAAAAAACATTACAAAGGAGATTCATCGAAATGATCAGAGGATAAGGGAAGCAAATAGGCAGAAAAAATTGACAAATAAAGTATGGCAGCCCCATAGTAAGAGAATGGGTACAGGAAAAGAAGTTCGAGCAGAAACCTGGTTTAAGACTGAAGTGGAAAAAACCTGTTCAAATACAATCTGTTATTAATGAAAGAACAGTTCAAATACATATTAACCAGCCGAATGGCAAGTATATTTAAAAAAATGTCTCCATAGACAATATCAAAAGATGTCCTGAAGGATACCAAAAAGGAGGAACAATACAAGGTGCAGCCATACAC
The DNA here is from genome assembly GCF_052327205.1 of Somniosus microcephalus. NCBI lineage: Eukaryota > Metazoa > Chordata > Chondrichthyes > Squaliformes > Somniosidae > Somniosus > Somniosus microcephalus. The sequence goes on along the minus strand of NC_140991.1, from coordinate 104,896,919 downwards.
TATCTTTAAAGACCCAGCTTGGAGTACGACACAGGAAATGGATGCAATCAAAATACTGACGATGGGAAGTCAGAAGGCGTCGCCGACACTTCTACACGTTGCTTGACAACGCATCAGGAATTGGATTAGCGAAAAACAACAACCGAAACAAGGAAAGATCAGTGAGATACTTCAGCGAAGGAGGAAGACACCGCAGATAAAAGAAGGAATCAACTGAGTGCATGGCAAGGCCTTAACGAAAACACGCATCGGTACACACGCCGGATCGAAGGAACAGCGTGTAAAGCTTCAACTAGTTTCAACTGACGTTTTCTTGACTCGTATGAATAACTCACCTCTACGGAACGTACATCTGCCGATTGAACATTCTAAGGACATTGTTGTTTCGTTAATAGCATGACTATGTACTTATCATCCTTTTAAATTGTGTACAATTTAAATTGTGTACAATTTAAAATAAGACAAAACATTGTCCTAGGATGACTTCAAAGGAATTTTCATGTAGCACATGATTGTGCATCTCGTGAACTTAATATGCTATTGTAACCTCATGAGGATCATTGACCAAACTCTGCCCTGACGTTATTAGCTCATCTTTTGGTCAAGAAGGGGGTGTGAGGGAATATGCCATATTTCAGAAAGATACACCATAATATGAACAGAATACTGATATTATTAAATGATATACTGGGTTTAAAAATTTAAAGCCTCAGAGACACAGGCTGTAAACAGAATATAGGCTCCTGAGATAAAGATCAGTTGATAACAAAGTTGTAAACAAGCTTTGAAATGGGAATTAGTTAAAAATACTAAAACAATGAAAGATTGAAGCAAACCATTAGTGCTTCCGAAAGACCTACGGTTTGCAACCAACACAATGAGAAGGCCTAGTTTAAGGTGTTAGAAGCTAACACGTAAACCAGAAACACAAACATTAAAAGAGGCATGTGCCTTTGAAAAGATGACATCAAGTAAAAGAAACACCTGCTGATCAAATACTTTTATGTTAAACTTGGAAGACAGGAAACATGATTAAAAATGCAACCAATTGAGATAGCTAGAAATGCATGAAACACTCTGGTCAAAGTGTCTTTAATTTATACATATAGTAAATATGATACCAACAAGGACAGTTTGAAGATATGACTTCAACAGATGCACCAAGCAATTACATTGTGTTTGTATTGAACTTAGAACAGCACAGAGTCACAACGTCTGCTAAAAACCAGTAAAGCCAATATTAAGAATTGAATAAAAGCATTTTGTAAGAATGACATCAAATAAATACTACTGTGTTTTATGATAGTTTTTGGAACACCTAAAGGTAGAGACATAATTATGCTTGCAATAGTTGAATTGACAGTAAGAAGAAAGCATTCAAAAGAGAGTATCAATAAAGACAATTAGCTGACATCAGCAGAGAACTTCAAAGAAGAAACCAACGCAAAAAGAGTATAAAGCATAGACCTTTTCAACAGAAAGGCAGAACTCGCTGAACAGGCAAAGCGTTTCTTAACTCTTCAGAGGCATCTCTGTAAGTCTTTAACTTTGAGTCTCGGGTGATCAAAGAGGTACTATTATTTGATTTTGGTGGATAATCTGGATTTAGAAATAAGTAAGAAATAAGAAATGTAACAAAGTAAAGATTTGAGAATAAGGATCTCTGAGAAATAAGAAATGTAAGCTATCTGTATTTTCAATTGTTAATGTTGTGACTGATTCAACAGTTGTTTACTGAATGTCGGCTCTTAAATAAAACTATATATTTTTAGAATTGTCTCAAAGAGTAATTCTGTATAAACTTACAAACCCAAATTCTGTACACTCTTTTGTAAGGAGTTGCAAAATTCTGGGGGAGTATTCCGGACCCTCATAATATCCGGAAGTATACAGTCTAGTTCAACTTATTAAAAGTGCTATTTGGAGGACGGTAACATTTTCAGTCATTCCTTTCCTTTAGGGAGAGATAGCCTGAACCTTTAGACCCATTTAAGCGTCTTATGGAATTCGGCTATCTCTAACTTTAGTTGAGGGTGAACGTCTGGGGAATACGCCTGATTTGAGGTAGCCCAAAAGGGCTAGGACTTGTAATTATCCCTTCAAAGGATACAAACATATGAAAATGACAGGCAGGAATAAACCAGCTAGTTCATCAAGACTGCCCCACACTCAAGATGCCTGGAGCTGGAGCATCATCACTAAGCACTTTCTATCACTGCTCCTCCCCCTGCACCCATGTATTCTTCTGGGAGAGGCAAAAAAACAGAAAAAGAACAAAGCCAATGGAAACAAAACTCTGGAACATTCCGCCCCAACCCCCCTCAGGTGATCAAAACCAGTCCAGCAGATCACATTAACCGTGCGCATGTTAACTGTTAGTCTACTTACCTTCTTCTATATGATGAGCCCCTAAGAGTGGCCGAGTGTCTGTGGTCAGGGTCATTTAAATAATTTTGGCAGGCTCTCCTGAGAGCTTCTGGGGAATAGCAACAGTAGGTCTCTATTGTGAAATTAGTAGAAATTGGAGAGTGAAAATGAGGAGAAAAGAATAAGGAAAGAAGAGCAGAAATAAAGAATGTTGGGTGACATGTTTTCATTTTTAGATTAAATAAAATGTACTCATCTGTTTTCCTGTGCCTTTGGGGTCGTATCACAATGTGGACCTGGAAGTCCATTGTTCAATAATGATCTAGGATTCGCTGAAATGCTAACTTTTTATTTTGTTCGTGCATGGAAAGAAGTTATCCTTTTTAATTCCAGGTCAAATCATAAAGAGGATCAATTTAGTAACCCGAAATGAGCCACATGTCCATTGTCAATGAATCTGGGGGTAGAGCTTCTGCTAGTTTGTAGCAGGGAGCAGCGAGGTGAGCCCGGTTTCAAAACCGGCGCAAGCAGCGAGGCCCGACCAGTTCGGAGCAGGGAGCAGCGAGGTGAGCCCGGTATAAAAACCGGCGCAAGCAGCGAGGCCCGACCAGTTCGGAGCAGGGAGCAGCGAGGTGAGCCCGGTATAAAAACCGGCGCAAGCAGCGAGGCCCGACCAGTTCGGAGCAGGGAGCAGCGAGGTGAGCCCGGTATAAAAACCGACGCAAGCAGCGAGGCCCGACCAGTTTGGAGCAGGGAGCAGCGAGGTGAGCCCGGTATAAAAACCGGCGCAAGCAGCGAGGCCCGACCAGTTCGGAGCAGGGAGCAGCGAGGTGAGCCCGGTATAAAAACCGGCGCGAGTACCGAGGCCCGACCAGTTCGGAGCAGGGAGCAGCGAGGCATACCAACTCAGCAGCGGGGAGAGAGGTAAAAAGTAATCAGAGTGTGGCGTTACCAGGGAGCAGGTAAGTGATTGGTTGGTGAGTATTTCTCTTTTTTAAACTTTAACTCTGTAGTTTATAGTTACTAGGGTCTTTTCTGGTGTAGCAGGGACTGTTGGTAGACTATACAAGCGCCTTAGAGATATCTTTAATTGGTGATAGTGAATTAATTTAAATTAATTAAAGGGTAAGTCATGCCAGGAGAGCCCAGCCCCGTGTTATGCTCCTCTTGCTCTATGTGGGAATTCGGGGACACTGCTGGTGCCCCTGATGACCACGTGTGCCGGAAATGCATCCAGCTGCGGCTACTAGCAGACCGCATTGAGGCGCTGGAGCTGCGGGTGGATGGGTTGTGGAGCATTCACGATGCTGAGAGGGTCGTGGATAACACGTTTAGTGAGTTGGTCACACCGCAGGTAAGGGCTGCACAGGAAGAAAGGAAATGGGTGACCACCAGGCGGCGCAATAGAAGCAGGCAGGTAGTGCAGGAGACCCCTGTGGCCATTCCCCTCTCAAACAGGTATACCGATTTGGATACTGTTGAGGGGGATGACTCACCAGGGGAAGGCAGCAGCAGCTAACTTCCTGGCACTGGGGGTGCTCCTGCTGTCCAGGAAGGGAGGAAAAAGAGTGGGAGAGCAATAGTGGTAGGGGATTCTATAGTAAGGGGAACAGATAGGCGTTTCTGTGGCCGTAGACGTGAATCCAGGATGGTTTGTTGCCTCCCTGGTGCCAGGGTCAAGGATGTCACTGAGCGGCTGCAGGGCATTCTGGAGGGGGAGGGTGAACAGCCAGAGGTCGTAGTCCACATTGGTACCAACGACATAGGTAAAAAGAGGGATGAGGTCCTGCAGCAAGAATTTAGGGAGCTAGGTGGAAGATTAAAGAGCAGGACCTCAAAGGTTGTAATCTCTGGATTACTCCCGGTGCCACGTGCTAGTGAGTATAGGAATAGGAAGATAGAACAGATGAATGCGTGGCTAAAGGGATGGTGTAGGAGGGAGGGCTTTAGTTTCCTGGATCACTGGGTCTGCTTCTGGGAAAGGTGGGACTTGTACAAGTCGGACAGTTTACACCTGAACCAGAGGGGGACCAATATCCTTGCGGGGAGGTTTGCTAGCACTGCTGGGGGGGGGGTTTAAACTAACTTGGCAGGGGGATGGGATACAGAGTGGAACTATAGTAGGGGGTGATTTACAGCCAAATACAGAGGAAAAAACAAGTCAGCTGGGAAGGCATAGCAAATATGTGAAGGCAAAAGGGAATATGGCAAGGCTGGAAGGCATTTATTTTAATGCAAGGAGTCTTGCAAATAAGGTGGATGAACTGAAGTTGTTGTTGAACACATGGGAGTACGATATTGTTGCTATCACGGAGACATGGTTGAGGGAGGGTCAGGACTGGCAGCTCAATATTCCGGGGTATAGAATCTTCAGGCGAGACAGAGGGGGGTGTAAAAGGGCAGGGGGTGTTGCAATATTAATTAAGGAATCAATTACTGCTGTAAGGAGGGATGATATATTAGCGGGTTCCTCTAATGAGGCCATATGGGTAGAACTTAAAAACAAAAAGGGTGCAAGCACTTTGCTGGGAGTGTACTATAGGCCCCCAAACAGTCAGGGGGAGATAGAGGAACAGATATGCAGGCAAATTTCAGAGAAGTGCAAAAATAATAGGGTAATAATAGTGGGGGATTTCAACTTCCCCAATATTAATTGGGATAGTCAGAGTGTGAAAGGCTTAGAGGGTGCAGAATTCTTAAAGTGCATCCAGGAGAGCTTTTTGAGCCAACATGTAGAAAGTCCTACAAGAGAGGGGGCGGTACTGGACCTAATTCTAGGGAATGTAGCCGGGCAAGTGGTGGAAGTGTCAGTAGGAGAGCATTTTGGCGACAGTGACCATAATTCGGTGAGATTTAAGGTGGTCATGGAAAAAGACAAAGACGGCCCGGAAATAAGGGTTCTAAATTGGGGGAAGGCCGATTTTAATATGATAAGGCAGGATCTGGCCAAAGTGGACTGGGAGCAGCTACTTATAGGAAAATCCACATCAAGACAGTGGGAGACTTTCAGAAGGGAAATAGAGAGAGTACAATGCCAACATGTTCCTGTAAAGGTCAATGGTGGGACCAGCAAGCAAAGGGAACCTTGGATGACAAGGGATATACAAAAATGTATTAGGAAAAAAAGGGGGGCTTTTGGCAGTTACAAAAGACTAAAGACGGAGGAAGCCCTAGAGGAGTATAAAAAGTGCAGAGGCATACTTAAAAAAGAAATTAGGAGGGTGAGGAGGGGCCATGAAATAACACTGGCGAGCAAAATAAAGGAAAATCCTAAGATGTTTTATAAGTATATTAAGGGCAAGAGGATAACCAGGGAAAGGGTAGGGCCCATTAGGGACCAAAGTGGCAATCTGTGTGTAGAGCCAGATGATGTAGGCGGGGTTTTAAATGAATTTTTTGCATCTGTGTTCACTATGGAGAAAGACGATGTAGACATAGAAATCGGGCAAGGGGACTGTGACATACTTGAACATATTAGCATCGAGAGGGAGGAGGTACTAGCGGTTTTAGCAGGCCAAAAAGTGGATAAATCCCCAGGCCCGGATGAGATGTATCCCAGGCTGTTGTGTGAGGCAAAGGAGGAGATTGCAGGGGCTCTGACACAAATTTTCAGAACCTCTCTGGCCACAGGGGATGTACCAGAGGACTGGAGAACAGCTAACGTAGTACCATTATTCAAGAAGGGTAGCAGGGATAAACCAGGGAATTACAGGCCAGTGAGCCTAACATCTGTGGTAGGGAAATTATTGGAAACAATTCTGAGGGACAAAATTAGTCTCCACTTGGAGAGGCAAGGATTAATCGGGGATAGTCAGCATGGCTTTGTCAAGGGTAAATCATGTCTGACCAATCTGATTGAATTTTTCGAGGGGGTGACTAGGTGTGTGGATGAGGGAAATGCTGTGGATGTGGTTTACATGGATTTCAGTAAAGCTTTTGACAAAGTCCCGCATAGGAGACTGGTCAAGAAGGTAAGAGCCCATGGGATCCAGGGTGCCTTGGCGCGTTGGATCCTAAACTGGCTGAGTGGCAGGAGGCAGAGGGTGATGGTCGAAGGTTGCTTTTGTGACTGGAAGCCTGTGTCCAGTGGGGTACCTCAGGGATCGGTGCTGGGTCCCTTGCTGTTTGTGATCTACATAAATGATTTGGATGAGAATGTAAAAGGTATGATCAGTAAGTTCGCAGATGACACGAAAATTGGTGGGGTGGTAAATTGCGAGGAGGAAAGCCTCAGGCTACAGGACGATATAAACGGGTTGGTCAGATGGGCGGAAAAGTGGCAAATGGAATTTAACCCTAAAAAGTGCGAGGTGATGCATTTTGGATGGACAAATAAGGCAAGGGAATACACAATGAGTGGTAGGACCCTAGGAAGTACAGAGGGTCAGAGGGACCTTGGTGTACATGTACATAGATCCCTGAAGGCAGCGGAACAGGTAGATAAGGTGGTTAAAAAGGCATATGGGATACTTGCCTTCATTAGCCGAGGCATAGAATATAAGAGCAGGGAGGTTATGATGGAGCTGTACAAAACGCTGGTGAGGCCACAGCTGGAGTACTGTGTGCAGTTCTGGTCGCCTCACTGTAGGAAGGATGTGATTGCTTTGGAGAGGGTGCAGAGAAGATTCACCAGGATGTTACCTGGGATGGAGCGCCTCAGCTATGAAGAAAGACTAAACAGGCTGGGGTTGTTTTCCTTGGAGCAAAGAAGGCTGAGGGGGGACCTGATTGAGGTGTACAAAATGATGAGGGGCATAGATAGGGTAGATAAAGAGGGACTTTTCCCCTTAGTAGGGGGGTGAATAACAAGGGGGCATAGATTCAAGGTAAGGGGCAGGAGGTTTAGAGGGGATTTGAGGAGGAACTTTTTCACCCAGAGGGTGGTTGGAATCTGGAACTCACTGCCTGAAAGGGTGGTAGAGGCAGGAACCCTCATAACATTCAAGAAGCATTTGGATGAGCACTTGAAATGCCATTGCATACAAGGTTATGGGCCAAATGCTGGAAAATGGGATTAGACTGGACAGGGATTGATGGATGGCGCAGACACGATGGGCCGAAGGGCCGAAGGGCCTCTTTCTGTGCTGTATAACTCTATGGCCCCGATTTTAGGGCAGCTGTCGGGCGGCTTTTCATGCGGCCGTGGTCCGAAAATCGCATAAAAAGCAGGTCGGGACCCCCCCGCCTGAATCCCCGCCCCGTCCGACTTTCGGACTGCCGTTTCCCCGCGCCCCGCTTCAGTCCCGCCCGCCGCTGGTGGGACTGCTCGTCGGAGCACTAATCAGCAATGATCACCTTGTTAAGTGCGACTTTCCGGCGCCGTTGCGACTTTGGGGCTTTCCCCACGTGAAACACGCCTGTGGGGAACTCTGCCGATGAGAGCTGGCGTGAAACCAGCTGGCTTGCTGAGGGCTGAAGACATTTAAATAGGCAGCCTTTGCAGGCTGCAGGACCTTGTTGACCAAGGCTTGGGGGAACTTTTTGAAGCCTTAGGAGCAGCTGCAGAAAGTTGGAGCCTCACACACTTCTCCAGTGTGAGCTCCTGGGAAGCCCCTTTCACCACTGTAACTCAGGACCTCCTCAACCAACGCATCTGCCAGAAGCATGGGAGGCCTTTGGTTCCTTCCCTTCCTGGCATTGGAGGATCTCCAACAGCAGAGGAGACTGGAGCAACTCCAGCAACAGCAACACTAGCCGCACCAGCAGGAGCGGCAGGTTGCGGTTCAGCCACCTGGGGCAGCACAGGCCAGAAGGGGCCAGCACATGGAAGGCCGTCGGCGCAGGAGATACCCCCCAAACAGGGTCTACAGACACAGGGTCAGCTACCTCAACATGACTGAGCAACAGTGCCAGAGGCGGCTCCGACTTTCGCGAGAGGTTGTGACTGACATCTGCGCAATGCTGCAGCAAGACCTGGAGCCCAGAGCACCAGGTCCACACTACTTGCCAGTGGCCATCAAAGTCACCACCGCACTCAACTTTTATGCCTCAGGCTCCTTCCAGGGATCAGCAGCAGACATCAGCGGCATCTCACAGGCGGCTGCACACACATGCATCAAGCAGGTCACCGATGCCCTCTTTGCCCTCGCACACAATCACATCCATTTCACCTGGGATCACGCAAGTGTGAGGGCGTGAGCGCGTGGATTCGCAGAGCTGGCAGACTTTCCAAGGTTGCAGGGCGTCATTGACTGCACACATGTGGCCCTTAGGGCACCCCACCGCAATCCAGGAGTTTTTGTCAACCGCAAGGGCTTCCACTCCCTTAACGTTCAGCTGGTGTGTGACCACAAGAAGGTGATTTTGCACGTTTGTGCCAAGTACCCTGGCAGCTGCCATGACTCCTTTATACTGCGCGAATCTACTGTGCCTCCGCTATTCAGTCCGCCAAATGAACTTCAAGGATGGCTCCTTGGAGACAAGGGATATGCCCTGCGCTCTTGGCTAATGACGCCGTTGAGGAGACCAGTCAGCGAAGCTGAGGAGCGCTACAACTCCAGCCACATGACCACCAGATGCATTATCGAGCAAACCATCGGATTGCTGAAGATGCGCTTCAGATGCCTCGATAGATCAGGTGGAGCCCTACAGTACTCATCAGCCAGGGTCTCCAAAATCATTGTGGTATGCTGTGTGCTTCACAACATGGCACAGCGTCGTGGCTTGCAGATTCCGCAGGACCAAGAGGCTCCTCACAGAGCCGCCTTGGATGAGGATGATGCTGAGGATGATCCTGAGGAGGAGGAGGAGGAGGAGGAGGTCGGAAACGAGCATCCTGCAGAGGCCTGCCAACCAGCGGCACCAGTGCGCGAGAACATTGCTGGGCGGAATGCAAGGAACGCACTCATCCTGGCCAGATTTGCGTAGTCTGATACATCAAACACTGCAGCCTCACTGCTTCTGAACTGACCATCGACATTGGCCCATGCCTGCACTTACCAACAACTTTGACCAGTTTGCAGTCATCTGCAATTTATCCTAAGGCCTCTATGTGACATCCACATTCACCAAATGACAGACGCCATAACTGCAGCAGCTGGCAACATAAAGTTTATGTACAGGAAAATGATGCCATTAAAACTACTTACAAGACTGGATGGTGTAATAGTTATGTGAATGTGAGCATTGAGAGAGACGGAATGGGTAAGGGTGCATGGATGTGACTGTGAAGTGGGATGTTGAAGAAGAGATTGCTGAAGCTGAGTGCTGTTGGGGAAAGGCAATGGGGATGAGGTTGAGGGTGATGGAAACTTCATACTTGCTTTCCCTGTGCGGTGAAGGTCATGGAAGCGCTTCCTGCACTGCAGCTAGGTGCGACGGGTGACATCCAGAGAGTTTACCCCTGCTGCCCCCTCCATCCAGGCAGCTGTGGACTCTTTGGGAGGCCTCTTCCTCCCTGAGCGAGGGTAGAGGACCTCCCTGTGGGCCCTTACCCTATCCACCAAGGTCTGCAATGACGTCTCGTTTAATTTGCCCGCAACTCGGCCTCTGCCGCTGGCAGCAGCTGGTGCAGGCTCCTCTGCCATTGTGCAAGAGTGGTTGAGAAGCCTGCAGAGGTGGAGAAGCTTGCTGGACACTTTGAAAGCACCATGAATGATGACATCATAGTGTGGGGATTTCTGACTCGATTTAGACAATTAGCAAGGCTTCCCACATGCTGGGAATTAATTGGCCAATTGAGGGAAAATTGCGTGGGGCTGGCTGACACTTTTTTATGTGTATCAGAAACCACACATTCGGGGAAATCCGACCATTTCCCACACAAGCCGAAAATCGGGCCCTATGACTCTATGACTCTATGACTCACTGCCCACAAAACTGGCCATGCCCAGAGATCAAAGTAACGAGGATAAAGAGTTTCCATCTATTGCACCCGTTTGCTGCCGTTCAAGGATGCTCTTCAAATTGACCTCAGTTTTTTGGCGCACAGGCATTAGTAGGCACGTTTAAAAAAAAATTAAATATTAAAAAATATTTAATTTACTAAGAAACTGACTAGTGTACACCAATGAAACTAATAAATGGTTCAGTAGGTTTTTTTTAAGTCATTTTAAGTCAGTGATTTAAAATCGGGTTACTCACAGGTGGAGGACTGGACACTCTTATTAAAAATGCTTATTTTTTGTGATAAACCCATTTTCAGCTGTATTAATAAAACTGCACCAGGTTACCACTCTGAAATACATCAATGAATATTTTTTAATGCAAAAGAAAACGATTACATTCTATTACACTGACCGATTAAATGCTGGTTCATGGAAGATTTTACATTTGTGGTTATGTAAATGAGTTTGGGCAGAAACTTGAATTATAACCACTTCAGAAAAACAGCGCAATTTGTGCCCAGATTCCAGATTGCACCCAAAGCGGAAACTCTACCCCCGGTGTTATTTCTCCTGGTGTTAAGGACTTTAAACTGAAACTGTGCACAATAAGACCACGTTCAGGAAGAAAAGCTTGACCTGCTTGTCATGGAAGTTCTGAACAGTTGAGAGCTCACCTTTGGCTCCACAAAGCATGCATCTGATTCTGCAGAGTATCTTGCTGCTTGGCTAAAAATAGCCCCAAATATCATTAACATTTCTATCACCAAGATAGATGAAGAAGACATGAAGAGAGCCACAAGGGAAAAGATTACCCATAAGTGTAGTCTGAGGCACATTGGGAAAAGGAAAGTTGTTGACACTAAAACTTGCTGTCACTAACCAAATACAAGGTCACCCATCTCTTCATAATGGTGAGATAATCGGAGACAAGCTCCAGTGAATTCTGATTCAGGTTAAATAACCTTGTAACTTAAAGGTGAATACAGCATAAAGATACAACAGGTTTTAATTAATATATAAGTGGTTATTTTCCCAAACGCACTCCCAGAGGGGATACACACATCTGAAATTCGGGTACACTCAGCACATAATTCTCTGACTATTCAATTAAATTGTCATGTAATCATGCATAGTGCAAGCCCAAATTTACGATGTGTGCGCCTGGCAGGCAAGGTTCCCTGTCGGAGCGCAAAGTCAGGAAATTACCCATATATTATAGATAATTGTAACAGCAGCCACTTAAAAAAAGAGAAGACAACAGCAACTTGCATTTATCTAATGCCTTCAACATAGACAACTTACCTAGATAGTTTGCACAGGAAAAAAGATATAAAATCCATAATTGTGAGGATTTTCCGGTATTGCCATAGTTTAGACTGGATGGATCAACGGTGGGTTTCATATGGACTCAAATGGAAATGTGCTGTTTAGAACATAAGAACATAAGAAATAAGAGCAGGAGTAGGCCATACGGCCCCTCAAGCCTGCTCCGCCATTCAATAAGATCATGGCTGATCATCGACCTCAACTCTACTTTTCCGCCGTTTACACACTATCTTTTGAGGTTGGGCCATTTGCAGAGGATCAGGTGGTGATTTGGATGGGTGTGGGACACGCACTAGTGGTAGGACCAGAAAATTGCATGTAAATGAAATTTACATAGAATTTACAGCACAGAAACAGGCCATTCGGCCCAACAGGTCTATGCCGGTGTTTATGCTTCACTGAGCCTCCTCCCACCTAACTTCATCTCACCCTATCAATATGTCCTTCTATTTCTTTCTCCCTCATGTATTTTTTCAGCTTCCCCTTAAATGCATTTATGCTAATCACCTTAATAACTCCATGTGGTCGCGAGTTCATTTAAAGAAAACGGACAATTAAAGGGAAGTGTCACAACACGGAGACAACAATTCTGAAAGCCTTTAGGAATGCTCAGAAGGCATCTCGATTCATTAGCAAACTTTGTCCAGGAAGGGTACTAAGAAATGATAGGCCAACATGAAGGGAAAGGGAACACAAAGTACAGACAAGTAATGGTGCAGGCCAGCACATGACCCCTTGTTTGATGACTGTAGTAGTGGAGGTGCTTGCCCGACGTGCTACTTTATGCCAACATCCCCATAGGTCAGCACTGCAGCATGCTTGCAAGGAGGTGGAGCCGAGTTCCAGGCCACAGCTAAACATTACTGAAACTGGATGTGCCAGCCCTATACCTCATGCTAGCTGCAGATGTCCTTGCAGCAGATGGCATAGCTGTGCACTTGGCTCTCTTGCTGAACTGGTGAGGTGGCATATATGACGGGTAGCATCTTGCTGGATACGGTCACTTAGGTATGCTTCTTTACATGCTGTGCCACTGATAGCATGACATACTATGATTGCAGCGCTTCCAAGGAAATATTCAACAATACAGTTCATCAGGCATTCACTTATCTTAGTGGTGCCATCAGGTTGGCTGTCCCAGCTTCATTTGGGAAGATGCAGTTTCACCTGTATTAGTCATCTGCTAAAGTGAGGCCTGGCCACCTCTGTCTGCATATGCGGGCTTGCAGGTCTCAGCAGGTGGCACAACTCATGTGCAGGTTGACTTGCCTGTAATACTTCTCTAAGTCCGCTTCTTCTTCCAAATGCCTCAGATAGAGTGTTTCCCATTGGGAAGCCCATTGATGCCAATAATGGAGTTGAGAGCAAAAAAAATGAACAATTAGCTTAAACGCTCTAAGAAACTAGGGGCAGCAGAAGAAACATTGACTTCCACATGGACCACAATGATTGGTTTCTCTACCTTCCATTGCACAATCTTTTGCAGTCTATGTGCTTTGTCCCTTAGCCTAGCGCCTGGAAGGCAGCAAAGCATCCGGGACTGTCTGTCTGGACTGCAAAAGGTCATGCTATCAGTGGCACAGCATGTAAAGAAGCATACCTAAGTGACCGTATTTAAGAAAAGATATACTTGCTCTCGAGGCGGTTCAGAGAAGGTTCACTCGGTTGATTCCAGAGATGAGGGGGTTGACGTATGAGGAAAGGTTGAGTAGGTTGGGACTCTACTCATTGGAGTTCAGAAGAATGAGAGGCGATCTTATCGAAACATATAAGATTGTGAGGGGGCTTGATCGGGTGGATGCGGTGAGGATGTTTCCACTGATGGGTGAGACTAGAACTAGGGGGCATAATCTTAGAATAAGGGGCTGCCCTTTCAAAACTGAGATGAGGAGAAACTTCTTCACTCAGAGGGTAGTAAATCTATGGAATTTGCTACCCCAGAGAGCTGTGGAAGCTGCAACATTAAATAAATTTAAAATGGAGATAGACATTTTCCTAGCAAATAAGGGAATTAGGGGTTACGGGGAGAGGGCAGGGAATACGGGGAGAGGGCAGGGAAGTGGACGTGAGTCTAGATTCAGATCAGCCATGATCCTATTGAATGGCGGAGCAGGTCCGAGGGGCCGTATGGCCTACTCCTGCTCCTATTTCTTATGTTCTTATGTTCTTATGTCAGCCACTCTAACTATTGAATCCCCTATCACTATTGCATTTCTAACTGTGTTACTAATCTCCCTCCTTTGAGCCAACCTGTTCTGATGAAAGGGCATCGACTTGAAACATTAACTCTGTTTCTCTTTCCACAGATATTGCCTGACCCGCTGAGTGTTTCTAGCATTTTCTGTTTTTATTTCTGTTTGTTGGTGCCACTGATATTTATTGATGGCAGTACCGTCATGTCTAATGAACCTAATTGAATTTTTTGAGGTGGTAACTAAAGTAGTAGACAGGGGAATGTCTATGAATGTAGTTTATATGGACTTCCAGAAGGCATTTGATATGGTTCCACATAAGAGACTGTTAGCTAAAATTAAAGCTCATGGAGTTGAAGGCAAATTATTGACCTGGTTAGGAGATTGCTTAGGCGGTAGAAGACAGAGAGTAGGAATAATGGGTATGTAAATGGGTATATACTTGAATTGGAAGGAAGTGACTAGTGGTGTCCCACAAGGATCTGTGCTGAGGCCTCAACTGTTCACTATATGTATTAATGACTTAGATAACACAATAGAAAGCAATATATCCAAGCTTGCCGATGACACAAAGATTGATGGCATAATAAGTAATGTAGACATTGATAGATTAAGTGAGTGGGCAAAACTGTGGCAGATGGATTTCAATGCAGGTAAGTGTGACCAAAATAGATCTGAGTATTTTTTAAATGGTGAGAAGCTAGGAACAGTGGAGGTCCAAAGCGATTTAGAAGTCCATGCACACAGATCAATAAAATTTAGTGTTCTGACGAAAGATCATTGACCTGAAATGTTAACTCTGTTTCTCTCTCCACAGATGCTGCCTGACCTGCTGAGTACTTCCAGCATTTTCTGTTTTTATTTCAGATTTCCAGCATGCACAGGCCTAGAAATTCACTGGCCTTAGCGCCGCTTTTGAGGCGCTAGAGGGCCTAGCGCCGAAGTTATGGCCAGTTTAGAAATTGACAGGGGCCCTAAATCGGCGTTAGGCCGGTAGCGCTGCGCCGGCACCGATGACGTCATCAGTGTGCGCAGCGTCCCGGTTGCCATGGTAACCCGCCCGAACTCGGAAATTGAGTTGCGGCCGCCTCGCCCGTGGCAGCCGCAAGCAACGTTCTGGCAGAGGTGCCTTACAGAACTTTGCGCCGGTGCATTAAAGGCCCCGCGGCGGCCGGCCGCTTTCCCGCCGGCCGCCTGGCCGCAGCTCCCTCCCCGGACTTCCCCCCCCCTCCCGGAACAGAAGCAAGCCCGGCACTTGTCCGAGGTGCCGGGCTCATTTTTAAAAAGATTATCGCGGGCCGCGGCCGGGTGCAGGCAGCTCCTCCTTAACGGAAGGAGGAGGCCTGCACTTCCCGAGCCTGCCGCACCGCAGCGGGCGCCGCAGCGCCGGAATAGCACCGCAATGCGGCGCGTGGCGCCAGTTTTGAGGCGCTGAGACCCCTCAGTAGCGCCGGCAGCCGTTTGGGCGCGGCGCTACTGAATTTTTGGCGCGCGCAGGGGGACTTAGCGCCGGCACTAACTTCCGGCGCTAAAGCCCTCGCTGCGCCAAAACCGAATTTCTAGGCCACAGTATTTTACTTTTGACTAAAATGTAATAGTCAGGTGCAAAGAATAATCAAAATGGTTAATAGAATGTTAGCCTTTATTACTGGAGGGCTAGAATATAAAGGGGAGGAAGTTTTACAACAGCTATACAAAGCTCTTGGTTAGACCACATCGGGAGTACTGTGTAGAGTTCTGGGCACCGCAGCTTAGAAAGAATATATTGACCTTGGAAGGAGTGCAACAAGTAATTAGGAAGGCAAATGGAGTGTTGGCCTTTATTGTAAAGGGAATGGAGTATAAAAATAGGGAAGTCCTGTTACAACTGTACAGGGCATTGGTGAGACCACACCTGGAGTACTGCGTACAGTTTTGGTCTCCTTATTTAAGGAATCAATATACTTGCATTGGAGGCAGTTCAGAGAAGGTTCACGAGGTTGATTCCGGAGATGAAGGGGTTGGCTTATGAAGAAAGGTTGAGCAGGTTGGGCCTATACTCATTGGCGTTTAGAAGAATGAGAGGAGATCTTATTGAAACATATAAGATTCTGAAGGGGTTTGACAGGGTAGATGCAGAGAGGATGTTTCCCCTCGTGGGGGAATCTAGAACTAGGGGGCATAATTTCAGAATAAGGGGGCACCCTTTTAAATCGGAAATGAGGAGGAATTTCTTCTCTCAGAGGGTCGTGAATCTTTGGAATTCTCTTCCCCAGAGAGCTGTGGAGGCTGGATCATTGAATATATTTAAGGTGGAGATGGACATATTTTTGGAAGGTAAGGGAGTCAAGGGTTATGGGGAGCAGGCAGGGAGGTGGAGTTGAGGCCAAGATCAGATCAGCCATGACCTTATTGAATGGCGGAGCAGGCTCGAGGGCCCAAATGATCTACTCCTGCTCCTACATCTCATGTTCTTATGTTTTTATGTTCACCAGAGCAGATTCACCAGAATGGTTCCAAGGGTTAAATTATGAGATGAGATTACATAAACTTGGCTTGTATTCCTTAGAATATAGAAGGTTGAGGGGTGATTTGATTGAGGTTTTTAGGATTTTGGAAGGAATTGATAGGGCAGATAGACAGAAACTTTTTCCACTGGTGGGGTCATCTAGGACAAAGGTACATAACCTTAAAATCAGAGCCAGCCCATTCATGAGAGAAGTTAGGAAACACTTCTGCATGCAAAGGGCGGTAGAAGTGTGGCACTCTCTCCCACAAAAAGCGATAGATGCTCGCTCAGTTAATAATTTTAAATCTGAGATTGAGAGATCTTTACTAGCCAAGGGTATTGAGAGATATGGAGCCAAGGTGGGTGGATGGAGTTAGGATACAGATCAGCCTTGATCTTACTGAATGGCACAACAGGCTCGAGGGACTGAATTACCTACTCTGTTCCTATGTTCCTATGTACCCAGAGTCCTCATTTTCCCCACTGGAAGCTCAATGCAGCAGCCAATTTCCGCAAAGAAAGCTCCCACCCACAACAATGAAATAAATGACCGGATCATCTGTTTTAGGTGTTGGTTGAGAAATCTTTGAATAGTGCTGTGAAATCTTTTCCGTCCACCTAAGAAGGCAGACGGGGCCTTAGTGTTGTCCAAAAGGTGGCACCTCTAACAGTGCAGCACTCTCTCAGTACTGCACTTGGGCATATAAGTTATTTATATTAGGTTTGGTCTGTGATACTCAGAGACCAGAGGAGCCTTTTCCAAAGTATATATGTTTATTATAGTTTCAGAAGAAATGACAATACAAGAAGTAAAGAAGTTAAAATACAAAGGTTATACTTATAGCGTAGTCAGTTAACAATTATACAACCTGTTAACATCTACAATGTTTTGAGGTGATGAATCTCGAATGGCCTAGCCTTGACTGCATCCAGTTTTGCTCCAAGAAATTTCTAAATAAACTGGGCTTTACGTCTTCCTTAAATACATTAAAAGTTCACCCTTGAAAGGCTTTCCATAATTTGTAGTCAAGGCCTAGAAATTGAGTTGGGGCGCTAAAGTGGTGCAAAAGTCGGCTAAGCGCAGGATTTAGCGCAGCGATCGGTGTGATACCGATCACCAGAAATTCAGTTTCAGTGCCCCTCGAGGGAGACGGGGCGAGGCTCGAGGCGCTCCGCGTCCCTCTTAGGGCGCTGAAACTGATTATCGCAGCGCAACGTGCCGCAGCGCCACATGCTGCGGCACGGCATGCTGCGGTACTGCAGGCCTTCCTCCCACTGTTAAAGGGGAGGTGCCTGCAACAGCGCGATCCCCGATCGCGAGTGCCGGCAAATGAGCCCGGCACCAAGGAGAAGTGCCGGGCTCTCGGGAAACAGCCGGCAATGCCGCGGGGGGGGGGGGGTGGTTAGGAGGCCGGGGACGGAGGTGCTGGCAGGCGGCCGCCGAAAAAGCGGCCGCCCCGCACCTCCACCTTAACTTGCGCCGCTGCCGGCACAGTAAGGCCCCGTGAACCGGGCGCGGGTAGCGAGCGGCGCAACTGCGGCATTCGCTACCAAATATCGCGAATGGGGCACAAATGGGGTGTTGCGCACACCGATGGCGTCGTCGGTGGCGGCGCAGCGCAAATGCCTAACGCCACCATTAGCGCCCCTACTGAATATCGCCGGAGACGCAGCCAGTGGCGCTACAGCCACTGACTGCCTCTTTAGGCGCTAACAGGTGGCACTACTCACCCAATTTCTCCCCCTTTATATCTACCTAATAGCTATCTGTTGTACTCCAAGATTGGTAAGTGTGGGAGTTTTAAGGGTTAATCTCTTTTAAAATCTAGTGTTAATTGCTAGTAGTTCTTAAGTAAGATCAACTGTTTAAGTTAAAAGTTAAACTTTAAGGCCTAGAAATTCAGTTGTTAGCGCCAGCCGCTAACGCCTTAGGAGGAGGAGAAGTGGGGCGCTAAGCGGCTAGCGCCTGGGCACGGCGCGATTTGCGCCTCTCGCGAACTTCACTTAAGATTTAGCGGTGGCGCAAAACCGTAGTGCCCGCTCAGCTGCGCGCACAGATCCTGACGTCATTTCATGGTGCAACGCCCTTGGTGCGCCCCGAACCGGAACTTCAGTGGCGCCACCCTTATGTGCGCCTGGCGCCCCCAGCAACTGGTAGAGGGGAACGGTTCCCAGTCGCTGCAGGACGCGGGGGGCACTAATTAAAGGGGACCCCTCCTGCAGTATAAGTGGCAGCCATTTTGTTCCACTCCTTCTTTGTGAGAGACGGATATTTGGAGAGAGACAAAGGGAGAGAGCTTTCTGGTTTGACTCAACACTCGCACAGGTACTTGTGGTTTCAGGCCAGAGCTTTGCACTTGGATTTAACTTTCAGTGCCATAGCCTTGATTCGAAACATATAATGGGGGCTGCAATGGGTGGAAACGTTGGCTTACTGCATTGCATTCAAAGGGCTCAGAGACGCCGTGAGAGAGTGCCAGTCATGGCCAGACGGAGAAGGGCCAACAGGCATCGGCACAGGAGGCCTTACCCACCCAGGGTATACTGCCAGCAGTTCTCATATCTGAACATGTCTGAGGAGCAGTGTGTTCGGTGTCTGCGATTCAGAAGAGGGGTGGTCAATGAGATCTGCCACCTGCTTCGCAGAGATCTGCAGCCACAGCTGAGGTGCAGGACGTCTCTGTCGGTGGCAGTGAAGGTGACGGTGACTCTCAACTTCTATGCCACTGGCTCCTTCCAATCCGCTACTGGAGACATTGCCAACATCTCCCAGTTCGCAGTACATTGCTGCATCTGCCAGGTGACCAATGCCCTTTTCAGAAGGAGACTGATACGCTTATCAATTACTTCATAAAAGGTGATGAGTCGAAGAAGAGATGACGAGTCGAAAGAAGAGATGAATAAGGCTTTTATTAGCTAAGAAGAGACCATGCTTCTTCGTGAGTGACTGAACAAGTCTGAACGAAACCCACACAGTGGTGGGTGGAGTCAGCTGAGGCATGCCTCCATACACAGCGCCACCCAGAGGTGGCAATATACAATACAGTGGTTTACCACATTCACCCCTTGTTTAATGTGAAGTCCGGCGGGGTGAAGGGTACTACAAGTTAAGTCTATCAGGAGGCCTTGTCTGACGTCCTGATCGTCGTGGTGGCGGCGGTGGTGTTGCAGCATCCGACGTCGGGTCTGGTGTCTGGGTGGTTGGCGAAGATTCCTGGGGCTTTGGCATGCCGTCTGCAGGGGTTGGGTTGGGAGGGGTGGTGGGGGATAACAGTGGTAAGGGGGATAACGGTGGTAAGGGGGATAACGGTGGTAATTCAGGGGTACCCGAGGGTGCGAGATCTCGTATGGAGACCGTGTCCTCCCGCCCGTCTGGGTATGTCACCCAGGCATACTGGGGGTTGGCGTGTAGGAGGTGCACCCGCTCGACCAGGGGGTCCGTTTTATGCGTCCTCACGTGCCTCCGCAGTAGGACGGGCCCAGGAGAAGTCAACCATGCCGGTAGCGAGGTTCCCGATGTAGACTTCCGGGGGAAAACGAACATTTTCTCATGAGGGGTCGCATTAGTGGCAGTACAAAGCAGTGACCGAATGGAGTGAAGCGCTGCAGGGAGGACCTCCTGCCAGCGGGAGGTCGGAAGGCCCTTAGATTTTAGTGCTAAGAGGACTGCCTTCCAAACCGTCGCATTCTCCCTTTCCACCTGGCCGTTCCCCCGGGGGTTGTAACTGGTGGTCCTGCTCGTGGCGATACCTCTTGTTAGCAGGTACTGCCGAAGTTCGTCGCTCATGAACGATGAGCCCCTGTCGCTATGTATATAGCTGGGGAACCCGAACAGAGCGAAGATGTCATTCAGACACTTGATGACCGTGGTACTGGTCATGTCTGGGCAAGGGATGGCAAAGGGGAAACGGGAGTACTCATCAACTATGTTGAGGAAGTACACATTGCGGTCAGCGGAGGGGAGGGGCCCTTTAAAATCGACGCTCAGGCGTTCGAAGGGGCGGGTGGCCTTGATCAGGCTTGCTCTGTCCGGCCTATAGAAGTGCGGTTTGCACTCGGCGCAGATTTGGCAGCTCTTGGTCATGGTCCTGACCTCCTCGATGGAGTAGGGCAGGTTACGGGATTTGATAAAATGGAAAAACCTGGTGACCCCCGGGTGGCAGAGGTCATTGTGGAGGGACTGCAGCCTATCACTCTGCGCGTTGGCGCATGTACCACGTGATAGGGCATCTGGGGGCTCATTGAGTTTCCCTGGCCGATACAAGATATCATAATTGTAGGTGGAGAGTTCGATTCTCCACCTCAAGATCTTGTCGTTCTTGATTTTACCCCTCTGCTTATTATTAAACATAAAAGCTACTGAACGCTGGTCAGTGAGCAGGGTAAATCGTTTCCCGGCCAGGTAATGCCTCCAGTGACGCACCGCTTCTACAATAGCCTGGGCCTCCTTTTCGACGGAGGAGTGTCTCGTCTCGGGGCCCTGGAGGGTCCTTGAGAAAAAGGCCACGGGTCTGCCCGCCTGGTTAAGGGTCGCGGCTAGGGCGAAGTCGGAGGCATCGCTCTCCACTTGGAAGGGGATGGACTCATCCACCGCGTGCATTGCGGCCTTCGCGATATCGTTCTTGATAAGAGTGAAGGCTGCACACGCCTCTGGTGTCAGGGGGAAGGAGGTGGCTTTGATGAGGGGCCTGGCTTTGTCTGCATAGAGGGGCACCCACTGGGCGTAGTAGGAGAAAAACCCCAGGCATCTCTTCAGTGCTTTTTGGCAGTGGGGAAGGGGTAGCTCCATTAGGGGGCGCATTCTGTCGGGGTCGGGCCCGATGACTCCGTTCTCCACCACGCAGCCGAGGATGGCCAGGCGCTTGGTGTGAAACATACATTTTTCCTTATTGTACGTTAGGTTCAGCCGTTGGGCCGTACGGAGGAAATTTGCTAGATTAACGTCGTGGTCCTGCTGGTCGTGGCCGCAGATGGTGACGTTATCCAAATAGGGGAAGGTTGCCCGCAGCGCGTTCTGGTCAACCATTCGGTCCATCTCCCTTTGGAAGACCGAAACCCCGTTGGTGACGCCGAAGGGGACCCTAAGGAAGTGGTAGAGGCGGCCGTTTGCCTCGAAGGCAGTATACTGGCGGTCCTCATGGCGGATGGGCAGCTGGTGGTACGCTGACTTAAGGTCGATGGTGGAGAATACTTTGTATTGCGCAATCTGATTGACCATATCAGATATGCGAGGGAGGGGGTACGCGTCCAGCTGGGTGTACCGGTTTATGGTTTGGCTGTAGTCGATTACCATGCGGCGTTTTGCAGTGGTTTTAACGACTACAACCTGGGCTCGCCAGGGGCTAGTGCTACCTTCGATAATGCCCTCCTTCAAGAGCCGCTCCACCTCAGAGCTGATAAAAGCTCTGTCCCCGGCACTGTACCGCCTGCTTTTGGTAGCGATGGGTTTACAGTCGCGGGTGAGGTTAGCGAACAGGGGAGGGGGGGGGACTTTTAATGTGGAAAGGCTGCAGGTGGTTTGCAGCGGGCGATTTAAAAGTTGTTGGTTGCAGACTGTGAGTGGGGGGAGGGGTCCACCGTATGCTAGTGTGACACTCTTAAGGTGGCACTGAAAATCCAACCCTAGCAGGACGGCAGCGCAAAGACGGGGCAGGACTAGCAGTTTAAATTTTTGATATTCAGTGCCCCCTACTGACAGGGTCACCACACAGTAGCCGCTGATGTCCATTGACTGGGACTTGGACGCCATAGAAATGCGATGGTGCGTTGGCAGAATCGTGAGGGAGTGGCTACGTACCGTGTCGGGGTGGACGAAACTCTCTGTGCTCCCTCTGTCGATCAGGCAACTGGTGGCGCGGCCGTTTACCGCGATATCCATCATGGAGCTGGATAGATGGTGAGGGTGGCCTTGATCCAGCGTCACGGAGGCCAGTATGTGGCTTAGTGAGTCACTATAGTCATCCGCCGAGACGGTGGTCGGTTCCGGTGACGAAATGGCGGTTGAGTGCGTTGGATACGATGGCGGCGGATGCCATGCGGCCGGGGGTACACAAAATGGCGGATAAGATGGCTGCTCCCACGGCCCGCACGCTGCGCTGCTGGCTGGCTTCCCCTTGCAGGCGTTAGCGTAATGGCCTTTCTTCCCGCAGCCCGAGCAGGTAGCTGTCTTAGCTGGGCAGTGCGCTCTGGGATGTTTTAACTGGCCACAGAAATAGCATTTTTGGGCCTGGTTACTGGGCATCGAAGCAGTTCTTACCGGAGGCTGCTGTCTCGGTTGGGTCGCTGCAGCGGTTGGTGCCGGGGGCGGCGGTCCCGTGTCCCACGGTTTCGATTGCCATGTCTCGGCGCCGTTACGGGGGTATGCCTCGAGGTTTCGGTGGGCCTCCTCTAACGAGAGCGCAAGGGCAATGGCCGTCTTCAGGTCGGGTTCCTTGCTTTCTAGCAGTCTCTGCCGGGTGTGGTCTGACTGGAGGCCCCTGATGAAGGCATCACAGGCGAGTCCCTGCGCGTGCTCCACAGCCGTTACCGCTTTACAATCGCAGTCTCTGCAGAGTGCCAGTAGCGCCCGTGCAAATGCCCCTACCGATTCTCCCGGTTGCTGCCTGCGGGATCCCAAGAGGTGTCGGGCGTAAATTGTGTTCACTGGGCGCGTATATTGCCCTTTTAGTAGCTCGAGGGCCGCCACGTACGTATTAGAGTCCCGGATTAGCATATATACTTGATGGCTCACCTGGGCGGTCAAAATTTTCAGTTTGTGATCCTCCTCTGTAACCTGTGAGATTGCGAGGAAGGATTCAAAGCAGCTCAGCCAGTGTTCAAACTTGGCTGATGCACCCACATCTTGAGGGTCGAGGTCCAGGCGTGGTGGTCTGAGGGCTCTCAGCAATGTCTGCTGTATCCGTTGCTGTTGTTGCTCCTCAGGTGTCGCCATTTAACTTTTAGCTAATAAAATTGATACGCTTATCAATTACTTCATAAAAGGTGATGAGTCGAAGAAGAGATGATGAGTCGAAAGAAGAGATGAATAAGGCTTTTATTAGCTAAGAAGAGACCATGCTTCTTCGTGAGTGACTGAACAAGTCTGAACGAAACCCACACAGTGGTGGGTGGAGTCAGCTGAGGCATGCCTCCATACACAGCGCCACCCAGAGGTGGCAATATACAATACAGTGGTTTACCACAGAGACGTCAGTTCATCTCCTTCCCCATGACCCTGGACAAGCAGCAAGAGCGTGCAATGTGATTTGCAGCATTAGCGGGCTTCCCCATGGTGCAAGGCACCATTGACTGCATGCATGTGGCTTTGCGGGCACATCTACAGAATGCCGAGGATTACCGCAACTGGAAGGGCTACCATTCGCTCAACGTGCAGTTGGTGTGTGACCACAGGCAGCTCATACTAGCTGTCAATGCCTGCTTTCCAGGCAGCAGCCATGATGCCTTCATCCTGCGCCAGACTTCTGTGGCAGACATTTTCGAAGCCCAGCCTCACCCATGAGGATGGCTTCTCGGGGACAAAGGCTATCCATTGTGCACCTGGCTGATGACCCCGCTCCGTGCGCCCAGCACCCCTGCTGAAGAGCGATACAATGACAGCCATCAAGCAACTAGGAACATCATTGAGCACACAATCGGTGTGCTCAAGCAATGGTTCCGATGTCTGGATTGTTCCGGGGGAGCCCTACAGTACTCGCCTGAGCGAGTCTCCCATTTTGTTGTAGTGTGCTGCATGCTGCACAACCTGGCTATCCGCAGGACTCAGCCACTGCCAGCAGACATTGGAGGACCACCAGAGGAGGAGGAGGAGGAGGAGGAGGAGCACCAGCACGGGAGGGAGGCACAAAGTGCAAGGGCCATCTGTCAGCGGTTCTAGGCCCCCTCTCAGGGAATGGCTTGTGCCAATGAAAGAAGATGAATGTAGCCACTCCGCAAGCCCTCAGCTGGTCAAGGCAACAAATACTTCCAAAAGCAAACATGGACAATGCGATTAAAGAAAATGTTTTACTGTGCAAACTCAGTGCCCTTCCCGCATGGCAAACTAATTCAGAGAAACCCCCCAAAAAACAGTCAGAGACATAACTTCAGAAAATGCAAAAAGCAGTTAAACAAAAATGACCATGATCCTGGGCCTTTATAAAAAACAAACACAACAGTCTCGGCCTTCATATATAAAAGAACACAACAGTCTCGGCCTTCATATATAAAAGAACACAACAGTCTCGGCCTTCATATGTAAAAGAACACTTACAGTCTCGGCCTTCATATATAAAAAAACCCTCTCGGCCTCATATATAAAAAAATCATTTGGCCACACCTTCTACTTTTTCCCTTGCGAGGGTGATCCATCTCGCTTCCGTGAGTGGCCCCTTCCCGCCCTGCAGCTCCTCCTCAATGGGACTCCAGTGGCTGCAGCAAGGCTGGGGGAAGGCTGCTGAGGGTCAGATGGTGAGACGGCAGATGCCCTTGGGGGTCGGCCTGGACCAGCTCTGGGCCTGGAGGGGCCGGCTGCTAACTGCTCCAACTCTGCTTGGGCGGCAGCAGTCTGTCCTACGGGTGGTGGCAGCTGCAGTGGAGGAGTGACAGTGTTGGCTGCAGGAATTATGCCAACCTGACACAACACAGGCACTCCCTGTTCGGCTGATACACTGGCACTCGCACGGGCCAGCACTGCAGCATGCGCAGCAATCTGCTGAAGCACAGACTGCTGGGCTGCTGCGGCGCAGCGAGTGCCCCGGCGATGCCTGGCCGATCCAGCGAAGGTGGCAGCAGTTAGTGCCCGTGTGGCCCTGGTCTGTGTCTGCATCACACCAGCCAGTGAATGCACGGCACGACTGAGCACTTGGCTGGAAGCCGCCTGTGATGCAGCAAAGTCCTGCTGACTCCTAGCCTGTGCTGCCGCGAAGTCCTGCAGACTCCTGACCTGTGCTGCACTGAATTCTTGCAGACGCCTGGCCTGTGCTGCCCCGAATTCCTGTACACTCCTTGCCAGTGACTCTATGGAGTCAGGCATCCTTGCCACTGCAGCCATGAGCTCAGTGTGCCTGCGCTCAGCCTGGGTGCCCATTTCAGCAAGGAGCTGCACCTCCTCTGCGCTCACTGTAGCAGGACTGGAGGCCGCACTCACCCTCCGGGGAGAAGGCCGCTGAGCTTCCCTACCCCTCCTGCATTGCTGCAGCCAGCTAGGCCCTGGAGCTTCACTCTCCTCAGACCCTTCCCCCCTGCTCCCCTCCAGGGAAGACGTGTCCCCATCATGGCCATGGGCTGCCTCGGCTGAGGGTGTCACTGATGGGCCGGCTTCCTCTTCCTCCTTCTCGATTTCCGATTCAGACACAGTGCCAGCTTGAGGGCCCGCCTCCTCACCTGGCAATTCACCATCTGAAAGCAGGGAGGTACAAGAGTTGCTTTAGAGTGAGGACAGGGCGGCAGCGAGGGAAGCATGAGTGCTGCTATGCACTGCATTGGTTCGATAGTGGCAAAGGATGCTGGTGTGAGGTGCAAGTGGAAAGAGAGAGGTCAAAAAGGTGATGCCCTTACCATTGGGGCCCAGAACAGGGTCGGCATCTCCACTGGCGACGGGGCCAATCAGCCGGCCTGACATAATGCGCTCCACACGCTGCTCCAGGTCGCTGAGCTGTTTGAGGTCAGGACAGCCTCCCCCGGTCTGTCGCTGCTGCCTTCGGTTGTGGGCCAGCTTGCCCTGCAAGAGAAAGGACGGCCTCTAAGTACAGTGTCAAGCCCTGATCTTGCCTGCACTGCCTCCCATGGTGGAATAGCCGTGACAGTGTGAAGCCCTGATCTTGCCTGCACTGCCTCCCATGGTGGAATAGCCCTGACAGTGTGAAGCCCTGATCTTGCCTGCACTGCCTCCCATGGTGGAATAACCCTGACAGTGTGAAGCCCTGATCTTGCCTGCACTGCCTCCCATGGTGGAATAGCCCTGACAGTGTGAAGCCCTGATCTTGCCTGCACTGCCTCCCATGGTGGAATAGCCCTGACAGTGTGAAGCCCTGATCTTGCCTGCACTGCCTCCCATGGTGGAATAGCTCTGACAGTGTGAAGCCCTGATCTTGCCTGCACTGCCTCCCATGGTGGAATAGCCCTGACACTGTGAAGCCCTGATCTTGCCTGCACTGCCTCCCATGGTAGAATAGCCCTGACAGTGTGAAGCCCTCATCTTGCCTGCACTGTCTCCCATGGTGGAATAGCCGTGACAGTGTGAAGCCCTGATCTTGCCTGCACTGCCTCCCATGGTGGAATAGCCCTGACAGTGTGAAGCCCTGATCTTGCCTGCACTGCCTCCCATGGTGGAATAGCCCTGACAGTGTGAAGCCCTCATCTTGCCTGCACTGCCTCCCATGGTGGAATAGACCTGACAGTGTGTAAAGTCCTGAATGTGCAAGTGATTTTCATGACAGTCCCATAGCTGCTGGATGAGGGCTGGGCATTAGGGCTTTCAGGTCCCTTTGGCCATAAAGTGAGGTGCACATGCAGGGATGAGGAGGATACTGGAAAGGGTACTCACCCTGACAACCCGAGTGAGGTCGTTGAACTTTTTTCTGCATTGGACAGGAGCCCTGCCAACCACGCTGTTGGAGGTCACCCTGTTTGCCACCTCCCTCCAGGCTTTTCGATACTCGTTGGGCAGCGGCCTCCTGCCACCCTCAGGGAAGAGGACAAGGTGCCTGCGCTCCACTGCGCCAACCAGTACCTTCAGGTCACCCTCGCTGAAGCGCTGCGCTCTCTCCCTGGCCTTCTCCATTGTCCTGGGTGTTGAACTGGTCAAGCAGCAATGGTCAGGCCTTGCTTCAGGGCTGCAGTGTGCAGGGCGTGGCAGTCAAACAAATCCACCCTCCCCCTTTAAGAGCTGACCGGCATCAGCGTGTCTGCCTTCAATCAGCAACTCGCTGCACTTGCGCTGCGCCCGCCCTCGGTGGTAGCGCCCCGGCTCGCCGGCTTAGCGCCTTATGATAGTCGTGCATCGTCTGCTTTAGCGCAGCAGCAACCTCTTGGGGCGATGCAACTGAATATCGGCGAAGGTGGCGCTAAGTTGCGCCGGGCGCAAAATTTAGCGACCGCCCGGCTGTAGCGCCCCAAACGTGGCTATACTGAATTTCTAGGCCTAAATTTTTAAGTTTCTTCAGGCTGAAGCAGAGACAAACAAGCAAGCTCTCCTGCTGGAGAGCTGCTGTAGTTAGTTAATTAGCTAACTGGATTAAACTGGTTCCTGAAACAGTAGCAGAGCAGTGTTGACTCATCTGAGTCACAAACAGTATAAACATAAGGGCCTGTGAGTGCAGCCAGCACAGAGTGAACAACTGCGAGTTTGGTAAGTGTGGGAGTTTGGTGAAGTGGGGGAAGGAGGTGCTTGCTTTTCCTAACTTCTCCCGCAGAGCAGCGGCGGACCTGAGCGGGAGCAGACCGAGGCCCAAGAGCGGGGTTAAAAGCAGCAGCAGACCTGCATCAACAAGAGAAAATGGCAGTGTGACATCACAGGTAAGGCAGGAAAGTGATTGGTAGTGACTGTGGGCCAAGTTTTAAGTTAACAAACAACATATAACTACATTTTAAGAACTAAACTTAATTTAATTAATTTAATAAACTAAACTAGGTAAATAATTTGATTAACACTAAACTAATTAATGAAATAAATAAAATAATGGGAGAACAGGAGATGTGTTGCTGCTGCATTATGTGGAAGCTTGTGGACATTTTTGTCCAGGGTGACTGCATCTGCGGTAACATAGAAGATAGGAGCAGGAGTAGGCCATTCGGCCCTTCGAGCCTGCTCGAGGCTCTGTCTGTGGCTTGAGGAACTTCGGCTCCGAGTTGAGGAGCTGGAGTCCGAGCTGCAGACATTGCGAGACATCAGGGAGGGAGAAAGTTACCTGGAGCTTTTGCTCCAGGAGGCAGCCACACCCCTTAGATTAAATACTTTAGAATTGACACGTGGTCAGAGACAGGAGGGTGTGACTGTGAGTGAGGCAGGTACGGGGATCCAGGAGGTAGTATTGCAGGAGCCCGAGTCCCTGCACTTGTCCAATAGATTTGAGGTTCTTGCAACCCTTGTGGACAAGTGCGGGGACTGCGGGGAGGAGGAGCAAACTGACCACGGCACTGTGGTACAGGAAGTCGTTCAAGTGGGAGGAGTAAAAAGGAAGGGGGTTGTAGTAGGCGACAGTATAGTTAAGGGGAGAGACACTGTTCTCTGCAGCCAGGAGCGTGTGTCCCGAAGGCCATGTTGCCTACCAGGGTAAAGGATATCTCCTCCAGGCTGGAGAAGAACTTAGAGTGGGAGGGGGAAGATCCAGTTGTCGTGGTCCACGTAGGTATTAGCGACATAGGTAGGACTAAGAAAGAGGATCTGCTGAGAAAGTTTGAGCAGCTGGGGGCTAAATTAAAAAGCAGAACCACAAAGGTCATAATCTCAAGATTATTACCGGAGCCACGAGCAAATTGGCATAGGGTCAATAGGATAAGGGAGATGAATGCGTGGCTCAAAGATTGGTGTGGGAGAAGTGGGCTTTGATTCGTGGGGCACTGGCACCAGTACTGGGGAAAGAGAGAGCTGTTCCATTGGGACGGTGTACACCATGCTGGGACCAGAGTTCTAGCGAATCGAATAACTAGGGAGGTAGATAGGGCTTTAAACTAAATAAGGTGGGGCGGGGGGGGGAGGGTCCCGGTGGGGAGGGGGGGAGGGTCCCGGTGGGGAGAAATCTAGAATGCTAAAGAGAAAAGACAAGGAAGCAGTGCAGGAAAGTGATTGGGGTAAGGATACCCAGATTGTGCCAGGAAGGGACATAGCGCACAAACAAAGGCGTGCACTAACAAATAGGGTCCGGGTAAGAAAAAATGGTAATAAGACAAATAGGGCCATAGTATAAAAAAATGTCACGTTGTCTAAAAATGTTAAAAAGACAAATCTAAAGGCACTGTATCTGAATACACAAAGCATTCGTAATAAGGTAGATGAATTAACAGCGCAAATAGATGTAAACGGATACAATATAATTGCTATTACGGAGACATGGCTGCAGGGTGACCAAGGCTGGGAGCTCAATATCCACGGATATTCGATATTCAGGAAGGATAGGCAAAAAGGAAAAGGAGGTGGGGTGGCATTGTTAGTAAAGGATGAAATCAGAGCAATAGTGAGAAAGGATATTGGCTCAGAAAATGTAGAATCAGTCTGGGTGGAGCTAAGAAGCACCAAGGGGCAGAAAACATTGGTGGGAGTTGCCTCTAGGCCTCCAAACAGTAGTGGTAATGTAGGGGATGGCATCAAACATGAAATTAGAGATGCATGTAACAAGGGTACTACAGTAATCATGGGTGACTTTAATCTACATATAGACTGGCCAAACCAAATTAGCAATAATACTGTGGAGGATGAATTCCTGGAGTGTGTACGAGATGGTTTTTTGGACCAGTACATCGAGGAGCCAACTAGGGAACAGGCTATCCTAGATTGGGTATTATGCAATGAGAAGGGGTTAATTAATAATCTTGTTGTGCGGGGTCCTTTAGGGAAGAGTGACCATAACATTTTAGAATTCTTCATTAAGATGGAAAGTGAAGAAGTCCAATCCAAAACTAGGGTCCTAAATCTAAACAAAGGAAACTGCGATGGTATGAGGAGTGAGTTGGCTATGATAGATTGGGGAGCTTCATTAAAAGGCATGACGGTGGATAGACAATGGCTAACATTTAAGGAATGAATGCATGAATTGCAACAGTTATGCATTCCTTTCTGGCGCAAAAACACAAAAGGAAAAGTGGCCCAACCATGGCTAACAAAAGAAATTAAGGATAGTATTAGATACAAAGAGGAGTCATATAAAGTTGCCAGAAAAAGTAGCAAGCCTGAGGATTGGGAGCAGTTTAGAGTTCAGCAAAAAAGGACCAAG
Organism: Somniosus microcephalus; assembly: GCF_052327205.1. Classification (NCBI taxonomy): domain Eukaryota; kingdom Metazoa; phylum Chordata; class Chondrichthyes; order Squaliformes; family Somniosidae; genus Somniosus; species Somniosus microcephalus. The sequence continues at coordinate 104,866,813 of NC_140991.1, read as the reverse complement.
AGATTGATTAAGAGGGCAAAGTAGAATACGAGAGTAAACTTGCAAGGAACATAAAAGCGGACTGTAAAAGCTTCTACAAGTATGTAAAAAGAAAAAGATTAGTGAAGACAAATGTAGGTCCCTTACAGTCAGAAACGGGAGATGTATAATGGGGAACAAGGAAATGGCAGAGCAATTAAACAAATACTTTGGTTCTGTCTTCATGGAAGAGGACACAAATAACTTCCCAGACATGCTAGGGAACCAAGGGTCATGTGAGAAGGAGGAATTAAAAGAAATTAATATTAGTGAAAAAATAGTGCTGGGGAAATTAATTGGACTGAAAGCCGATAAATCCAGAGAGCCTGATAATCTGCATCCCAGAGTATTAAAGAGGTAACCATAGAAATAGTGGATGCATTGGTTGTCATCTTCCAAAATTCTATAGATTATGGAACAGTTCCTGCAGATTGGAAGGTGGCAAATGTAACCCCACTATTTAAAAAAGGAGGGAAAGAGAAAACAGGGAACTATAGACTGGTTAGCCTAACATTAGTAGTGGGGAAAATGCTAGAGCCTATTATAAAGGATGTGATAACAGGACACTTGGAAAATATCAACGGGATTAGACTAAGTCAACATGGATTTATGAAAGGGAAATCGTGTTTGACAAACCTACTGGAGTTTTTTGAGGGTGTAACTGGTAGAATAGATATGGGAGAACCAGTGGATGTGGTGTATTTGGATTTTCAGAAGGTCTTTGATAAAGTCCCACATAAGAGGTTAGTGTGCAAAATTAAAGCACATGGGTTTAGGGGTAATATACTGGCATGGATTGAAAATCGGTTAACAGACAGGAAACAGAGAGTAGGAATAAATGGGTCTTTTTCGGGGTGGCAGGAGGTGACTAATGGGGTACCGCAGGGATCAGTGCTTGGGCCCCAGCTATTCACAATATATATCAATGATTTGGATGAGGGAACCAAATGTAATATTTCCAAGTTTGCTGACGACACAAAACTAGGTTGGGTTGTGAGGAGGTTACAAAGAGGCTTCAAGGCGATTTAGACAAGTTGAGTGAGTGGGCAAATATATGGCAGATGCAGTATAACGTGGATAAATGTGAAGTTATCCACTTCATTAGGAAAAACAGAAAGGCAGAGTATTATTTAAATGCTGATAGATTGGGAAATGTTGATGTAAAGAGGGACCTGGGTGTCCTTGTACACCAGTTACTGAAAGCAAACATGCAGGTGCAACAAGCAGTTAGGAAGGCAAATGGCATGTTGGCCTTCATTGCAAGAGGATTTGAGTACAGGAGCAAGGATGTCTTACTATAGTTATACAGGGCCTTGGTGAGACCACACCTGGAGTACTGTGTGCAGTTTTGATCTCCTTATCTAAGAAAATATATACTTGCCATAGAGGGAGTGCAGCGAAGGTTCACCAGACTGATTCCTGGGATGGCAGAACTGTCGTATGAGGTGAGATTGGGTCGACTAGGTCTGTATTCACTAGAGTTTAGAAGAATGAGACGGGATCTCATTGAAACGTATAAAAGTCTGACAGGGCTAGACAGACTGGATGCAGGGAGGATGTTTCCCCTGGCTGCGGAGGTCTAGAACGAGGGGTCACAGTCTCAGGATACGGGGTAGGACATTTAGGACTGAGATGAGGAGAAATATCTTCACTCAGAGGGTGGTGAACCTGTGGAATTCTCTACCACAGAAGGCTGTGGAGGCCAAGTCACTGAATATAGTTAAGAAGGAGATAGATAAATCTCGAGACAAAAAAGGCATCAAGGGGTATGGGGAGAGAGCAGGAATATGGTATTGAGATAGAGGATCAGCCATGATCATATTGAATGGAGGAGCAGGCTCGAAGGGCCGAATGGCCTACTCCTGCTCCTATTTTTTTTCTCTATGTTTCTAAGATAACACCTGACATGTATCTTCCAAGCCTCCCTAAAACCAACCCATAAAACATAAGATAACAAGAATATCTGGGTGCCTCCTTTACTCAAAATGCTCCAAGGATAGCCTTGACTAAACAAGGTTTCAATATTTAGCTGACTAATTAAACTACAATGTTTATATAGAAAGTCTTATTCTAAAATGGAAGCTTTATTCTAAAACAGAAGTCTGCAAAAGCACTTTGCTTACAGAATGTCAGCCTAGATTTTGTGCTCAAGTCTCTGGTGTGGGGCTTGATCCACGCCACCTTCTAACTCAAAGGCAACAGGCCTATCACTGAGCCACAGCTGACACTGTTAATATCTAAGCTTAAATTTCAGTTCAATAAAAAGCACAAGTTTTGTACTATTTATGCACAGCTTATCTTTTACTCACCACTGAATTCCCATTCTCACCAAATTCCAGTTTTAGAAATCTTAACTCTTACTCCGTTCCAACCTCACTCTGTGATGCCATATGTAGTCACTGGGGAAATATTCTTGGGATGCCTACCCTACATGGCTTTTTCTTTTTGTATAATGCTACACCACTGTGTGAACGACTCAATTCTTTTTCTAACACCATCAACAACAGTGGTTATTTTGCTGTGTCTCAGAAAAAAAATCAATTCTCTTTCAACTTTCAAGAACTGTTCCAAAAATAATGTGTCAAGGATTTTTTGATCTTTATTATTTGGTCTATTCGTTCAGCATGGTTATTTCTGGAAAGCCTTTTTAAATTACAGATCAAATTTGCCCATTGACAGGAACTATACTGCAGGCACAGATCGAACATTTGAGGATGTAGACATCGGATACAGAATCATGCTGCGTGGGAGTTTTCAAAGAGGCTAAAGTATTTTTGTACAGAATGTGCGAGAGCTTCATTTAAATGGCAGCAGTCATGGTAATATGATGCAAATGATCTCTCATGGGACCACCTGATCTTCTTGCCAGCAAGATACTGTGCACTTAGCACACCACATTAAAATGGAACAATAAAGGCCAGGGAAGTTCTGGCCTTTCAGGAAGTGGGTACTTAAAGCTGTATTTCTGATTGTCACATTCAAGATTTTGCACATAGGAATTACTATGGGTATTCTTCTGTGTTTGAGTTTTTGGAAAGAAAATGATGAAAGGAGTGATACAATTCAGGTTATCTTGCATCAGAAGTAGACTGACATGCTTACCTTTAACCTGCCTGCAGCTATGTGCGCAGACATAGGCACACCTACCTGGGAATATCTGATGCTACCTACTGTTACAGAGTCTGCTTCAGCAGGGATCGAATTACTGTGCTGTGCTGTCTCCTGAAATGTGACCTGCATAGAACATTGACAACTGAGATAAGAACTGCCAATGGATTCAGCATCATCATTGACGTAAGAAAACTACTAGGCACTTGGTCTGAGTATTAAACAAGACTTTAATCAACTGTTTCACAACATGGAGGTCTAGTTGTCCGTCACTAGTTCCTGTTTACAAAATGTCCTGAGCAAGCTGGGCCCATGCCTGAGTATTTATACTCTCCTGGACAGCGCCACCAGCAGGCCACCCAGTATTATTTCATAAGTCATTTCTACATGAATGGCAAGATTCATGTCAATCCTCACACTGAACTTTTATGCCTCCAGCTACCTCTAAGCTACCTCAAGAGAAATCTGCAATATCAGTCAATCTTCAGTGCGTACATGCATCAAACACTGAGTGTTGCCCACCAGGGCAAACATGTTCATCACTTTCCCAATGTAAAACCAGTCGCAGAATGAAATGGCACTGCAATGTTGACACATTGACTAATCAGCCCCTAAACATAACACCATACTTTTATGAACTGCAAGGGTTTCCACAGCAGGTGGAGCAGGTGGTCAGTGACCATCAACACTGAATGATACAGGTGAATGTCACTTCCTAGGCAATAGGCTGAGTATTTCTTTGCTCTGCCATGAACTGCAGCTGAATGAAGCTACAACAACGTGCAGGCACCAGGATTATTATTAACCAGACATGACAGACTTTTTGAAGAATCACTTCAGATCCTTGGACAGATCGGGGCAGTCAGTCTACTCATAATAATTAACAGTTGATTTTTATTCTAAATAAATCCAAATTATCCAATGTAAATAGCACAACAAAGTAGTAATTGAGAGCTAAAAAATTTGAATTATCGGATAATTTGAATTAAGCGACCTGGAGAGGAAGAGACTCTTACGTTAAATCCCGACAGGATCTTCAAGATTATTATTTTCTGCGGAAAGCTGCACAACTGTTTCATCCAAACTGGCCTGACCAAGAGCAGGTGAAGGAGGAGACCCATCTTCAACCAATGGCAGAACAAGACATTGCCAATTATACTGAAGATATCCTTGTTAAAACATCTTTGCAGGCAGAAGTTGTATTCCATACTCTCATAGATAAGATCTTCATGAGTGTATGAGCTGCCCAATACACTAACAGCCCTGTTTATATGGTCTAAAGCACCTTCATCAACATTGCTACACTACCTTAAGTATCATGGCTGCCCAACTTTTGATCTGTTGCTACCATATTCGGAACAATTACAAGTAAACTTGCTGGACAAAACCAAAATAAAGTGATGTTACTGATTTGTACCCTAGTGCTTCTCCTTGGTGAGTTTGGCACTCACTTTAGGTGTTTCCCCAGTCAATGAAGTGGGGATGGTGGCTGCTGGATGTCCATGGGAGCCTGAGTTTTGTGAAGGCCTGAGTATTGGCTAACTCAATCTGATTCCCCAACATTTTGAAGCTGGACAATAGATACTGCTGCACATTAGAAGCCTGGTAATGCATTGTTTTGTGCCTGTAGTGTATTGAGGGCGGCAGCATGCACTATTGGACTCTGAGGCTCGTTATATGCTCGTTGAGTATAGTCAGTAATAAAGTGATGAGGAAGCACTTTTGGGGCTGAGAGGTTGCACACCAAGCATACACAAACCTCAGAAAGGCCACAAAATATGCTAATAAAGTCATGATTCCCTGTCACTGACTACAACAGTGACTACACTTCAAAGGTACTTCATTGGCTGTAAAGCACGTTGGGACTTCCTGAGGCCACGAAAGGCGCTATATAAATGTAAACTTCTTTCTTATTTGAAAGTGGCACTACCTGATAAGTCCCTTCAGCCAAATTGGGTTATTTCTCTTAAAAGTGGTTAAGCTTCACAGTTGTAGAGAGGAGCTGTAGTTTGACTCAGCAAATCCACTGCTTGATACTGGTCATTTTCTAAAGTTAGGTGTACTGCACATAGTCCCAGGTTGTTAGTCATCTTCAATCTGCTGCAATGCAGCAGCATTATTGTGCTGCTGAAATAATAAGTATAGCTGTTCCACTGGACAGCCCCCTGTATCTACAGGTTTTGAAGGAGAAACATATAGCTGCTGCTGCTTCTGGCATATCCTTCCACACGCTCACAGACTAGTCAAGCAACAGCCTGATATAGTCATACTTGCAGAATCATATCTATCAGCCAACATCTCAAACTCTTCCATCAATATCCCTGGGTATGTCAGGTCCCACTAACAGGAAATACTCATCAGAGATGGGGATACAGTGGTAAAAAGTCAGGTGGCAGTAGCGCTAGGACTCATCAGCTTTGACTCCAGACCCCATGAAGCCTGCAAGTGTCTGCAGACATTCAAATCCTGCAGCACAATGCCACTGCTTGCCACCCTCCCCCACCACTGTGGTGAGCTGGACACAGTAGGGAGTCCACCAGATATGTTTTAATTAATCTTACCCTGGAAAATTCAGCCCGGCCACAATTTTGATGGCACTGTCACCAAAACAGAAAATCTCAGCTTCTGATTTTGATTTGGCCATTTAAAAAAAAAGTACTTCTCAGCCTGTCTTGGTAGGAATTGGGTAGTCTATCTGAAGCCATTAGAGAGGGATAGATAGACCAGTGGGAGACTTTAGGCATAATTTTAACCCAGAGCGGGAATGGGCAGGCTGGAGCTAAGGCGAGTGCTAAGCCCACCTGAACTCTGTAGCAGGAGGCCTGGGCGATTTAAAATCTTGAGCCTCATTTACATGCTCCTGGTCAGCGCGAGGTGACAGCTGACCAGCAATGGGAGTGTAATATCGGGCAGTTGGAGGCCGCTGGCCCGAACCGAAGGTTTGTGGGAAGGTGATTTCGGAAGGGTCTTGCATTTGGGAAGTGAGGAAGCTCGAGGCAGAGGATGTTTAAACTTTCCTTTTCAGCTTCTGGTCCCACAAGGAAAGTTGAAAAAGTGAAACGACTTACCTATTTTGCCCTGGTTCCTCTTTCTGCTATCATCACCTGGTGGGAAAGCCACAATGGCTGCCCCTCTAAGCTCACCAGTTAAAATTGAAGTCAGGGCCCGATGATGTCATCTGCTCAGAAGATAGAAGACAAGTGGGAACAGAGCAGTGCATGGGCAGTTTAGTCTCCTGGCTGACTTTAATAGGTTTCCGCAAGGCAGGTTTAAAGTAGCGCCTTCTGTATATGGTCAGCAGCAGACCATTACGTAAAGGTTAATATTTAGGGACCTTGAGTCCGGTCCAGTTTATGTTGTGGCATACCGACCACAGAAAGGACGCAATCCGCTTTTCGGTCTGTAGACTATAAATCAGGCGTCATGCCTTTAAGAAGGATCACACCTTTAAGAAACTCGATCTGCAACATAGTTAAGCCCAGAGCGGGGGAGGAGCAGTCGAAGCTGTGGACTGAAGAAAGGCAGTCGGACTTGGTGTAGGCTCTGACGCCATTTTGTGTTCAACATGCAGTCTCAAGAATTAAACCTTTTCTGTTGAACCTCTCCGAGTTCAGTATTTTTTGCTAGGAGTACGTAGACTCCTACATTGGTGACCCCGACGCTCAGGACGACTCCTAAGCGTAACCATGGCTGACACAAACGCAGTTTCTGTGAAGCTGCCGGAGTTCTGGGAGAACCTAGCCACCGCCTGGCTCCTTCAAGCCGAATTGCAATTCCGACTCCGCGAAATCACCACCAACGCAACGATGTACGACTACCTCCTCGCCTTCCTGGGCAGCTCCACAATCACGAAAGTCTGGACAACACTACAAAACCCTTCGGAGGAAGGCAAGTACGCACATCTCAAGGCCGCGCTCCTTAAAAAATTCACAGCCTCCCAATTTTTGCGCAACTGCCACCTCCTCGACCTCCCGGGCCTCGGTGACTCCACGCCATCAGACTTGCTCTCACACATGCTTGCTCTGACCGACGAGAAACTGCCCGGCTCCCTCTTCCGCACGCTCTTTATCCGCCAACTACCTCCCAGCATCCGCCCGGCGATCGTGGCGTCCAGCCTCACGGACCTCGAGGTCCTGGCCGACGAAGCCGATAAGCTCCTGTCTGCCGGCTCCAACCACGCCGTCACCCCCGACCTGGCCTCCGCAGCATCGGCGCGCGCTCCACCCTCTATCGCGCGGCCACACAGCTCGGCCACGAGGCCCCCCAGGCTCCCACGTCCCCCAAGCCCTCCGACCCAGGGCTACTGCTACTTCCATACCCGGTTCGGCGCACGGGCACGCCGCTGCAGCCATCCCTGCACATTTCCAACCGCCCCCACACCGGCCTACACGATGGCCGTGGGACCAGCAGGCGCGCTGCTGTACGTTACGGACAGCGCCTCCGGACGCGGTTTCCTATGCGACACGGGCGCGCAGCGCAGCATCATCCCCACGTCCGCCCTCGAGATCCAGCGAGGCGGCCGCGGCCCTGCGCTGGCTGCCGCCAACGGCACCGACATCCGGACGTACGGCATCTGCACCGTCACCATCGACCTTGCAGGCCGCCGCTACCACTGGGAGTTTATCACCACCAAGGTGCTCTCCCCGCTCCTCGGTGCGGATTTCCTGTGCGCCCACGGCCTGTTGGTCGACATGCCTCGGCGCCGCCTCGTGGACATGAACACCATGTCACCTATCCCGGGCGCCATGGCCCCCCCCAACCCACCGAAATGGCGTGGCAGTGCCGCGCCCGCTCAACGGACGACTACTCAGCACTCCTGGCTGAGTTCCCAGCCCTCACCAACCCGACCTTCTCCGCAAAAGTTGCTAAGCACGGGGTAGAACACTTCATCCCCACCACAGGCCCACCGGTGTATGCCCACGCCCGCAGGCTGGACCCGGCCAAGCTGGAGATCGCGCGGGCCGAGTTCGCCACAATGGAACAGCTCGGCATCATCCGCCGCTCCAACAGCCCCTGGGCCTCCCCACTCCACATCGTCACGAAACCCGACGGGGAATGGCGCCCCTGCGGGGACTACCGGCGCCTAAACGACGACACCACGCCAGATCGGTACCCCATACCGCACATTCAAGACTTCTCGGCTAGACTGGCCGGCCGCTCAGTCTTCTCCAAAGTTGACCTGGTGCGCGGTTACCATCAGGTGCCAGTCCACCCCACGGACGTTCCCAAGATGGCCATAATCACCCCTTTTGGGCTATTCGAGTTCCTCCGAATGCCCTTCGGCCTCAAAAACGCGGCCCAGGCCTTCTAGCGGCTCATGGACTCGGTCCTCCGGGACCTGAAGTTTCTCTTTGTCCACCTGGATGACATCCTGGTAGCTAGTTCCTCCAAGCAGGAACACATCGAGCACCTCCGCACCCTGTTCCAGCAGCTCAGTGAGCACGGGCTCATCATTGTAGTGCATGTACCCGTCTACCTTTAAGAGAACTATTGTATGTAACCGTTCACCTTTAAGAGAACTATTTTAGGTGTGGCACTACTTTGTTTGGCTTCTGTATACGGTAATACCGACGGTGACCACACCAGTATATAAGTGTTGTGCCAGGAGTTATTGGGCAGATTCGCCCTGACCTTCGAATAGTAAAGTCCTGTTTTAGGTTACTCTTGGTGTCTGTGTATTAATTAACTAAACAACCCACAGACTTTACAGTGGCGATGAGTCCGATCGTACCCTGCGGTAACAATACTTCCGAAGCAGTTAACGAGCGTCGAGAAGAGGCAACCGCCCTCGTCATTCTGCTGGGAGAAAACTCGAGTCTGCAGAGCTGGAAAGGAGGAAGAATTCAGAGACAAAGACTTCCATCAGCAACAGGCACTGACTGTCCCTTCTGCCACGGTGAGGAGTGAGCCGATCAGCACGAGAAGCAAGGCGGCCACGGTGACTGTGAGTAAGGGAAAAGTAAAAAGAATAACCGGAGGATAAGGGCGGTGCACTCGACCACGGTCGAGGGGGAAAGGAGCCGGACAGAAGTCGGGCCCAGAGGCGCTGAGACTGGGGCAGCGTGGAGCAAGGAAGCCGCGGTACTAATAGGCTGGGGGACGCAACGGCGTCGTGAGACAGCTAGACCGCGACCGGCGGGAAAAGCCGGGCAGCGACCGAAGCCACGAAGCGCTGCGACCGGGAGCGTAGGCGCGGGAAGAGATCAACTCAGCCGCAGCCGGGGAGGGAAGCACCGGACTGCGAGACGGCTGGGAGAGGCGTTTGGGAGCCGAGTGAGCAGGAGAGGCAAAGCCGACCAAGGGAGACTGCGCGAGAGCCGGTCCAGCGGCTGAAACTGTTCTCCGTCAACGGGGTGTACCCAGCGCCGGTAGAGCCGAGCGAGCGGGAGAGGCAGAGCCGACCAAGGGAGACTGCGCGAGAGCCAGTCCAGCGGCTGAAACTGTTCTCCATCAACGGGGTGTACCCAGCGCCGGTAGAGCCGAGAGAGCGGGAGAGAGACCGAGCCCGAGCAAGGGGAACTGAGCGAGAGCCAGCCCAGCGGCTGAACCTGTTCGCCGTCAACGGGTGTACCCAGCGCCGGTTGCCCTGCCGAGAAAAGGGAAAGCCCTGAAGCCGACGCGCAGGCTGTGAACCTGAAAGCCAGCGGCCGTCGCCTGTGGGGGAAAGTGTACCCCTCCCGCTAGGGAAGAAACGCGGGAAGCCGCCATTAGGCGGGGGAGAAGACAGAAGCGGGAAACCGCCATTGAAGTGGGCGGGGAGAGAAGATAAGCGCGGGAAACCGCCATTTTCGCGGGAAAACCGCCAACTTAGAAAAAAAAAAAAAAATAAGTTAAAGAAATAATTCGGGGTGTTATCAGAAAGAGAGGAAGATGCCTAAGCGTGGTAACATCAACGATTTTAATGCCGAGGTAGAAGACTGGGCCACGTACGTGGAATGCATCGAGATCTATTGTGAGGCCAATAAAATAGAAGAAGATGACAAAGCTATAACCTTGCTAAACTCGATGGGCGCGAAGACATACGGGCTCTTGAAGCATCTACTATCACCAGCTAAACCGGCGGATCAGACTTTCGATGATATTGTGGCTGTTCTGAAGGATCACTTGAACCCCACACCGTTGATGTTGGCGGAATGATTCAAATTCTATGCGAGAACACAACGGAAAGACGAAAGCAACGCAGAATACTTGGTCGAACTGCGTAGACTAGCGAAATACTGTCAGTTTGGAGGGAATCTGACAGAGGCATTGCGAGACAAGTTCATGTGCGGGTTGGCAAAGGAAGGAACGCAAAAGCGACTACTCGAAGAGAACGACCTTACACTTGACAGGGCTGTCCTTATTGCAGCATCGCACGAAGCCGCAGCGAAGGGAACTGCGGAAATGCAGCTAAAGACAGCAGCACTAATTGTGGATCAAATTATCTCGACAATAACAAAATGCTATCGTTGTGGGAAGACAACACACGACCAGAACCAATGCTGGTTTAAGAACCAGGAATGTAGGAAATGTGGCAAACTGGGTCACATAGCTAAGGTATGCCGGTCAGGGAAGAAGACCAACAACCAAAGGACCAACAACCAAAGGAAGCCATCACAGGAAAAGTACAACAAGGTACACAAGGTGGCTGAGAAGAGTTCAGACGAACAGAATTCAGACTCAGACCCAAACGGCCAGGAGCTGGGTAGTCTGAGAATTCACAATGTGAGTAAGGAAGCTGACCTACAAACTATCTGGGTCATGCTAAAAATAGCTGGAATCCAAGTGAAAATGGAGTTGGACACTGGATCAGCTCTATCAGTCATAAATCGAAGGGATTACCACCGGCCATTCTCACATATACCCTTAAGAGATACCAAGTTCGTATTGCAGACATACACGGGGCATAAAGTATACCCCATGGGAAAGATAAGAGTCAAAGTGAGAGATAGGGGTAAAGAACACCCAAGAATGAACTTATACGTATTACATGAGGGAGGACCACCACTTCTAGGACGGGAGTGGATCAAGAAAATAGACATGGAATGGCACTATCTAAAAGCCATAACGAGTGAGGACTCGGTGCAGACAATCAGCTCAGATTGTGAAACGGATGACGATAAGACCAACCCAAATATGAAAGACAAGGCTGAAATGGACTTGCCGACGAAGGTTGGAAAAACGAAGGCATGCATAAAGGCTTATGCTCCAGAGAAGAACAAAGTTTCAGAGCAGAACTCCACCGAACAACGACAACCTAGTTTGACAGAAAATTCTGAGCCTGTTCAAGTTGCGGACATATCCATGACGGAAGAACACCGAGCTCGGACTCAAACTTATTTCAAATTACGACAACAATTAGAACAATTGAATTACCGTCTCGTACAAGAGATGAAAACAATGAAAAAGTTCTATGACACCGAATGGGAGAATCTGGAAAGACAACAGAAGCAGCTAGCTCAAGCAGAGGGCGACCATAGAGCCATCATGACCAATTACCGATCACATCTCCCTTATGCTGTTCAGGAGTTAGAATATTTGCAGGAAGAAGCAAATGAAGAGGAATCTTCAGGAAGCCAGGATTTTATTCCAGTTCTTCTCTACGACTCCTTACAAGCAGAGTGTGAGAAGTTGAAAGAACAGTATGAACAGGCCCAGGCTACAATTCTGGAAGGGGTTAACTCGGCAACCTCCGAAAAGCTAGTTTCAGTGGAAGCATATGAGCAACTGAAGGTTGAACATGAGCAAGAAGTCCAAAGGCTGCAGGAAATTCTTGATGAGCTCAAGGCCAAGACAGACTCATCGGTAGAAGTTCCATCCATAGATGAGAAATTAGAGGTGAAAGACATGGCAGAACATGAAAGACAAGATGTACAAGAACTCATAAAAATATTAAAGGAAACCCAAGACAAATATGGGGCGGCAATGACCGAGATTCAACAACTTGAAGAACAGATTCAACTGGGAATCCGTTCAGTGGAAGAAAAGGGAACTGTAAGAAACACAGAGACTGTAAGAATGGCCTCTGAACATGAGCTAGAGAGCATCAAGGCGCAACTTCTCCGAGCGCTGGAAGCCAAAGTACAAGAGGAAAAGAAGGTGAAAGCATTGGAGGAAAAGGTGGATGAAATGGAAAAGACTCTGACCCACAGTGTTCCCGTGGAAGAGTTAACGGTCAGCCAACTCCTTCATATGCTGAAGGACAAGACTCTACAATGGGAACAATCTGAACACGAGCTTCAATCTGCAAAGGGAAGGAGTTCAGACTTTACAATCATCAGCCCAGCCAAGTGCCAATTCGGCCTCAGCAGGATCGAATTCCTCGGCCACCACATCACGCAGGACGGAGCCATTCCCCTGCCCGCCAAGGTGCAAGCCGTCCAGCAGTTCCCCCAGCCTACCACCATCAAAGGCCTCCAGGAGTTCTTGGGGATGATCAACTTTTACAACCGCTTCATTCCCGGAGCGGCCTCCCTCATGCGACCCCTATACAAAGCCCTCCGGGGTAAGAAAGACAGAATGGCGATCGAGTGGTTGGCAGACATGTTGACCGCTTTCGACTCGACCAAAAAGGCGCTCGCCGACGCCACCATGCTCGCTCACCCACAGCCCAACGCTAGGGTGGCTCTCACCACGGACGCCTCCGACCACGCGGTCGGCGCCATGTACAAACAGTGGGTTGACGGGGCCTGGCAACCGCTGGCCTTTTTCAGCCGCCAACTGCGCCCCCCGGAGGCCAAATACAGCGCCTTTGACCGCGAGCTCCTCGCACTGTACCTGGCAGTCCGCCATTTTACATTTCTTCTGGAGGGCCGCCCCTTCACCGCGTTTGTCGACCACAAACCCCTGACATTCGCGATGGCGGAATCTGTGGACCCGTGGTCAGCCAGGCAACAACGCCAGCTCGCCGCGGTGTCCGAATTCACCATGGACATCCGGCACGTCTCCGGTCGAGACAACGTGGTGGCCGACTGCCTATCCCGCCCCACCGTCCACGGCGCCCACCTGACAGTGGACTATGCTCAACTGGCAGCGGAGCAACGCACCGACCCCGATTTGCTCTCCGCGCCCACAACCCTCCCAGGGCTGCGACTGACCGACGTCGCCTGCGGCCAGTCCGCCATCACAGTCAAATGCGACACCTCCTTGGCGCAACCCCGCCCCGTAGTCCCGGCGTCCTGGCGAAAACGGGTGTTCGACATCGTCCACGGCCTCTCACACCCCGGCACCCGCACGTCCATTAGACTGGTGGCCAACCGATTTGTCTGGCGCGGCCTGCGCAAAGATGTGCACGTCTGGTCCAGATCCTGCATAGCTTGCCAGCATGCCAAAATCCACCAGCACGTCAAAGCCCCACTTGAGGAGTTCACCGTGCCAGAAAAAAGGTTTGACCACGTCCACATCGACCTCGTCGGCCCCCTGCCGCCATCACAAGGTCACACGCATCTGCTGACAATCGTGGACCGTACCACCCACTGGCCCGAGGCCATTCCACTGACGTCCACCACCACCGCCGACATCGCGAGGGCGTTCATCGGAACCTGGGTCGCTCGGTTCAGCGTCCCCTCCGACATGACGTCGGATAGAGGCCCACAGTTCACCTCTGATCTGTGGGCCGCCATCGCCCGAAACCTCGGGGTGGCCGTTCACCGCACCACGGCTTACCACCCCCAAGCCAACGGACTGTGCGAGCGATTCCACAGGTCCATGAAGGCGTCCCTCCACACCAGCCTCGAGGACGAGGCTCGGATCGACCGCCTCCCATGGGTGCTACTTGGCCTACGCTCCGCGGTCAAGGAAGACCTGCAAGCCTCGGCGGCGGAACTCGTGTACGGCCAGCCGCTGCGCGTACCCGGAGAGTTCCTGCCCACCGCCATGACCCCCTGGTCGGCTGACCAGCAACGCCGCGCTTTCGCCAACCGAGCACAACAGTTCGCTCCGGTACCCACCGGCCGGCACGGCGAACCAGCAACCCGCGTACCACCTAGCCTGCACATAGCCAAATTTGTTTTCGTGCGCCATGACGCCCACCGAGGACCTCTACGGCCCCCATACGACGGACCCTACAAGGTACTCCAGACGGGGAACAAGTTCTTCCTCCTCGAAGTGGGCGGCAGAACTGACAAGGTGTCGGTCGACCGGCTCAAGCTGGCACACCTAGAGCCCGACGAACCCGTTCAAGTGGGCCAACCCCCACCACGGGGCAGAACGCCTAAGAGCCCGACGCGTCCGACCGCCCTGCTCCCGACACCAACCGCCAAGAGCCGTTCCGGCCGTGCCATCAAGTCGCCACGCCGGTTCGTACACTCCCTGCTAGCGGATTCTGGGGGGAGCTGTGTGGCGTACCGACCACAGAAAGGACACAATCCGCTTTTCGGTCCGTAGACTATAAATCAGGCGTCATGCCTTTAAGAAGGATCACACCTTTAAGAAACTCGATCTGCAACATAGTTAAGCCCAGAGCGGGGGAGGAGCAGTCGAAGCTGTGGACTGAAGAAAGGCTGTCGGACTTGGTGTAGGCTCTGACGCCATTTTGTGTTCAACATGCAGTCTCAAGAATTAAACCTTTTCTGTTGAACCTCTCCGAGTTCAGTATTTTTTGCTAGGAGTACGTAGACTCCTACAATGTTGCAATTTAGCACAGCAGACTCAACTATGTGTTAGTGGCCTATCAAGTACAAAGAAGGATTGTTAAGCCTGAAAGTACTGTAAATCTACAGTCTGTTGACTTAACCATTTGCTGTTTAATAAATCTGTTTGGCAGTTTATGGCCTAAGCCATAGTCCAATAAAGTTTTTATCCTGAAACTTTCCAGGGTCAAGAAAGATCATGTGATATAACAAGTAAGGCAAAATAAAGTAATGACCAGTTTCTCACCAGTCCTCAGGCTCACTATAAATGAACTTGATATTGAACAAGTAAGCAGCAGCTGAAGCATCAACATCAATAACTTGCACCTATATAAGGTAGAAAAATATCCCAAGACATTTCACATAAAATGTATCCTGAGCCAAAGAAGGAGATATTAGGAGGACTGACCAAAAGCTTGGCTGAAGAAGTCGTTTTCAAGGAGGGTTTTTCCAAGGCTCCTTGGTAGCATACCTGGTCATATGCTGCCTTGATGTTGAGGCAAATTATTCTCATCTTGCCTCTGACATTCAGTTGTTGTGTCCATGTGTGGCTCTAGGCTATGTGTTCTGGACTGATGGACATTATGTGACATTCTGGACATTTTTACATGCAATAGCACCCTCTGGTGGCGGTTATTGTGTTAACAGTTTGTATGCTGGAAAGGTCATCTGATCTTTCTTCCTGTGTGAGGTCATTTGACCTTTGTTCCTTTCTTCCTGTGAGAGGTCATTTGACCTTCCTACCTTTCTTCCTGTTGACCCCAGGAAGCAGTTTTGCCAGGAAGAACCTGACTTGAGTAATGGAGAATCTGCCATGAGAGGTTCCATTTACAATCCAATCTGATTTCATATGTTAGGCCAAGCGCAATATCTGTGAGTATCTTTGGTTCTTAGCATAATAGCAATGTTGTCAGAGTAATATTTTGATAATACTATGTTTATAAAAGGTTAATATTTAATAGTTACAGAAGTTAGTTCAAATGTTAGTTAGTTATACAATTAGTCCATTCTACTGTTGTAAATATGTTTATATCTTATGTAATATCGAATGTATAGTACTCAGTTTATGTACAAAACATACTTTGTCTTTGTTTACAGTTTCACAAATTTGTTCAAGTAAAGCTTCAAAACAGCAACTGCTTCAGAAGAATTATTTTTGAATGAGTGTTTAACTTGCTGGATACCTAGATAGGAGCACGTCTAGCGTGGCCAGTACAGTGAAAAGATAGCAATACGGCTAGCAGTGAAGAGCGGAGCAGGAGGAGCCCAGAGTAAGCCTTAACCTCGTAGAGCACATCTACCTCACATCAACATGTCAGAAGATAATAATGAAAATGCTTTGCAGCAAGTAGAAGACCTTAAACAGGCAGACGAAACTGTAGAACGTGACAATCGGTCTATAAGCACCGGTTACTACAGATCGCAAGTTGGTTCACAGTCATCGGGAGGTTCTAGAGTAAGCATAGCCATCGCCAAAGCACGGGCTAAGCTAGTAGCAGCTCAAGCCAGAGCTGCGTATACGGACAGTGAAATAGAAATAAAAGTAAGACAGGCCCGTCTCCAAGCTGAACCCCAAGCAGAACAGGCCCGGCTCCAAGCAGAACAGGCCCGACTCCAAGCTGAATTCCGAGCGGAACAGGCCCATCACCAAGTGGAACGCCAGGCTGACCAGGCCCGACTCCAAGCCACATTAGAGGCTCTGCAGCAACAAAAAGAGATAGATGCTGCATTAGCCGAGACACAAGTATTCGAGGCAATTTTGGAGGGAGCTGATCCCGAGACAGCTTACAAACCTTTAATTCCCGTTCCGTGGCAGAGTCCACGACAGCGCACCATAGATTACGTGAGCGACCATGCCGACATACAATTTACAGGAGAAAGGGATGGAGGCCCGCACATCTCTACAGACGCAAACACTTCGTATAACATGCCAGAAGTTGCCAACAAAGGTCAAAGCAGACGGCGTGCCTCAAGCCGCAGAGTCTCCGCCAGCAGAACGGAAGACACGGTGCAAAGGAATAGGACGCCGAATAGAGAAAGTCAGAGGCAAATCCCCTCTCGGTCCCTTGAGACCCCCAACAGAGCCCCCAGCCAAGGCAACCCTAGCACAGGTCCCAGCACCTACAACCTCGCCAAATACCTTGCACGCACCCAGCTGGTGACTTCGGGGTTAATCAAGTTTGATGACAGGCCAGAGAATTATCGGGCTTGGAAGTCCTGCTTCCACGATGCCATATCGGGCTTAGACCTGTCGGCAGGAGAAGAGCTCGGCCTCCTTATCAAATGGCTCGGCCCAGAGTCCGCTGGACAGGCCTGCAGGATAAAAGCGGCCAATGTGGGGCAGCTGCCAGAGGGGTTGAAGAAGGCTTGAGTGAGGCTGGAAGAAAGCTACGGCTCGCCCGAAGCCATTGAAAGGACTCTCTTTGACAGGTTGGAGAACTTTCCGAGGTTGACGAGTAAGGAATCCCAGAAGCTCCGCGACCTTGGAGATCTGCTGTCGGAACTCGAAGCCGCAAAGCAGGACGGCTACCTACCCGGTCTATCGTACTTAGACACTTCCAGAGGGGTAAGTCCCATCATTGAGAAGCTTCCATTTAACCTGCAGGAGAAGTGGATAATGTTTGGATCAAAGTTCAAGCTAAAGCACAACGTGGCGTTCCCACCATTCTCGGCGTTCGTTAAATTCATCCGTAAAGAAGCCAAAGCCAGGAACGACCCCAGCTTCAACTTCTTCTCCTCACACCCTGCACTTGCCAGAAGAGACAAGTTCGACAGACATGGAAAGACACCAATATCTGTCCACAGAATGCAAGTGTCCTCAACTGAGCACACAAAGATTCAGAAGAAACCTGAGGATACGAGCAAACAATGCCCTATCCACAACAAGCCCCATCCTTTAAAGAAGTGCAGAGGCTTCAGGGAGATGTCCCTGGAAGATCGGAAACAATATCTTAAAGGGAACTCTATATGTTTCAGGTGCTGCTCGTCCACGAGCCATCTCGCCAAGAACTGCAAGGTGGATGCAAAATGCACTGAATGTGAAAGTGATCGGCACGTTTCAGCACTACACCCAGGCCCAGCTCCTTGGAAGTCAGAGACGCCTCCTCCCGCATCAGAGCACGGCGGGGAGAGAGAGGGAGCTGCTGGTCCAGAGATTACATCCAGGTGCACCGAGGTGTGTGGAGAAGGAGTGAGCGCAAGAGCATGCTCCAAGATATGCCTCGTTAATGTGTACCCCATAGGACATCGCACACTGGAGAACAAGCCATCTCAGGTGAGCACACTCAAGACTTCCATCTTGGAGAATGGTCGTCCAAGCTACCTTACCCCATGCAGTAGACAGATCCGCATGGTGTTTGACTCCAGTGCACCATTTCAGGGCGTCTCTCTCAACGACATACTCCTCACAGGGCCCGATTTTAACAACAGCCTCTTGGGAGTGCTCATGAGATTCAGGAAAGAGCCCGTCGCCATCACTGCCGATATCCAGCACATGTCTCATTGCTTCGTGGTGAGAGAAGACCACAGAGACTTCCTCCGCTTCCTGTGGTATCGGGACAATGACCCTAATAGAGACATTGTGGACTACAGAATGCGTGTCCATGTCTTTGGGAATAGCCCATCCCCTGCTGTCGCCATATACGGACTAAGGAGGGTTGCCAAGGAAGAAGACGACGACTTTGGCAGTGATGTGAAAGGGTTCATCGAACGAGAATTCTATGTCGATGACGCACTGGAGTCATTCCCGACCGAAGCAGAGGCCATCAGTACCCTCGGACGAGCTCAGGAACTACTTGCACTATCCAACCTCAGGCTACGCAAGATAGCCTCTAACAGACCAGCAGTGATGGAGGCATTCCCCCTGAAGATCGTGCTAAGGACATCAAGGGCCTAGACCTCTTCACTGATGACCTCCCCCTACAGCGTAGCCTAGGGGTGTCGTGGAACATAGCAACAGACACGTTCACGTTCCAAGTCCTAGACGCCAAGAAACCCTTCACACGTAGAGGTGTGCTCTCTACAGTCAACAGCCTATACGACCCTCTCGGCTTCTTAGCCACTGTCACCATACAAGGCAGGCTGCTCCTATGGGAACTCTCCACGCGCGCTGAAGAGTGGGATTCACCTCTCCCAGAAGAGATGGAAGCAGAGTGGGACAGATGGAGAGACTCACTCCAAGACTTACAGGAGATCCGAATACCTCGCTGCTATTCGTCTTTCTCTCCCTTAAATGGCCAATTCAAAGAGCTTTGTGTCTTTGCAGACGCATCCGCTAAGGCCATTGCAAGTGTGGCTTATCTGAAGGTCACCACTCAAGAAGGACAAAGCAAAATCGGCTTCGTCTTTGATAGAGGCAAGTTGGCGCCCCAGCCAGACCTCACCATACCCAGATTGGAACTGTGCGTAGCAGAATGCAACCTACCCCCTCACAGCAGTCTATGGAAGCTGCATCCTATCATCGACATCGACGGACCGTCTCTGAGGTGGTTCTTCTTTTGTCGCCAGAGGACTCCAGTGACAAGTAGAGTTCGGACTATGTGGAGTCGTTAATGACCCCCGACGGGGAGTGTTCTGGACCGATGGACATTATGTGACATTCTGGACATTTTTACATGCAATAGCACCCTCTGGTGGCGGTTATTGTGTTAACAGTTTGTATGCTGGAAAGGTCACCTGATCTTTCTTCCTGTGTGAGGTCATTTGACCTTTGTTCCTTTCTTCCTGTGAGAGGTCATTTGACCTTCCTACCTTTCTTCCTGTCGACCCCAGGAAGCAGTTTTGCCAGGAAGAACCTGACTTGAGTAATGGAGAATCTGCCATGAGAGGTTCCATTTACAATCCAATGTAATCTGATTTCATATGTTAGGCCAAGTGCAATATCTGTGAGTATCTTTGGTTCTTAGCATAATAGCAATGTTGTCAGAGTAATATTTTGATAATGCTATGTTTATAAAAGGTTAATATTTAATAGTTACAGAAGTTAGTTCAAATGTTAGTTAGTTATACAATTAGTCCATTCTACTGTTGTAAATATGTTTATATCTTATGTAATATCGAATGTATAGTACTCAGTTTATGTACAAAACATACTTTGTCTTTGTTTACAGTTTCACAAATTTGTTCAAGTAAAGCTTCAAAACAGCAACTGCTTCAGAAGAATTATTTTTGAATGAGTGTTTAACTTGCTGGATAGCTAGATAGGAGCACGTCTAGCGTGGCCAGTACACTATGTTAGGGTCTGGAGCTGAACAGAACTCGAACTAATTGTTGGTGAACAGACTATTAGTAAATAGGTGTCCCTCGATGGCACGATCAATGACTTCTTCCATCATTTTATTGATGATTGGGAGGATGCTGTTAGGGTGACAATTTCCAGGTTAGATTTATCCTGCTTTTTTGTACAAAAGACATCCCTGGGCAGTTTTCCACATTGTCAGGAAGATGCTAGCATCATAGCTGCACTGGAGCAGCTTGTCTCGGGAGGCGACTTGCTCTGGTGCCAGATCATAAGCACTACAGCTGGGATGTTTTCGGGGCCTATAAGCTTTGCTGTGTCCAGTGACATTCAGCTACTTCTTAATGTCACATAGAATGAACCAAATTAGCTGGATATTGACGTCTATGATTGTAGGGAACTTCATAGGAGGCCAAGTAGGATCATCCACTCAACATTTTTGACTGAAGGCTTTTGAAAAGATTTCAGCCTTATGTGCTGGGCTGCACTATGGTTAAGGATGGGGCTGTTCATGGAGTCTCCAGCTCCTGTTAGTTGGTTAATTAAGGATGTAGTGGAGCTACAGAGCTTTTCTCTGATCCATTGGTTATGGGACTGTTTAGCTCTGTCTACAGCCTATAGCTTTTTATGTTCGGCACACAGGTGTTGTAGCTTCACTATGTTGGAACCTTGTTCGAAACTATACCCGATGCTGCTACTGGCAAATTTTCTACATTTCCATCGAACCAGGGTTGGTCTCCTGACTTGATGATGATACAGGAGTGAAAGCTGTGCTGGGCCAGGAGGTTATAGGAATATAGGAACTGGAGTAGGCCATTCAGCCCCTCATGCCGGTTCTGCCATTCAATTAGATCATGGCTGATCTGTATCTTAACTCCATCTATCCGCCTTGGTTCCATATCCACTAATACCCTTGCCCAGCAGAAATCTATCCATCTAAGTTCTGAAATTTTCAATCGAACTCGCCGCAACAGTATTTTGGGGCAAAGAATTCCAGATTTCCATGACCGTTTGTGTGAAGAAGTGCTTCCCGACATCACCCCTGATCAGCCTAGCTCTAATTTTAAAGCTTATACACCCTTGTTCTGGGCTCCACCACCAGAGGAAATAGTTTCACTCTATCTACTCTATCAAATCGTTTAATCATCTTAAATACCTCAATTAGATCCTCCCTTAACCTTCTGTACTCAAAGGAATACAAACCTAGTCTATGTAATCTGCCCTCATAATTGAATCCTTTCAGCCCCGGTATCAATCTGGTGAATCTGCGCTGCACCCACTCCAAGGCCAACATATCCTTCCTGGGCTGTGGTGCCCAGAACTGAATGCTGTTCTCTAAATGGTGTCGAGCCAGAGCTTTAGATAAATGCAGAATAACTTGCACCCCTTTGTATGCCAGCCCCCTTGGGATAAAGGCTAACTTTCCATTAGCCTTTTTAATTATTTTTTGTACCTGTCCACTAGTTTTTAGTGATTTCTGTACGTGGACACCTAAATCTCTCTGCTCCTCCACAGCTTCTCACCATTTAGAAAATACTCTAATCTATTTCTCTTAGGTCTGAAGTGGATGGTTACAAATTGTAGTAGTGTACAATTCTACTGCTGCCTTTTTTCAAGATCTGATGCTGTATTTGTTTTCAATTGGGCTGAATGTGGCAAGACATTCATAAGAACTTAGCAAACATTTATTTTTTTGGTAATGTTTTGCTGTATACAGTGGAAAATTATACATTAAGAACATAAGTATGTATGGATTATACCTTGCAGTCCCTCAAAGTACATTTAGTCGACTTCATTTTATGCTCTTTTACATTGCCAAATAAATATTTATCACACAATTTTCTCATGCTCAGCAAAGTGAGGGTTTTGATCCTGCAAACAACTGCCATTTGGGCCACCAGTGCCAGTAATAAGCACTACCAGTCAGGCATAACATAGTCCAGCAATACATCTTCGCCGTCAACCAATGTGACATTTGCAATTCCTACCTGAGGCGTTCTTTTGGTCTCGTTGAGTGGGATTGCCAATTTAGTGCCAATTTGGGCAGTTTTGTGCAGCACATATAATCCACTGGGTTGGAATTGTCCAAGTTCTCTTTACGTGGGCTCCTTACATTTTTGATTAAAACTCAGTTCCCAGAAGTGAACTGACAGTGTGAACCACCCAGAAGCAACCACCTACTGTGCTACCCAGTCCCTTGTTCATCATGCAACTTAAATCTATTTCTAGTGCACACAAGTGTTAAGAAATGAGGGGGGAGAAATTCATCATGTTAGTGCCCCCAGTTAGCGCCTGGAGGGGTGCTAATGGGGCGCTCAGGCAGTAGTGCCATGGCAGGGTGAATCCTGCGCCGCACGGCAAATTTGCCGGCCCTGTAGCGCTGGCGATATACAGTTAGTGGCTCGGCACCTTTCGCCATGCAGATCGTGACGTCAGTGAGTGTGCAGTGCTCGCTGGGCGCCCGATCTGCAAGCTTCAGTAGCCCCCCCCCCCCACCTTACCGCATCGCGCTGACAGCACCAGGGAGTGGAGGCATGAACCAGCAGACTAGCGGCTGGCGGGGCGCTACTTAAAAGGCTGTGCCCCAGCTGTCAAGGAACTTCCATTCCAAAGGTCACTGATGAGTGGCAGAGAGCGCAGGATGTATCTGCAGCCAAATAAAGGCTGCTTAGTCCCCGGAGTGTTGTGGGCCGTCAAAGGACTTTGCACTTCATCCCACAGCATATTGCAGGTTTTGCACTCCCCGAATCATTGGGGGCTGGTGTGCAGACTCCATTTACCCTCTCCTTTAATGGCTGCAAGGCACCTTCGCCAATGCTCACTCCCGATTATACAACACCTGACATTCGTTAGCGTTCAGAGCCTAATACCACTCACCTATGCCATTAGCACCTGATTTAGCGCTCCCCTGCAGTCTTTGAGCGCTGAGACTGAATTTAGCGTGCAGCAAGATTGATTAGCACCTGGCGCTAAACTTGCAAATTCTCAAAAGTTAGCGCCACAACCGGGGCAACACCGGATTTCAAGCCCGAGGAATTCCAGTCACACATGTATATCCTAATTAGTGGTCTTCTTCTTCTTCTTAGGCAATCCCTCGGAACCGAGGATGACTTGCTTCCACATTAAAAATGATTTTGCAGGTGACTGATTTGCCCAATGCGGGACCTACAGTCTCTGCCACAGGTGGGGCAGACAGTGGTTGAAGGGGCGGGTGGGTGGGGTGCTTGGGTTGACGTGCGCTCCTTGCGCTGCCTGTGTTTGACTTCTGCTTGCTCCCGGCGAAGAGACTCGGGGTGTTCGGCGCCTTCCCGGATGCTTCTCCTCCACTTTGTGTGGTCTTGGGCCAGGGATTCCCAGGTGTCGGTGGGGATGTTACACTTTTTCAAGGAGGCTTTGAGGGCGTCCTTGAAGTGTTTCCTCAGCCCACCTGGGGCTCTCTTGCCGTGCCGGAGCTCCAAGTAGAGCGCTTGTTTTGGGAGTCTCGTATCGGGCATGCAGACAATGTGACCAGTCCATCGGAGCTGATCAAGCGTGGTCAAAGCTTCAATGCTGGGGATGTTGGCCTGAGCAAGAACACTGACATTGGTGTGCCTATCCTGCCAATGGATTTGCAGGACCTTGCGGAGGCGGCGTTGGTGGTACCTCTCCAGTGCTTTGAGGTGCCTGCTGTACCTGGTCCATGTCTCTGAGGCATACAGCAGGGCGGGTATCACTGCTGCTCTGTAGACCATGAGCTTAGTGCCGGGTTTGAGGTCCTGGTCTTCAAACACTCTCTTCCTCAGGCGACCGAAGGCTGCACTGGCACACTGAAGGCGGTGTTGGACTTCGTCGTCGACGTCTGCCCTTGTTGACAGTAGGCTCCCAAGGTATGGAAAGTGGTCCACGTTGTCCAAGGCCTTGTCGTGGATTTTGATAATCGGGGGGGCAGTACTGTGTGGTGGGGGCAGGTTGGTAGAGGAACTTTGTCTTACGGATGTTTAGTGTAAGGCCTATGCTCTCGTATGCTTCAGTGAAGGTGTTGACGATGGTTTGAAGTTCGGCCTCCGAGTGAGCGCAGACGCAAGCGTCGTCTGCATACTGTAATTCGATGACAGCGGATGGGACGACCTTGGATCTGGACTGGAGGCGACGGAGGTTGAACAGTTTCCCATTTGTTCTGTAATTTAGCTCCACTCCAGTGGGGAGCTTACTGAGGGTAAGATGGAGCATTGCAGCAAGGAAGATCGAGAAGAGCGTTGGCGTGATGACACAGCCTTGCTTGACCCCGGTTCGTACGTGAATTGGGTCTGCGGTGGAACCGTTGATCAGGATCACGGCTTGCATGTCGTCGTGAAGCAGGCGGAGGATAGTGACAAACTTTTGAGGGCAGCCGAATTTGAGGAGGACACTCCATAATCCCTCACGGTTGACAGTGTCAAAGGCCTTTGTGAGATCAAAGAAGGCCATGTACAGCGGTTGGTGCTGTTCCCTGCATTTCTCTTGTAATTGGCGCGCGGTGAAGATCATGTCCATTGTACCCCTTAGTGGGCGGAATCCGCATTGTGACTCTGGGAGGAGCACTTCGGCCACTGGGAGAAGGCGATTGAGGAGGATTCTTGCGCTGACTTTCCCTGTGGCAGATAGCAGGGAAACTCCTCCGTAATTACCGCAATCGGACTGGTCACCTTTCTTGAAGATGGTCACAATTACGGCATCTCTGAGATCCCCTGGCATGCTCTCCTCCTTGCAGATAAGAGAAATGAGTTCATGAATTCACGCCAGTAGTGCTTCTCCGCCATGCTTTAGTGCCTCGGCAGGGATTCCATCTGCTCCTGAGGCCTTGTTGTTCTTCAGTGGTCGGATGGCCTTTTCAACCTCATGCCGGGCTGGGGTTGTGCTGAGATGGTGGTGGGTAGCATGCTGTGGGATGGAGTTGAGGACACACGTGTCGAAGACAGAGTCGTGGTTAAGGAGATCTTTGAAGTACTCCTTCCAGCGGGCACTGACTGCCTCTCTGTCCTTGATGAGTAACTCTCCGTTCTTGGCCTGCCTTGGGCGCTTGGGCTGTAGATGGTCTTGACTGCGCTAAAGAATCCACACACGTCGTGGTTGTCAGCTAGCTGCTGGATATCCTGCGCATTCTCCACCCACCATCTGTTCTTTAGGTCGCGAGTTTTTTGTTGGACCTCGGCCTTCAGGCTTCTGTGGAGCTGCTTTCTTGCTCTCGAGTTCTGTTGCTGTTTCCAGATCAGGAATGCTGTAAGGGGTGGTGTGTGTGGTCAGCTTTGCCTCTGACTCCTGAGCGGTTCGAATCGCTCCCACTCCCTTGGTTCTAGACTTTGGACTTATTTGGGGGTTGTAATGAAATTGCAACAGACAACTGAGTTGGTGAAAAGAACTTGGATTTTTATTTGAGACAGGAAAATATACACAACACAATAATGTTATTACTCTAAAAGGGGGAACACTTCGGAATATACGAGGGAGAATGACAATAGACAAAATACCTCACCCCTCCCAATCCCACTACACTAACTAGGTTGGATTCCAGAGGACCAGGGAAATGCTCACCAAACGACTTTCTTGACAGTTGTAGAGGTTCGTGATTTCGGGGTTCTCTTAGGTGTGGTGGTTGGGGCATGCCGTACCCCGGACGTGGTAGAAGACTTCATCTGTGTTGGGTTTTTAGTCTTCGCGTGTCCGCTGATGCGGTTGGGTGCGTATTGGATCTATCGGGTAAGTACCCAATTTCCTTTGGTTAGGTATAGGGTTTAGAGTCTTTTTCATCAAATCTTACCCAGGGGTAAGTCAGGATAGCTTGTAGAGTGGAAACAAACTTGCGAATCTTCAGTTTCTTCCAGGTTGGTGTCTTGTTGGTCACGCTGGCCCAATATTACCTAGTTGTTGGTAATATTGTTAGTTGTTGGTTTCTTGGGGCCCTTGGTTGCCATGATTCCCTTCCGTTCTCCTCCTGTTGTCCTTCTGTCGATTGATTGTCCCGAGGCTGGTGTGTCTTTTGAATGAGCTGTGCCTCCATCTGTATGAACTGTAAAGACTGTCTGTCTGAACTGTACTGCTTTGCCGTTAATTGAAAAAGCAGGCCTCAATTTTACCATTTGAGGCCTTGCTTATCTGCCCACCAAATCTTCTCTGGTCCATTGTTAATTTTGGCGGGCTCATTAACTTTAATGGTTTAAAATTCTTTAATGGGTTCTGGGCTGGTCCCATCTACTTTTAATTGGTGTAAACTAGTTTCGGGATGGTTTGTCGAAACCTAAATTAGCGTTTAATGGCTGTTTAAACTTTGGTCTGATTAGTTAGTTTTGTCTTCTCCTGCTGGGGTCAGGGTCCCTTTAGTTGATCAGTGGCATGTACTGTATTATGCATATTCTTGATGGCTCTGTAATTTTGGTGGGAACTCTCCTTCCATAGGCCTATTGTCATTTATGTGGAATGACTGAGATGGTCCAGAACATTCCCAGACAATTTGGCCTATGCCAATACTCAAACTGTTTGTTTTACAGAGGCTCATCCCAACCCCTTTGTCGCAGCCTTCCACAGGCCTGGACATGTCCTTTTTAGAATAACGAAGATCCTGGGGTTTTGGCTTTAAGCCCCTTTTTGGCCCAACATTCATTAAAACAGTCCAAAATCTCTTCTTTTCTTTGTTTGAGGGAATCTGTAGAATTTTGCGAACCTTACACTCCCCCCTGTGATACTTTATCCACTATAGTATCATCCTGGGTCAGCAAAATTTCTGATCCCTGAGAGCCAACCTTCCCCTGTATTATCTAAACTAAAACCCAAAAACAAAACACTCTCCCGTTCCCCTTTAGGTGCAGTGTTTACACAGATATACAAGGTACGAAAAATCCGCTTACATCCACATCCAAGCACGGAGTGGGTCCAACACCCCTGCACCACTTGGAAAAATTACACACACATAGGAAAAATAATGACACACACACTCATCAAACTTTATTTTTAGTAACAGTCAAGGTTTGTTTTATACCTGGTCATAGACTTTATTTTTATTTTTGTCCCATGCTCCCTCATGTTGAGAGCGGAGCATCCTGTCCCTTCCTTTGCACTTTGTGTACAAGTAGAAAACTATACCGAGCTGGCAAACCACTAAAATGTGTGAAGCCATTCGAATCCAAGAAGGGACCTCTATATTTTCAAAAATATCCCACCAGGGTGGAACTACAATATCCAAGATCTTGGCCCCTATCTCGACTGTCTCTGCTCTAATGTATAGAAATGTTTCTGTGAGATGACCACTGCTTTTAATAGGACGGTAAGATGTTCTGGTAGAGGAGGAATTTCATAGCTGAAATGTGTTATGTAATTTTGCAGGTTGGTAATGTTTTCCCTGACAGTGAGGTGAACAGTTGAGGGTTCAGGGATGGGTACAGTCCGTTCCTGGGCCACTTGAACTTCTGCCTCGGGTTTAAAACAGAAACTGCTGTCACTCACCGGACACCAGATGTGCTGTCCATGCCGGTAGTGGGGCGCACTTGTGGTGACATAATATTTCCCACCCCCTATGAATGCTACCTGTGGGGAAACATGGCCTTGCGCCATTACTTCCATGGTACAGTTCACAGGTTGTGCGCCAACAGCTTTAAACCCGCACTGTGGTCTCGAATAGGCATTCAAGTGCTGGGGACACAGTATTATGTGTGCTCCCCAGCTCCGGCACCTGGAGAGGTCAGTATCTGTCATAGCGTGCTCCCACTTTATGACATAAGGTGGGACCTCTGCGAAACGGACGTGTGCACCCCCTTGAATGATCCCAATGTTCTCCACCCTGTATACCGGTGCGGGTGGAGCTGTCCCACCCATGACCGGCATCCTCACTACTATCCCCATGATAGTGTGATTGGAACATCCACAATCCACTGGGACAGGGTAGGCTTCAGAGGCTAGCCGGAGCTGACACGGGCTCAGTGAATTACTAAACGGGTGGAGGGCTGCGAGGTGCTTGTTGCTAATCCAGGAGGGGACTAAACCTTGTTTTAAATCCTCCAGGTTGCTGCGGCCCTCGCCCAGCAACCATGCCCCATATAGCACGCACACCTCATTCTGTGCAGCCTGATCCGAAGCATTCCTGTCCTCCTGTATGAGTGCATTACTGTTTTAGCATGTCTCTCCAGCTCAGCAATTATCTCTTTTAAATGGACCATCATAGCTTGGTCCTCGTGTAGCTCTGAGCCTACCACTGTGTTCTCCTCTGTTAGGATTTTACGTAATTGGGTTTTTAAGCCATTTATCTGTGTTTGCAGCTCTATGTCATCCAGGCTGTTTATTACTGAGGATCCTGTATTATAGGGAGTGAAAATATAATTCCAGTTTCCCCTTCTTTGTCTCCCCGCACCCATAGTATGTTCAGGTGTAAACTGTACAGTTTCGCTTTGTCTACGCTGGCAAAGTCAAATTCATAAAATTTCCTAAACATTTCCTTCAGCAGGGCTTGGTACAACTGTTCTGTCTCCTTAGGGCACCACTCAGGTAAGTGTACCTCGGTCAAGTTCAGGATCACTGAGGCCACTGCATAGTGTACCCCCTGGAATAGTAACTTATCGGTTGGCACTAGGACTAACCCATTCCCTGGCCCCTTGGTGTTGGTAGGACACCTCTGTACTATAGTCCGTGATGTCGTGGTCATGGGCAGGGGCTTCCGGGGGCGGGTTACGAGTTTGGTGGCATTGACTGGGATCAGGGAGTGTGGGATCGCGCACGCATGCAGGCTGGAATCCCACCCCATCCCCTCCCCGGCATCTTGCCATTGCCTGTGGAAAATGATGGATATGCCTGCAGGGCAGACTTTCTCTGACCCCCACATACAAACATAAATCCCCTGATCCAGCTCCCACCACTTGTCCCAGCACACACTCACTCCCCCTCGGGTCCCTGTAATTGTCCGATGGGTATTGTTCCCCAATCGTTCCCAATCGACCGCGGGGTCCCCAATGTCCTTGCTCAGCTTACTGAGCCACCACCACCTATCCAAGGGAATCTGTCCCTTACATGTCAAACACACGTGTTTCCCCTCGGTGACACTGACCCTTGTGGCAACGACCCGTACCCTGGGGCACGGGATGGAGGCCTCCCCGTATGTGAACCCGGTCTGGCTGGAGTACTGAGTCGAGTTAGACCCCAGCCACCCTGGCCACCTTCCCTCGTGGAAGTAGATGGTGAGCTCCTCCACACCCCGTTCACCACCCCCTGCGGTAACGATCGGTGCTCTCTCTCCCGAGCACCCATAGATGTGAGAGCTCTCCACGTCTCCTCGGTCACCCCTACCAGGGCGAGCAGGAGCTGAAACTTACTCATCCCGATTTCCTTTCTGTAGGGACACACAAACAAAATAGTCATGTCCCGAGAAGGTTCTCTGGCCTGACACAGTTACCAGAATTTTCAAAACTTAAAACTTATAAACCAAAATTAAACAATAATTCCAAAACCTAAGAAAAATGAAACACTCTTAAACTAAAAGCTATATACATCCGCCGCCCGTCTCTGGTTAGGCCTGTGCCTTTTGTGGAATCTGGGCAGCTTGTACTGATGGGCGTAAGGTGACCTGTGCCACCGGACTTGGAGAGTCCTTCTTAAAAGAACTGTTTTTTTTTCTTTTCCCAACTAACCGGGGGAGTGTGCCCCCCTGTGCTGCAGCACACTACCCCTTCCTGTGTGGCTGCCGAGTCCCTATCCTGTCCTGTGGGTTCCCCGCAGCCTGATGCCGCAGGCTGGGGACCCTTCTGTCTCTCTCTGCCCAACGCTACCTCTCCTGTGAGTCCCTCACCTTTGGAGGCGGCAGGCTGGGGATCTGTGTCCTTAGACTGGTCCCTGACCTTGGTTTTTCCCTTTCTGTTAAGGGTTCTCCTGGGGCTGGACTGTTTAAATTGATACTCGGGTGACCACGGTAGTTTAGGCTGTGGTATGCAAGGAGACCTTCTTAAGGCTCCGGCTACTGAGGGTGTACCTGAATCCCACTTAATTGGTGGGAGGGCCTCTCCAGTCACACATGTCACTGCCCCCACCTTTGCAGTCTGTGAGTCTGCCACAGCTGCAGGCTGATGCTCTCTAGCTTTAACACGGTTCGCCCTTGCTGGCCGTTCTCCACTCTCAGTTTTGAACAGCTTGCACTGATTAATGTGGAACCACTTTGTGCGGCGGGGCATCTTTATGGCATAGACCATGGGGCTTGCCTTATCCACAATGCTGTACGGCCCCATATACAATGTTTCGAAACTTCCCAACCGGGCAAAGTTCCTCACCATGACCTGATCCCCTATCTCCCACTCGTGGTGCCTGTTGGGTTCTAGCAGCAATCAGTTACTCTGATACTGATTTCCCATGTTGATAGCAGTCTGCCAGTGAATCTGTTTGAGGTGTTCAAAAAGATTCCTGGTGAAGCTGTCCCGGTTCACCTCTCTGGGCTGGCCTTCCGTGAGCACCGGGGCTAGTACATGGGTGGGGGTCCGCATAACCCTGCCAGTCATCAGCTCGTGTGGGGAATACCCCGTGCTTTTTGACTGGCTGGCTTGGATCCCCATTAGGACCAATGGTAAGACTTCTACCCATTTCTTGGGTGAGTCTCCCGTCTCCTTGCGCAGCCTTTCTTTTATAGTGCGGTTTAAACACTCTACAGGACCCGATGACTGTGGGTTGTAGGCGACGTGCCACTTTCCCTCAATGCCGAGTACCATGAGGGTCTCTTGCATGACCTGTCCGGTAAAGTGACTCCCTTGGTCGGACTCCACATACTGTGGCAGTCCCCATCGTGAGAACACTTCCCTGACCAGGATCTTAGCTGTACCCAATGCGGTAGTTGTACGGCAGGTAAAAACTTCCACCCACTTTGAAAACACATCCACCAGGACTAGGCAGTACTTGTAGCCTCCCTGGGCGGTGGGCAGGGGCCCGATGTAATCGATCTGGATCGACTGCCATGGTCCCTCTACCCTCCTGGTGTATCCCAAAGATACCTACGGAGTATCAATCAGGAAATAGTTGAGGCTTGTAATAAGGGAACATCTATAATTATGGGGGATTTTAACTATCATATTAATTGGACAAATCAAATTGGGCAGGGCTGCCTTGAGGATGAGTTCATTGAGTGTATTAGGGATGGGTTTCTTGAGCAGTATGTAACTGAACCGACCAGGGGGCAAGCAACCTTAGATCTGGTCCTGTGTAACGAGACAGGATTAATTAAAAATGTCCTAGTAAAGGATCCCCTTGGAATGAGTGACCATAACATGGTTGAATTCCATATTCAGTTAGAGGGTGAGAAGGTTGGATCTCAAACAAGCGTGCTAAGCTTGAATAAAGGAGACTATGAAGGTATGAGAGCGGAATTGAGTAAAGTGGATTGGGAAAATAGATTAAAGGGTAAGACGATACATGATCAGTGGTGTACATTTAAGGAGTTATTTTACAACTTCCAAAAAAAGTATATTCCACTGAGAAAAAAAGGGTGTAAAAGAAAAGACAGCCATCCGTGGCTAAGTAAAGAAATTAAGGATAGTATTCGACTAAAAACAAGGGCATATAAGGTAGCCAAATCTAGTGGGAGGATAGAGGATTGGGAAAACTTTAAAAGACAGCAAAAAATAACAAAAAGATTGATTAAGAAATGGAAGATAGATTATGAAAGTAAATTAGCAAAAAATATAAAAACAGACAGTAAGAGTTTTTATAGTTATATAAAAAGAAAAAGGGTGGCCAAAGTAAATGTTGGTCCCTTAGAGGATGAGACCGGGAAATTAATGGTGGGAAATATGGAGATGGCAAAAACACTGAATGAATATTTTGTATCAGTCTTTACAGTAGAGGACACCAAGAATATTCCAACACTGGACAAGCAGGGGGCTATAGGGGGGGAGGAGATAAACACGATCAAAATCACTAAGGAAGTGGTACTCGGTAAAATAATGGGACTCAAGGCGGATAAATCGCCTGGACCTGATGGCTTACATCCTAGGGTCTTGAGGGAAGTGACGGTAGGGATTGTGGATGCATTGGTAATAATCTTCCAAAACTCCCTGGACTCAGCAAAGGTCCCGGCAGACTGGAAAACTGCTAATGTAACACCCTTATTTAAAAAGGGCAGTAGACAGAAGGCTGGAAACTATGGCCTAGAAATTCAGTAAGGCCCCGCCAGCTGGCTAACGCCCAAAAGTTAGCGCTGCGCGCGGAGCCAGTTGCGCCCATCAGATATTCAGTTTTTGCGCCCCAAGTCGGAACCGGGCGCTATTCCAGGGTGTGCCCGCCCCCGCTTGGGGCGCTGAAACTGAATTTCAGCGCTGTAGGTGCCGCTGCGCCACCCCCTGCGGAGCGGCAGGCTGTGGTACTGCAGGCCTCCTCCTTCTCTTAAGGGGGAGGTGCCTGCAACGGGGAGCTCGCCGCTTGATAGTGCTGGCAAATGAGCCCGGCACCACGGAGAAGTGCCGGGCTCGCGGAAAGCAGCCGGCAATGCCGCGGGGGTGGGGTGGAGGAGGCCGGGGAAGGAGGTGCGGCCAGGCGGCCGCCGAAAAAGCGGCCGGCCGCACCTCCGCCTTAACTAGCGCCACTAAGGCTGCAGCACGGCCCGGTCTTCACATCGTTGTTTGCGGCTGCTGCGGAAGAGGCAGCCGCAACTAAATATGGGGGTCGGGCCAGTAGCGGGGCGGAACCGGGGCACTGCGCACACCGATGACGTCATCGGTGCCGGCGCAGCGCTACCGGCTACCGCCGCCATTACCGCAGCGCTGAATATCAGCGCAAACTCCTCTACTGGCGCAGAAGCCCTCTTTGGGCGGTAACTGGTCACACACGCAACTGAATTTGTAGCCCTATAGGCCGGTTAGCCTAACATCTCTGGTAGGTAAAATTTTGGAGTCCATTATTAAGGAGACAGTAACAGGACATTTGGATAATCATAATTTAATAAGACAAAGTCAGCATGGTTTTATGAAGGGGAAGTCATGTTTGACAAATTTGCTGGAGTTCTTTGAGGAAGTAACATATAGGGTGGATAAAGGTGAACCAGTGGACGTATTGTATTTAGACTTCCAAAAGGCGTTTGACAAGGTGCCACACAAAAGATTATTGCTTAAGATAAAAAATCACAGGATTGGGGGTAATATTCTGGCATGGATAGAGGATTGGCTATCTAACAGAAGGCAGAGAGTTGGGATAAATGGTTCATTCTCAGACTGGCAATCAGTAACCAGTGGTGTTCCACAGGGGTCAGTGCTGGGTCCCCAACTCTTTACAATCTATATTAACGATTTGGAGGAGGGGACCGAGTGTAACATATCAAAGTTTGCAGATGATACAAAGATGGGAGGGAAAGTAGTGAGTGAGGAGGACATAAAAAACCTGCAAGGGGACATAGACAGGCTAAGTAAGTGGGCAGAGATTTGGCAGATGGAATACAATACTGGAAAGTGTGAGGTTATGCACTTTGGCAGGAAAAATCGTAGAGCAAGTTATTATCTTAATGGCAAGAAACTGGAAAGTACTGAAGTACAAAGGGATCTGGGGGTCCTGGTGCACAAAACTCAAAAGGTTAGTATGCAGGTGCAGCAAGTGATTAAGAAGGCCAATGGAATGTTGGCTTTCATTGCTAGGGGGATAGAATATAAAAATAGGGAGGTATTGCTTCAGTTGTACAGGGTATTGGTGAGACCGCACCTGGAATACTGCATACGGTTTTGATGTCCATACTTAAGAAAAGACATACTTGCTCTCGAGTCAGTACAAAGAAGGTTCACTCGGGATGAGGGGATGGACATATGAGGAGAGGTTGAGTAGATTGGGACTCTACTCATTGGAGTTCAGAAGAATGAGAGGCAATCTTATTGAGACATATAAGATTATGAAGGGGTTGGATCAGGTGGATGCAGGGAGGATGTTCCAGATGATGGGTGAAACTAGAACTAGGGGGCATAGTCTTAGAATAAGGGGCTGCTCTTTCAAAACTGAGATGAGGAGGAACTACTTCACTCAGAGGGTGGTAGGTCCATGGAATATGCTGCCCCAAAAAGCTGTCGAAGCTACATCATTACATAAATTTAAAACAGAAATAGACAGTTTCCTAGAAGAAAAGGGAATTAAGGGTTACGGGGAGTGGGCAGGAATTTGGACATGAGTCTAGGTTCGGATTGGTCATGGCCCTGTGGGTAGCGGAGCGGGCCCAGGGGCCATGTAGCCTGATCCTGCTCCTGTTTCGTGTGTCTAATTCTGTTAGATTCAGGAGATAGTCCTGTCATAGTGGATTGGCGGTTAGGATCAGATCATCTTATTGAATGGCGGAGCAGGCTCAAGGGGCCAATTGGCCTACTCCTGCTCCTATTTCTTATGTTCTTATGTTCTTATTTTCTGGGTGTCAGGGTTATTGGCAGCACACACCAGACATCCGGCGCAGAACTCGCGGACCTGTTCCCTCAGTCCTGGCCACCATCCTGCCTGTTCCACCCGCTGCCAGGTGGCCTTAGGCCCGGGATGCCCCGCTCCTGGACCCTTATGGGCCAGTTGGAGGAATTCCCTTTGGTGCTGCTGTGGCACTACCCGTTGCTCCCCCCTGAACAGCATGCCTTCCTTGTCGGTGATGGCTGCTGTACCATACGGGCCCTCTACTTTCTCGCCTTTTGTGAGCATGATCAGGACGGCTCTGAGGACAGGATCCCGTACCTGGACCTGCTTTAGGTCCGGGACCAAAGCTACTCCCTGTGTACCTCCGTTGTCCCGGATTGTGGCTACCGAACCTATCTGGTAGGGGGTCCCAAAACTCTCTTTCCCTAGCTCCCTGCTTGGCCAATTTATGTGCCTTTTGGTTGCCCTCCCTCATGGGTTCTGTCTTCGAATGGGCCTTAACCTTATGGATACAGACCCTCCCTTCCTTCCCTACGGCTGTCATGATTTTCTCCAGCAGAGGCTTGATTGCCAGGGGTCTCCCGCCAGCGGAGGTGTATCCGCGACGGGACCAGATGGCCAGATATTCCATACACGAATTGCATGTGAACATGCTGTCCGAGCAAATCGTGTACAGGGTAGGGAATTTCTCGGGGTGTGTAACCACGTACACTACCGCGGACAGTTCAGCCTGCTGGGCGCTCATGGTGCTGGGGAGTTTAATTGCCACCCCGGGTCATAAACTCCACACCCTGTGAGTCGTTCTCCAGCAGATACTGTGCTCGAACCGTCTACATAAATTTCGCGGCCTGTGGTGTGTATCCCAGCCCGAAAACCGATGTTGACTTCCCATATTCCTTCAATGGAACACCGGTGGGCCGTCCCTGGATAAATCATGTTGGCTGCGAGCTTTGGTTTGCAGAGACCTTTCACCCTTAGGTCCATCTGGGAGAGAAGCAGGGTCCAGTGAGCAATGCGGGCACTGCTCACTGTCCCATCTTTAATTCTCCCATCTAGGAACATCTGGGTGGACGTGTAATGGGTGAGGAGGGTGATGGGCGAGGTGCCTGTGAAGATCAGTGATCTTTTCACAGCCCAGTGAGTGGCGAGGAGGTGCCTCTCACAGTTGGAGTAGCCCTTCTCCACATCTGTGAGTATCCTGGAGGAGTAAACCACCGGTCTCAGCTGACTCTGCCACTCCTGGAGCAGCACTGCACTCAGACTGTCCCCGCTGGCTGCTACCTCCAAGAAAAACTCTTTCTCCCCATCAATGGCCCCTAGAGCCGGCGCAGTCTGCAGATTTTGCTAGAGTTTTACAAATGCTGCCTCGCAACCCTCATCCCAAACCCACTCCACTCCCTTATGTAGGAGTCGGAGCAGAGGGGCTGCTGTGGCGGCGTAATCCTCGATAAAATCTCGGCAGTAACTGGTTAGCCCTAGAAAAGATCTCACTCCTGTCACTGTATTGGGGGCTGGTAACTCCTACACTGCTTTCCTGCTGGCATTATCGATGGCCCTTTCCCCTGCTCACACAGCCAGCCCTAGGAATTTTACTTCCGGTCGGCCGAACTGTACCTTCTTGGGGTTTACTTTAAAGCCTTCCTGCCTGAGCAACTCCAGCAGTTCAGCCAGTAGTGGACCGTGTTCCTCTGCTTCATCGGTGAATAGGAGCAGGTCATCCACATACTGGACTAACTGTCGGGGCCGGCTAAAGCCTTTTAAACAATCTGCCATACACTGGTGGAAAATATTGGGGTTTTGTGGAAACCCTGTGGTAGGCAGTTCCAGGTGTATTGTTGGCCTTTAAACGTGAAGGCGAACTTGTACTGGTCCTCTCTCCGTAGAGGGATGGACCAAAACCCATTGGAAATATCCAGCACTGTGAAGGTGGTCGTGGAGGCTGGAATACTTCCAATGAGGTCGGCGACAGCTGCGACCGTGGGTGCACAGACAGGGATGTTTCGATTGAGTACCCGATAGTCCACCGTGACTCTCCAGGAGTTGTCCATTTTTCTAACCAGCCACAGTGGAGAGTTTACGTGGGTGGCTATCGGTCTCAATACCCCCTGTTTGACCAGAGAGGTCATGGCCATTTCCATGTCTGCCTCCGCCTCTTTGGGGAAATTATACTGCTTTTGTGGTCGGGTCACCGGGTCCCCATCTACACTAACTTCGACCCCGTTCACCCTCCCACAATCATGCTTGTGAGTGGCAAATGTGCCAAGGTGTGCTCGCACAAATGCCTAGTACTCCACTGGAGTGTTACTGACCATCTGTTCGAGGTCGTAACCCTCCTTGGGTTTTAGGGTACACAATGTCCCCTTGCCCTGTTTCTCTGGGATGACTGCCACTTCACTCTCTTTGCCGGTGCATGCTCCCCACAGACAGTGGTTCCTACAATCCACTAGAATCCTGTGGCCCATAATAAAATCAGCCCCCAGGATCCCTTTCCCTTCCTGCTCCCACTTCATTAAAACACAAGTCCACTTGGTGTGGAGTGCTCCTAAATGAATGGACAGCGGGATAGAGAACAAGCCAGCCTGCTCGTAACCTGTGAACCCCACTAAGCTGTACGGGACCCCATTAGACAGAGGTGAGGCGGCGGGGCTATCTGAATAGACTATGGTGCTCGCTGCTCCCGTGCCCAACAGATAGGTCCCTTTCACCTTTTCCACCTCCATCTTAAAAAGCGGTCTCTTCCACACATCGTACTCAAGGGGACACAGATAGACAGGCTGTGCTGGCTCTAGTCATAAGTCTGTGTTAGGTGGGGCAGATGGAGTTAAAGCACCCGTGGTTGTGGCTACCCTCCCTGGGCCAGCCAACAAAACTCGAAGTGCAGCTACTAATGAATCAACTGTGGGGGGAGAGGTCGGTGTTTCTGTCTTTGGGGCAGGAGCTGGGGAGTTTTTCCCTACACTATCCTTCCAAGGATTTCTACAATCCCTTCTCCAATGCCCACTTTTCCTTGAATCAGAAGGGTTACCCCCTTCTGGGTGCCATTCTTTCTTACTTTGGCTTGGTTTTAACTCGTGAACCTTTCCTTTCATTTGTGGTTCTTCTACCCCTCTACCGTTCCAGTAAGCCAGGGTCAGTTGTCTGACCACTGCCTCCTTGGTGACTTGGGGGCCCTTTGGGTCGAACCACAGCTCGGCCTTGGCTCTGATCCATGGCAAGCTGTTTGCCACCAAACTCCGGAGCCAGTGGGCCAGCTCATCCTGGTTCAAATTAGTCTGGTCGAGATCCCCATTACAGGCACTCTTATACACAGGCCACAGCCTGTCTGCGAAAGCCTGTGGGGTCTCCCCTGCTAACTGTGTAGTCTTCTCCACCTGGGAGAAAGGACTACCATCGTTCATCCCCACCACCTCCAGAACTTGCTCCCGGATGGCAGCGTACCCGCCCTGTCCCTTCTTGCTCTCAGCAGAGAGGGACTGGTACAGCTTGCCATCCAAAGAGAACAGAAGTATTTTGGCTGTCTTAGAGTCGTCGCGCTCGTTGGTGCCTGCTGCTTGTTCCACTTCCATGACGTGGACTGAGGGGTCTCCCTTGTGGGTGAGTTTGTTCAGGTGGCTTCCATAGCCCTAAGCTGTTGGGTACCATGGGGAATCACGAATTGGCTTTCAAGGGGCCACTGGCCCCCACTACCGCTGGGTGGGCCAAACTCTTGTTGCTGAGCCGGGCACATCGGCCCCGGCTCTGACCTTTCCTGCATTGGCTTGCCCCCTGCTGCCTGCTGCCAAACCGAGTCAAAACCCGGCGCCACAGGTGGTGGTGGTGTGCACTCCTCCCTGCCCTCCCTACAGATTGCTTGTCTCTCCTGCTGTCCAACCGGGTTGTTCCCCGGCGCCACAGGTGACGTCTGAACAGTTTCTCCTTCTACTTCCAGGTCCACCCGGGCTCACGAGGCATACCATGCCTTTTGCCCTGGACAGAGCAAGTTTTAAACTGTCGATCTGCTTTTGGCAGGGGCCGTGATCTCCCGCTTCAAAATCCCTAGTGCTTGCTAGCTTATAAGCTGCCTGCATGTCTCATAACCTTTCCTCCTGTTCTTTTAAATGTCTGGTTAGGCGAGCGTTCTCTTCTCTGAACACTAACTCATTGCTTTTAGCCTCGGTGACTTGACACTGAAAATACTCATGTCTGTTCCTGTGTTTCTCCGCTATCTGTAACTTCTCCTGACTTTGGGCCTGTAATTCCTGCAGTAATCCCTCTGCTGCTATTGCTCTTGCTTGGGACAGTTTGGCTGCCTCCTGCAGCTCTTCTGTTAACATCTTAATGTGCTGATCTAAAAGCTGGATCTGTCGCAGGGTGCAGACCAACCAGATGGCCTTTTCCACCGACTTCTTATGATCCTTGCTCTCAGTCCATTTGGCTGCAGCGTCCATGGGACGCTTAGCGCGCAACAGACTGGTCACCCATTTCTTGGTGATATTCGCCTTCTCAAACACATAAGAGGAAATCCTCTCTTCCACCTTTGTTCTTTCATCAAACACAGGGTCTATCGCATTACATCCCTTTTGCCAAAGTCCTGCCGCGGTCGCCATTTTCTGTAAGGGGTCGCGTGTGTGGTCAGCTTTGTCTCTGACTCCTGAGCAGTTCGAATCGCTCCCATTCCCTTGGTTCTAGACTTGACTTATTTGGGGGTTGTAATGAAATTGCAACAGACAACTGAGTTGGTGAAAAGAACTTGGATTTTTATTTGAGACAGGAAAATATACACAACACAATAATCTTATTACTCTAAAAGGGGGAACATTTTGGAATATATGAGGGAGAATGACAATAGACAAAATACCTCACCCCTCCCAATCCCACTACACTAACTAGGTTGGATTCCAGAGGACCAGGGAAATGCTCACCAAATGATTTTCTTGACAGTTGTAGGGGTTCGTGATTTCGGGGTTCTCTTAGGTGTGGTGGTTGGGGCCTGCCGTACCCCAGACACGATAGTAGACTTCACCTGCATTGGGTTTTCAGTCTTCGCATGTCCGCTGATGCAGTCGGGTGCGTATTGGATCTATCGGGTAAGTACCCAATTTCCTTTGGTTAGGTATAGGATTTAGAGTCTTTTTCATCAAATCTTACCCAGGGGTAAGTCAGGATAGCTTGTAGAGTGGAAACAAACTTGCGAATCTTCGGTTTCTTCCAGGTTGGTGTCTTATTGGTCGCGGTGGCCCAATGTTACCTAGTTGTTGGTAATATTGTTAGTTGTTGGTTTCTTGGGGCCCTTGGTTGCCGTGATTCCCTTCCGTTCTCCTCCTGTTGTCCTTCCGTTGATTGATTGTCCCGAGGCTGGTGTGTCTTTTGAATGAGCTGTGCCGCCATCTGTATGAACTGTAAAGACTGTCTGTCTGAACTGTACTGCTCTGCCGTTAATTGAAAAAGCAGGCCTCAATTTTACCATTTGAGGCCTTGCTTATCTGCCCACCAAATCTTCTCTGGCCCATTGTTAATTTTGGCGGGCTCGTTAACTTTAATAGTTTTAAATTCTTTAACGGGTTCTGGGCTGGTCCCATCTACTTTTAATTGACTTAAGTTGGTGTAAACTAGCTTCGGGATGGTTCATCAAAACTTAAATTAGCGTTTAATGGCTGTTTAAACTTTGGTCCAATTAGTGAGTTTTGTCTTCTCCTGCTGGGGTCAGGGTCCCTTTTGTTGATCAGTGGCATGTACTGCATTATGCATATTCTTGATGGCTCTGTAATTTTGGCGGGAACTGTCCTTCCATAGGCCTATTGTCATTTATGTGGAATGACTGAGATGGTCCAGAGCATTCCCAGACAATTTGGCCTATGCCAATACTCAAACTGTTTGTTTTACAGAGGCTCATCCCAGCCCCTTTGTCACAGCCTTCCACAGGCCTGGACATGCCCTTTTAAAATAACCAACATCCTGGGATTTTGACTTTAAGCCCCTTTTTAGCCCAGCATTCTTTGAAACAGTCCAAAATCTCTTCTTTTCTTGGTTTGAGGGAATCTGTAGAATTTTGCGAACCTTACAATACCTTGTGCTTGCGGCTTATTAGCTCCTGGATCTCCTGGTCATTCTCGTTGAACCAGTCTTGGTGTTTCCTGGTCGAGTGACCGAGCGTCTCTTCACAGGTGCTGATTATGGAGGCTTTGAGTGCAGACCAGATGCTGTGGGCACTCTGTGTCTCTGCATCACTGGGAGTCATCAGGTTGTTTGTGAGGCGCAGGCTGAATAGGGCTTTCTTAGTGGGGTCTTTGAGTGCTCCAGCGTTAATTTTCCTGTGGCATTGTTTCTGTTGCTACCGCTGTTTTGAGGCTACATTGATGGAGATGACAGAGCGGATTAGTTGTGCAATACAGCTGTTACCCTGATTTTCAGGGCACTCAAAGATAATGGGCTGGATTTTCTCAATGGAGATGAGTTGGAGGCGGGACTGCTGCTTGTCATGTCAATGTCCCGCCTCCATCATCGTCTGACCAACCAGAGGGATTTTCCCTTGTTTGACCTTGTTAAGCCCACCCTGTGGGCTCAGCTGGCCAATTAGGGAGGAAGTCACTGACAGAGCACGTCAATGTCAGACGTGCTATCTGCCAAGACTTCTTGAAAGAAGAAATGTCAGCATTTGACAGCTCTGTGAGTTCTTGTGTTCAGGACTCATCAAACCTTTCAACTTTGTCAATTTCAGATAGCTGTTGATTCGGAGGATCCAACAGCCACTCTGTGAAATCGACAAGGCAGATGTCAGGTCTCCGGATCCAGGGTGGATGAAGGCTGTATGAAGAAAACAAGGTAAGTGAACATTTTTTAACACCTATCACTCACCTTACATACTTACCACTCCACACTTGCACCCATCACTCACCTCTACATCTTACTTCCAGGTGCCTCTGATCGCCGCAGACCTCCTTCATGTCTCCTCCAACCCAACGGGGTTCTCCGAGGTCAGTAAGCCTTCACCTGTGAAGGTAAAATGGCTCTAATCCTTTTTTCTGCCTGTTAACTACCTGTTAACAGGCAGTTTAAAAGAATTTAAAGCCTTTTCCGCCTCCAGGAGACGGGACCGAAGCAGCACATCTTCCCGCCTCCTGGCAAAAGGGCATGGAGGCGGGATGGGGGCGGGTTTGCCATCCACCCCCACTTTCTGCTACTTTACCAGCAGTCCCGCCTCCATGCCCGCCTCCTCGGAGCTTGGAAAATCCAGTCCAATGATTTCATGCAAACACTGGAACACTATGAAAATCAAGAGAGGAAGTGATTAGGATTGGGAATAAAAACCAATTAGGATATGCAAGACAGCCACTGGGGAAGTAACAAGAGCCATTTCAAAGAAAGGTAAATTTAAGTTTCCGAGATTTCTGTATGAACCCTACAGTGCCTTGGTTTAGGTTCTCATCTGCCCTTATATGACGTCCCTGGAGTGTGTCTTTAATTTGAAGAATAACACTTAATTTTATTCTTGATTGATTTTGTTCCCTTTAACAGGATGAAAGAGACAGACGGTATAAACTTTCCATTACGCAGCACAGTACCTAAGTTCTAATCAATCACGGTAGTTTGGAATCGATGAAATGCGACCGTCCCAAGAGCTCACCAATACAACCGTCCCAACTAAATATTGTACGTGGCAAGCACTGTGGTTAGCAGAATCTGCTCAAACATCTTTGTTGTTCATAATATATAGAAGCCACCACTCAACTCACTGCATCCTGAGGCCCAGATATACCTCCGAAAAGGGGGCTGTACTTCCACAAAAATGTTCATGCTTTCTCAAAGAAGACCACCCACTCACTAACATTGTAAGAAGGCTCACATTAATTCCTGTGCCTGAGAGCCACCCCGAGTCATTACCAATATTATCATTAAGCTCCACGACTTTTTTCTTAACCTGGAAAAGAACTGTCTAGAATGATCACTCGAGACAGCTGCCAGTCGGAATCTCAGCAGAATCAATTTTGTAACCGTGCTGCTGTTGGGCTGGAGCCATTCCAGCAGCAAGCTTAAGTTGTGATGCGCTATCAATCACTCATAAAAGACTGAGAGTTAAGAGAGTAACTAAAGGCTTTTATTAACAAAAGAATGAAGGTCTGCCTCGAGTGGTCGACCGGTCCAGAAATACAAAGGGCTGGGGAGCAGTCACCTTTATATTAGAACTTGTGGGAGGAGTCAGCCGAGGCATGTCCAGGCATGTACACAGTGGAATACAAACAGTGGTTTACCACATTCACCCCTTGTTTAAAATTGAGTCCGGCGGGGTGAAGTGTATTAAAAGTTAGTGCATTGGAGTCTCTCCGGAGGTCTTGTCTGCCGCTGTGATCGGCGTGGCGACGGCAGGGGTAGTGGAGCTTCCGGCGTCGAGTCCTGCGTGGGCTGTGGCACAGGCGTGTCGTCCTCGTAGATGTCGAGCGGGTCGCGGGGCCCAGGCCTGCCGTCTGCTGGGGCTGGATATCGGATCGTGGGGGGGGGTGGTAGTGAGTAGTGGGTTACTGCGGCCCCCGAGGGTGCAAGGTCTCTTATGGAGACTGTGTCCTCCCGCCCGTCCGGGTATGCAATGTAAGCATACTGGGGGTTGGCGTGGAGGAGGTCGACCCTCTCGACCAGGGGGTTCGTTTTATGGGTCCTCACGTGCCTTCTCAGTAGGACCGGCCCTGGGGACGTCAGCCATGGCGGTAGTGATGTCCCCGATGTGGACTTCCTTGGGAAGACAAACATTTTCTCATGAGGGGTGGCGTTAGTGGCAGTGCAGAGCAGTGACCGAATAGAGTGGAGCGCATCGGGGAGCACATCCTGCCAGCGGGAGGTTGGAAGGCCCCTAGACTTTAAGGCTAGCTGGGCGGCCTTCCAAACTGTCGCATTTTCTCTTTCCACCTGTCCGTTCCCCCGGGGGTTGTAACTGGTGGTCCTGCTTGTGGCATTACCCCTAGTTAGCAGGTACTGACGGAGTTCGTCGCTCATAAACGATGAGCCCCGGTCGCTATGGATATAGCTGGGGAAACCGAACAGGGTGAAGAGGTCGTTCAGACATTTAATGACCGTGGCACTGGTCATGTACGGGCAGGGGATGGCGAACGGGAAACGGGAGTACTCATCAATAATATTGAGGAAGTACACATTGCGGTCGGAGGAGGGGAGAGGCCCTTTAAAATCAACGCTCAGGCGCTCGAAGGGGCGAGTGGCTTTTATCAGGTGGGCCCTGTCTGGTCTATAAAAGTGCGGTTTGCACTCAGCGCAGACTTGGCAGTTCCTGGTCATGGTCCTGACCTCCTCAATAGAGTAAGGCAGGTTGCGGGCCTTGATGAAGTGGAAGAACCTGGTGACCCCCGGGTGGCAGAGGTCATTGTGGAGGGCCCGCAGTCTATCGATCTGCGCGCTGGCGCAGGTGCCACGCGATAGCGCATCCGGGGGTTCATTGAGCTTCCCGGGCCGGTACAAGATCCCGTAATTGTAGGTGGAAAGTTCGATTCTCCACCTCAAGATCTTGTCATTTTTGATTTTGCCCCTCTGCTTGTTGTTAAACATGAAAGCAACTGAACGTTGGTCAGTGAGCAGGGTAAATCGTTTTCCGGCCAGGTAGTGCCTCCAATGACGCACAGCCTCCACAATCACCTGGGCCTCCTTCTCAACAGCGGAGTGTCTGGTCTCCGGGCCTTGGAGGGTTCGTGAAAAGAAGGCCACGGGTCTCCCCGCCTGATTGAGGGTAGCGGCCAGGGCAAAGTCGGACGCGTCGCTTTCCACTTGGAAGGGGATGGATTCGTCCACTGCGTGCATGGTGGCTTTGGCAATGTCTTCCTTGATACGGTGGAAGGCTAAGCGGGGCTCTGCCGTCAAGGGAAAAGAGGTGGACTTGATCAGCGGATGGGCCTTGTCCGCATAGTAGGGGACCCACTGGGCATAATAGGAGAAAAACCCTAGGCACCTCTTCAGGGCCTTGAGGCAGTGGGGCAGTGGGAGTTCCATAAGGGGACGCATCCGGTCGGGGTCGGGGCCGATGACTCCGTGTTCCACAACACAGCCAAGGATGGCGAGGCGGTTTGTGCGGAATATGCACTTCTCCTTGTTATATGTCAGGTTCAGGAGTTGGGCGGTGCGGAGGAATTTTTCGAGGTTTGCGTCATGGTCCTGCAAGTCACGGCCGCAGATGGTCACATTGTCCAGATATGGGAAAGTGGCCTGCAACGCATTTTGATCTACCATCCGGTCCATCTCCCTTTGGAAGACGGAGACCCCGTTGGTGACGCCAAAGGGAACCCTAAGGAAGTGGTAGAGGCGGCCGTTTGCTTCAAAGGCAGTATACTGGCGGTCCTCAGGGCGGATAGGGAGCTGGTGGTATGCTGATTTCAGGTCAATGGTCGAGAAGACGCGGTACTGCGCGATCTGGTTGACCATATCAGCTATGCGGGGGAGTGGGTAGGCGTCCAGCAGGGTGTAGCGATTTATTGTTTGGCTGTAGTCGATGACCAGGCGCTGCTTCTCGCCGGTCTTAACGACCACAACCTGGGCTCGCCAGGGGCTGGTGCTGCCCTCAATAATCCCTTCCTTCAGGAGCCGCTTCACTTCGGTTTTAATGAAAACCCTGTCCCCGGCACTGTATCGCCTGCTCTTTGTGGCGATGGGCTTACAGTCGGGGGTGAGGTTAGCAAACAGTGGGGGGGGG
This sequence comes from Somniosus microcephalus, assembly GCF_052327205.1. NCBI lineage: Eukaryota > Metazoa > Chordata > Chondrichthyes > Squaliformes > Somniosidae > Somniosus > Somniosus microcephalus. Next base: position 104,821,836 of record NC_140991.1, on the reverse strand, counting down.
GGGGGGGTGACTCTGAGTGTGGAGAGGTTGCACCTGGTGCGCGGCGGGCAATTTGGGAGCTGCTGGCTGCGGACTGTGAGTGGGGGTAGGGGTCCACCGTACGCCATCGTAACACTTTTAAGGTGGCACTGAAAATCTAACCCCAGCAGGATGGCAGCGCAGAGGTCAGGCAGGACCAGAAGTTTAAAATGATCGTACACGGTCCCGTCTACTACGAGTGTCACTACGCAGTAGCCGTCGATGTCCGCTGACTGGGACTCGGAGGCCATAGAAATCCGCTGGTGCGCAGGCAGGACTGGGAGAGAGCAACGCCGCACCGTGTCGGGGTGGATGAAGCTCTCCGTGCTCCCAGAGTCAAAAAGGCAGATTGTATCGTGGCCATTTACCTTAATGTCCATTGTGGAACTGGCCAGCTGGTGCGGTCTCGCTTGGTCCAGTGTAACGGATGCCAGCGTAGGGGTCGGTGTGTCGCTGCGGGTATCAGATGAGGTGGTGTTGGGGGCCTGCTGCGTTCCGGCTGTCGTCCAAGATGGCGGCGTCCATGATCCCCATGTGGCTGGAGGCGTCCAAAATGGCTGCTGTACCGGTGGTTCGCACATGGCCGGGGAGGCCCAAGATGGCGGCCCGCATGGCCCACACGCGGCGCTGCTGGGGTTCGGGGTGGCTTTGGCCCTGCAGACATTAGCGTAGTGTCCCTTCTTCCCGCAGCCCGAGCAGATCGCGTTTTTCGCCAGGCAGCGCGCTCTGGGGTGTTTTGCCTGGCCACAGAAGTAGCATTTCTGGCCTTGGGGCACTGCTGTCTGGCCTTGGGACACTGCTGCGGTAGTTGGGCCGTTGCTGGGGTGTGGCTGGGGTGGCACGGCGCTATGAGGCGGTCCTACCGTGTCCCAAGCTGTCATTCCCCGCGGCGTCCACGGTGCAGAGGAGTAGGCATCCATGCCCCGGTAGGCTGCATCCAATGATAGTGCGAGTTCAGAGGCCTTGTTGAGGTCAAGGTCACTCTGCTCCAACAGTCGCTGTCGGGTGTAATTGGATCTGTGGCCCGCTACAAAAGCGTCCCGGATAAGTTCCTCTGTGTACACGGCGGCCTTTACATCCTTACAACCACAGGCCCGGCCAAGCACAGACAGTGCCTGAAGGTATTCCACGGTCGATTCCCCAGGTTGTTGTTTACGACTCCCCAGAAGGTGCCTGGCGTACACTTCGTTCACTGGGCGCGTGTACTGGTCCTTGAGGAGCTTGATAGCGTCCACGTACGAGGTCGCGTCTTGGATGACCGAGTACACTCGGTGGTTCACTTTGGAGGTCAGGACATCCAGTTTGTCCTCGTCCGATTTGATTGCTGCGGAGGCAGTCAGGAATTTTTCGAAACACTTAAGCCAGTGAGTAAACTTGGTGGATGAGTCCGCCTCCCGATGATCTAAGTCCAGGCATGCTGGTGTGAGGATCTTCTCCATTATAAAAATTTTGTTAATAAAATTGATGCGCTATCAATCACTCATAAAAGACTGAGAGTTAAGAGAGTAACTAAAGGCTTTTATTAACAAAAGAATGAAGGTCTGCCTCGAGTGGTCGACCGGTCCAGAAATACAAAGGGCTGGGGAGCAGTCACCTTTATACTAGGACTTGTGGGAGGAGTCAGCCGAGGCATGTCCAGGCATGTACACAGTGGAATACAAACAGTGGTTTACCACAAGTTGTGAAATCAGTCCACGGCAACATTCCCTTTAAGCTGCATGGCTGCGCAGCACACCAAGGATCCTGCGCAGCCGGCTTTTCAATGCAAAATACAAGAATGGACAAGACGGGAAAGTGGTGAAGAAGAATAACATTTATGTGAGCTAAATAAAGAACAAAAACTTATCAAAACAACATTTTCTCAGACACCCATGTGCATACCCTTGTGAAACTACAAAGCTTTACTCTTCCTTTTTCTGCTACTCCTACACAGTGCAAGCTGTGTGGCTTCAGCAGAGGTTGAGGCAGGCTGCTCAGATTCCTGCTCTGACTGCTGAGGTGCTCATGGCCGATGCCCTCTGGGTTTTGGAGTCCGTGAGGGCCCCATCAAAGACTGCTCCATCTGCACCTGTGCAGGGGCAGACTAAGCCATCAGGAGATGAGACAGCAAGTGGGCTACTGACTGAGGGGTAGGCTGTGGGTGAGGTGGAAGCGCTTTGAGTGGAGTCCTCACTTTCATGACCCCTTTTGCCATCACCTGACTCATGGCCCAGCCACATTTCACTGCTACCACTGTGCTGGTGAACACCTTGGTGCAGATCAGTGTGGCCCTGTAAGGCCAAGCCTAAGGTGTCTGTCAACCTATTTAAGGTGGCAGACATGTTGGCATCCAGAGTCTGCACAATGGTGTTCAAGGTGAGCATGGATTCATTTGATTGGAGCATATGACAGTTCATGATGCTGGCCACTCTATACATGGAAGACATCATCACAGTGGCCTGCGACAATACCCCCCTCATGCTTGAGGTGGACTATTCCAATCTCTCTGCAATTGTGGTGAATCTACTTTGAAGGCCTGTCAGTGCATCGTATATTGTCTGCTGCTGAGCAATGATTCTCCTCTTCATCGACGGCCCCTGGGGTACAGCTTCTGTGTCCAGCTGAGGAGAGCTTGGAGAGGGCTGTTCCCTCTGACTTGGACTCTCCACTTGTGAAGTGTGAGTCACAAGGTGAAAACCCCAACTCTCTGTCTTACTGTTCCCACCGAAGTGTGAGTATCTGAGTTGGTGCGCAGTCTGAATGAGTTCTGTGACGGTGCACCCTCAGAAGGACTCAGCTCCTCTGAGGAGTCATCACCTGCCACGTCCACTGACTCCTGCTGCACGCATGAAGGCCCTGTGAGAGATAAAAGACATGAATTAGTCCTGATGAGGTAAGAATGTTGCATGTTATCATGATGAAGATGATCATATTTCACTTGCTGTTGTAACCAAGACAACATGGCTGAGTGCTGTATGTCATGTGGGTGCCTTTTATTTCATTGTGTCACCAGGTAGCTGGCAGCTCCCATCTCCGACAGCCTGGGACGCCAAAACTCTACTTATTTCCAGCACCTCTTCCTCTGTAGTTGTGAGCTGCGTGATCTGAGGAGGGCCCCCTCCAGCTCACTCACTCTCCCTGGTGTTCTGTGCTTTCTTCTTCTGCAAGGAGGGAAAGAACAGACATATGAGTGCGTGTGATGGTGTATGTTCATCCAATGGATGGAGTGCATTTGGTGAGGGTGACTATCAGGGAGAGGCATGACATTGTATAAGGACGAGAGTGAGTGGGAGTGGTGGATGGATTGATGGGGATGTTAGGAAGTGCATAGAAAGAGAAGGATGGGTGCAGCTGCAAGGTAAATAGGTGTAAGGAGTGATGTGAGGAGTAGGTTTGAGAAGGCAGAGTGAAGGGGTGGAGTGATGCACACAGCAGGAATTAGGTGACTGTACTACTGTACTCACCTTTCCTGACCTGTTTAGCTCATTGAACCACTTTCTACACTGAATCCAGTGTTCCTGCAGCTGAGCTCCTCCACAACCTCCAACCAAGCCTTCTTTTTCTCAGCAGCAGGCTTCTTCCTCCCGTTACAAGGGAAGAGTAACTCACTCCTACTTTCACAGCCCCCAGCAACACATCCAGGGAGGCATCAGTGAAATGGCACGCAGCCTTTGCCTGTCTGGACTCCATTCTGACTCTTCCAGTTCTCTGACACCCAACTCCAACTCCTTCAAATTGCATGTTTGGATTCTCCCTTTAAATACTGGAGTTGAGATTGCATCATGCGGTTTCACATCACGTCTGCTGCCTCTGATTGGATAGGAAACCCGGAAGTAAAATGATAATGAGGTGGCTGAGTTAAAAAGCCACTGACAGACGCGCTGCACTTACTTACTTTTGTGTTTCCCGTGTGCTATCGGCCCGCCCCTCCGCTCCCCCCACTGCACCATCCCCGCCCCTGCTCCGAGTAAGGCCCTTAATTTTGAAAGAACTAAAGAAACAAGCAGCAACCAAATCAGTAGGCGGTTTTATAACAGCCTTGTGTTAATTGGCCAAACACTGCCACTATGCTACTCTGAGGGACAAATTGATTTGTAATCATATTATAGTGAAGGTACAAGATGAAAGACTGCCTGATAGATCCCAACTTAACTCTTGGTAATGCAACAACTCAAATGAGGCAAAACAAAACATTTTTAAAGCAGCATTGTAGTAATCGAGTGCAGCTGATGCGGGGTGCGGGGAGAAAATATGGGCCAGTTGACAAAGTGGGGAGGGCCATAGCAGACTGAGAAAGCACAGCAGCTGCAGTAGGAATGAAGGCAGGGACTGAGGCACCACAGGAACAGAGAACCTATGGTAGATGTGGGAGATTCTCAGTATATCCCAGACATTTATGTGTGGCTAGAGAAGCAAAGTGCCATAAATGTCACTGAAAAGGACATTGCCAGGCGATTTCCCAGAAAAAAAGGGTAAAAAAAAATCCATGGATAATAAAATTGGTCCTTAGAAAAGTCCTGATAGAGTTTAAAATTGATGCAGATGTCTGGGTAAAAGTTGTCACCCAGTATAAAGAGAAGGAATGGGATAGCTATAGAAGTCAAATAAATTCTTTATAGTCTAGGGCATAGTGCATGAGGAAGGCAATAAATATATATATATATATACTAACTGAAGTGCCCAGCGGTGCCGAGGCTTTTTCGAGGGCATGTTGTTGTTGGAAGAGAGAGAGAGAGCGATTGGGGGGAAGAGAGAGAGCGACTGGGGGGAAGAGAGAGAGCGACTGGGGGGAAGAGAGAGAGCGACTGGGGGGAAGAGAGAGAGCGACTGGGGGGAAGAGGGGGGGAAGGGGAGGGGGGAAGGGGAGGGGGAAGAGGGGGGAAGGGAAGGGGGGGAAGGGGAGGGGGGAAGGGGAGGGGGGGAAGGGGAGGGGGGAAGGGGAGGGGGGGAAGGGGAGGGGGGAAGGGAAGGGGGAAGAGGAGGGGGGAAGAGGGGGGAAGGGGAGGGGGGGAAGGGGAGGGGGGAAGGGGAGGGGGGGAAGGGGAGGGGGGAAGGGAAGGGGGAAGGGAAGGGGAGGGGGGAAAGGGAGGGGGGAAGAGGAGGGGGAAGAGGGGGGAAGGGGAGGGGGGAAGAGGGGGGAAGGGGAGGGGGGGAAGGGGAGGGGAAGAGGAGGGGGAAGAGGGGGGAAGGGGAGGGGGGGAAGGGGAGGGGAGGAGGGGGAGGGGAGGGGGGGAAGGGGGGAAGGGGGGGAAGGGGAAGGGGAAGGGGAGGGAAGGGGGGGGAGGGGGAGGGGGGAGGGGAGGGGGGAAGGGGGAGAGTCCCTGAGCCACCTGATCTCCGCCCCCCCATCTCCCGAGCCCCGCCCCCCCCGGATCTCCGCCCCCCCGATCTCCCGAGGCTCGCCCAACCCCAACCAAGCACCGAACTCCGGAGGCCCGATCTCCCGAGCACCGGCCCCCCGCCCTCCCGAGCTGGCTTCAAGTCCGCCGATTGCGGCTGTGAGAGACGGCCGGCGGGCCCAGTTGCCGGGGTAACCCTTCCCGCTCTCCAAGCCCTGCCCGAGATCCGCACTCCCGAGAGCCCCGCCCCCCCCGCCCGAGCCGAGCGGGGAACAGAGAGAGACGCCGCGTCTCAGCTGCTCCTGCTGCGTGCGCACCCTGACCCTCGTGGCCCTCGTGGCTGACGCCGTTGCCCTGGGTAACGTGACACCGGGGGGGGCCGCCCGAGCCGAGCGGGGAACAGAGAGAGACGCCGCGTCTCAGCTGCTCCTGCTGTGCGCGCACCCTGACCCTCGTGGCTGACGCCGTTGCCCCGGGTAACGTGACACCGGGGGGGGGGGTGAGGAGCTTTGCAGAAGCCGTGGGACAATTACCTAGCTCGGGCCTGGCTGGGCAAGAAAGGCCCAGGCTTTGAGGCCTAACAAAAATGGGGAATGGTAGGAAAAAGAATCTTCAGGTTGGAGAAAATATTTACAAATGAATGAAGTTTTTTTTAAAACAATTTAATAAAAAGCAATTTTATTTTGCTGGAAATGTACATTTGAAAAGAGAGACGCAGAAAGCAGGAAAAGGAATGGAAGCAAGATGGCGGCTACTCACCTCGGTTCAGAACGATAAGGCCCGCCCACACATTGGTCGACCGTCAGGTCACCAAAGCGTAGGATTGGTCAATCGTCCCGTCACTCGACCGTAGGAGGGCCCGGCCGCACGCGCCAGCAACCCGGCGTATGATTGGTCGACCTCGAGGTCACTCTGTCGCTAATGAGCGGATAATGAGATGCTAATGAGCGGAATGTTGAACGTTTTTCGGATACCGCGGGCGCGATTTTCGTCCGGCCGAAACGTAAATATGCTTACCAGCGTTTTGGAAAGGTAAGCTTTCTTTCGACGTAACGCACGCGTAGGTACGCTCTGTAACTTTCGAGCGCATAGCTGGACAGACGCACACCCGAGGGCAGACAGAAGGACAGACAGAAGGACAGACAGATCGACTCCTTTATTATATATATAGACTAGCTGAAGTGCCCGGCGGTGCCGAGGCTTTTTCGAGGGCATGTTGTTGTTGGAAGAGAGAGAGAGCGAGCGACTGGGGGGGGGAGGGCAGAGAGAGAGCGCGACTGGGGGGGAAGAGAGAGAGCGACTGGGGGGGAGAGAGAGAGTGACTGGGGGGAAGAGAGAGAGAGACTGGGGGGAAGGGAGGGTGGGGGGGAAGGGGGGGAAGGGAGGGTGGGGGGGAAGGGGGGGAAGGGAGGGCGGGGGGGAAGGGAGGGGGGAAGGGAGGGCGGGGGTAAGGGGGGGAAGGGAGGGCGGGGGGGAAGGGGGGAAGGGGGGATGGGGGGGAAGGGAGGGCGGGGGCCGGTGGGGGAGGGCGGGGCGGGGGAGGAAGGGAGGGCGGGGGGGAAGGGAGGGGAAGGGAGGGCGGGTGGGAAGGGCTGAGGGGGAAGGGGCGGGGGGGAAGGGAGGGGGGAAGGGGGGGCGGGGGCGGGGGGGGGCGGCGGGGGGGAAGGGGCCGCTCTTGGAGCCCCTGACCCGCACTCTCGAGAGCCCTGCTCTCCGAGCCCCGCCCCCACCGCCCGAGCCGAGCGCAGAACACTCACCAAGGCCGAGAGCACTGTCGAGAGCCCTGCCCCCCACCCGCCCGAGCCGAGCGCGGAACACTCACCAAGGCCGAGAGCACTGTCGAGAGCCCCGCCCGAGCCGAGCGCCGAACACTCACCAAGGCCGAGAGCACTGTCGAGAGCCCCGCCCCCCCCGCCCGAGCCGAGCGCGGAACAGAGACGCCGCGTCTCACCTGCTCCTGCTGCGCGCGCACCCTGACCCTCGTGGCTGACGCCGTTGCCCTGGGTAACGTGACACGGGGAGGGGGGGGTGAGGAGCTTAGCAGAAGTCCAATCACCTAGCTCGGGCGTGGCTGGGCAAGAAAGGCGCAGGCTTTCAGGCCTAAGAAAAAAACGGGGAAAGGTAGGAAAAGAATGTTCAGGTTGGAGAAAATATTTACAAATGAGTGATTTTTTAAAAAACAATTTAATAAATTCAATTTTATTTTGGTGGAAATGTATATTTGAAAAGAATGACGCAGAAAGCAGGAAAAAGAATGGAAGCAAGATGGTGGCGACTCACCTCGGTTCAGAACGATAAGGCCCGCCCACACACGCACCGATTGGTCGACCGTCAGGTCACCAAAGCGTAGGATTGGTCAATCGTCCCATCACTCGACCGTAGGAGGGCCCGGCTGCACGCGGCAGCAAGCTGGCGTACGATTGGTCGACCTCGAGGTCACTCTGTCGCTAATGAGCGGATAATGAGATGCTAATGAGCGGAACGTTAAGGTTTTTCGGATACCGTGGGCGTGATTTTAGCCCGGCTGAAACGTAAATACGCTTAAAACCGTTTTGGAAAGGAAAGCTTTCTTTCGACGTAACGCACGCGTAGGTACGTCCTGTAACTTTCGAGCACATTGCCGCCCAGACGCGCACGTGCAGACAGGCAGAAGGACAGACAGAAGGACAGACAGAAGGACAGACAGAAGGACCAATTAAGAGTTTAGACATGTACTAAACATAGAAACATAGAAACATAGAAGATAGGAGCAGGAGTAGGCCATTCAGCCCTTCAAGCCTGCTCCGCCATTCAATGAGATCATGGCTGATCATTCAAATTCAGTACCCTGTCCCTGCCTTCTCCCCATATCCCTTGATCCCTTTAGCCTTAAGAAATATATCCAACTCTTTCTTGAATATATTTAATGAACTGGCCTCCACCGCCCTCTGTGGCAGAGAATTCCACAGGTTCACCACTCTCTGGGTGAAGAAATTCATCCTCATTTCAGTCCTAAATGTCCTACCCCTTATCCTTAGACTATGACCCCTGGTTCTGGACTCCCCGACCATCGGGAACATCCTTCCAACATCTAGTCTGTCCAGGACTGACAGAATTTTATAGGTTTCGATGAGATCCCCTCTCAATCTTCTAAACTCCAGTGAGTATAAGCCCAATCGACACAATCTCTCCTCATACGTCATTCCTGCCATCCCAGGTATCAGCCTGGTGAATCTTCGCTGCACTCCTTCCATGGCAAGGACGTCCTTCCTCAGATAAGGCGACCAAAACTGCACACAATACTCAAGGTGCGGTCTCACCAAGGCCCTGTACAACTGTAGCAAGACATCCTTGTTCCTGTACTCGAACCCTCTTGCTACGAAGACCAACATACCATTTGCCTTCTTAACCGCCTGCTGCACCTACATGCTTACCTTCAGCGACTGGTGCACAAGAACACCCAGGTCTCTTTGCACTTCCCCTTCTCCCAATCTATTGCCATTCAAATAATAATGTGCCTTCCTGTTTTTGCCACCAAAGTGGATAACCTCACATTTATCCACATTATCGTGCATTTGCCATGTTTCTGCCCAATCACCTAACCTGTCCAAATCGTACTGGAGTTTCATGACATCCTCCTCGCAGCATACCCTCCCACCCAGCTTTGTGTCGTCTGCAAATTTGGAGATATTACATCCAATTCCCTCGTCCAGATCATTAATATATATTGTGAACAGCTGGGGTCCTAGGACTGATCCTTGCGGTACCCCACTAGTCACTGCCTGCCACTCAGAAAACGACCCGTTTATTCCAACTCTTTGCTTTCTGTCCGCCAACCAGTTCTCTATCCAAGTCAATACCTTGCCCCCAATCCCATGTGCCTTAATTTTGCACGCGAATCTCTTATGCGGGACCTTATCGAAAGCCTTCTGAAAGTCCAAATACACCACATCCACTGGTTCTCCCTTACCTATTTTACCAGTTACATCCTCAAAAAATTCCAGTAGATTAGTCAAGCATGATTTACCTTTTGTAAATCCATGTTGACTTTGTCTGATCCTGTGACTGCTTTCCAAGTGCTCTGCTATTACATCTTTTATAATGGACTCTAGCATTTTCCCCACTACCGATGTCAGGCTTACCGGTCTATAAATCCCCGCTTTTTCTCTGCCACCTTTTTTGAATAGTGGGGTAACATTAGCTACCCTCCAATCCATGGGTACTGTTCCAGAGTCTATCGAGTTCTGGAAGATGATCAACAATGCATCTATTATTTCTAGGGCCACTTCCTTCAGTACCCTAGGATGTCGATTATCGGGCCCTGGGGATTTATCGGCCTTCAGTCCCATCAATTTTCCTAACACCATTTCCCTACAAATACTGATTTCTTTCAGTTCCACCCTTTCATCAGACCATATGTTCCCTGGTATTTCTGGGAGGTTATTTGTGTCCTCCTTTGTGAAGACAGAACCAAAACACCTCCATTCAGTCCGTACGGGTGACCCTGAGCTTCCGGTCACCTGTCACTTTAATTCACCGCTTCACTTCCACTCTGACCTCTCTGTCCGCGGGCTATTGCATTGTTCCAATGAAGCTCAACGTAAGCTCGAGGAACAGCACCTCATCTTTCGATTGGGCACTTTGCAACCTGCCGGACTCAACATTGAGTTCAACAATTTCAGATAATTATCCCTGCCCCCATTTTTCATGCAGTATGATTTTTGCCATTCCCATTTGCAACATTTTATCTTTCCTGCCTCTTACAAAAGTACAGGATGTTCTTTCTATTTCTTCCTCCCCTCCTAACCACCCCCCCTGTCTCTGCACCTGCTTAATATCTGTTACATCTCCAGCTTTTTCCAGTTCTGATGAAGGGTCCCACACCTGAAACGTTAACTCTGTTTCTCTCTCCACGGATGCTGCCTGGCCTGCTGAGTATTTCTAGCATTTTCTGTTGTTATTTCAGATTTCCAGCATTCGCAGTATTTTGCAATTATAAAATATGTATTTAGTTGGTCTGCCATTTCTTTGTTCCCCATTATAAATCCCCCCGATTCTGACTGCAAGGGACCTACACTTGACTTCAACAATCTTTTTCTCTTCACATATCTATAAAAGCTTTTACAGTCAGTTTTTATGTTCCTTGCAAGCTTACTCTCATATTCTATTTTCCCTTTCTTAATTAATCCCTTTGTCCTCCTTTGTTGAATCCTGAACTGCTCCCAATCCTCAGGATTATTGCTTTTTCTGGCCAATTTGTATGTCCTCTCCTTGCATCTTATGCTATTCCTAATTTCCCTTGTTACCCATGGTTGAGTCACCTTTTTTGTTTTATTTTTATGCCAAACTGGGATGAACAACTTCTGTAGTTCATCCATTCGGTCTTTGAATGTTTGCCATTGCCTATCCACCGTCAACCCTTTGAGTGCCATTCCCCAATCAATCCTACCCAACTCGCTCCTCAGACCATCGTAGTTTCCTTTATTTAAATTGAGGACCCTTGTTTCTGAGTCAACTACTTCATTCTCCATCTTAATGAAGAATTCGATCATATTCTGATCGCTCCGAACCAAGGGGCCTCGTACAACAAGATTGCTAATTAATCCTTTCTCATTACATAATACCCAGTCTAAGATGGCCTGATCTCTGGTTGGTTCCTCAACATATTGGTCCAGGAAAGCATCCCGTAAACATTCCAGGAATTCCTACTCCACAGCATTGTTACCAATTTGGTTAGCCCAATCTATATGTAGATTAAAGTCACCCATGATGACTGTTATGCCCTTATTGCACGCTTCTTTAATTTCCCTTTTTAATGCCATCCCCAACCTCCGCCTTACTGTTGGGAGGTCTATATACCACTCCCACTAATGTTTTTTTCCCCTTAGTATTTCTCAGTTTTACCCATACAGATTCCACATCATCAGAGCTAATATCCTTCATTACAATTGTGTTAATCCCTTCTTTAACCAGTAATGCTACCCCACCTCCCTTTCCTTTTTGCCTATCTTTCCTGAATATCGAATACACCTGGATGTTGAGTTCCCAGTCTTGGCCATCCTTGAGCCACGTTTCCGTAATCCCAACCAAATCATATTCGTTTACCTCTATTTGTGCAGCCAATTCATCCACCTTATTACAAATGCTCCTCGCATTAAGACACAAAGCCTTCAGGCTTGTTTTTTTAATGCTCTTAGACCTATTAGAATTATTATTTACTGACTGCCACTTTTGTTTTTCTCCTTCCCATCTTTTGCTTTTATCCTTGTTTCCCTTTCCTCTGTCTCCCTGCTCAGGTTCCCAACCCCCTTCCATTTTAGTTTAAACCCTCCCCCACAGCACTAGCAAACAAACTCCCTAGGACATCGGTTCCAGCCCTGCCCAGGTGCAGACTGTCCAGTTTGAACTGGTCCCACCTCCCCCAGAACCGGTTCCAATGTCCCAGGAACTTGAATCCCTCCCCCTGGCACCATTCCTCTAGCCACGTATTCATCTGAAGTATCCTTCTATTTCTACTCTGACTAGCACGTGGCACTGGTAGCAATCCTGAGATTACTACCTTTGAGGTCCTGTTTTTTAATTTATCTCCTAACTCCCTATATTCCGCTTTTAGGACCTCATCCCGCTTTTTACCTACATCATTGGTGCCTATATGCACCACGACAACTGGCTGTTCACCCTCCCCTTCCAAGATGTTCTGCAGCCGCTCGGAGACATCCTTGACCCTTGCACCAGGGAGGCAACACACCATCCTGGAGTCTCGTTTGCGGCCGCAGAAACGCCTATCTATTCCCATTACAATTGAATCCCCTATTACTATAGCTCTACCACTCTTTTTCCTCCCATTCTGTGCAGCAGAGCCACCCCTGGTGCCAGGAAGTTGGCTGCTGCTGCCTTCCTCTGATAAGCCATCCCCCGCAACAGTACTCAAAGTGGTGTATCTGTTGGAGAGGGGGATGGCCACAGGGGACCCCTGCACTACCTGCCTGCGCCTAGTACTCTGCCTGTTGGTCACCCGTTCCCTTTCTTCCTGTCCAACCTCTACCTGTGGTGTGTCCAACTCCCTAAACGTGCTATTCCCGATGTCCCGAGCATCGTGACCGCTCCAGTATGCATCCAATCGCAGCTCCAGCGCCGCAATGCGGTCTGTCAGTAGCTGCAGCTGGGTGCACTTCCTGCACACGTAGTTGTCAGGGACACAGGAAGTGTCCCTGAGTTCCCACATATCGCAGGAGGAGCAGATCACGGGGCCGGGCTGTCCTGCCATGATTTACCCTTTAATTAATTGAGTTTAAATTAAATCAATCAATCCCACTAATTACACTACAGTTAAATAGTTTTACCAACAGTCCCCACTATACCAGAGAGACCTTAGAAACTGTAAACCAGAGTTACAGTTTAAAAAAGAGAGAAATACTCACCAACCAATCACTTACCTGCTTCCTGCTGACTTCACACTTTGATTACTTTTTACCTCTCTCCCCTGCTGCTGAATTGGTCGGGCCTCGCTGCTGCCACCACTTTTAAGCTCTGCCGATGCTGCTCTCTCCCAGGTCCAGGTCCAGGCTCTGTGGTCGGGCCTCGCTGCTGCCGCCGCTTTTAAGCTCTGCCGATGCTGCTCTCTCCCAGGTCCAGGTCCAGGCTCTGTGACAATAATGAAGCATTTTTGTCCAAGATTTAACTTCGTATTGGTTTCTTTAATTCTGTCATGGAAAGTAAAGGGTTAAAACCAGCTTCACTCACAGAATCATCGCCCAGCTTAACTCAGTCCAACAATGCAATGATTTTTTTGGTTGGTCACTAGGCAGTTTGCTTGAAGGAGGAGCCAAGCCATTCAATTAAAAAACAAACTGTGATGAAATATATGCCTTCATCAGCCTATGTTTTTTACCTGTGTGTTTCACCTGCTTGTATTGTGTGAACTGCCCCCTTTTGTTCCTATTGTGTGTATTGGCTACACCCCTGTCTTTTGCCATATAAAGGTCTCAGGAGCTGGATGAGTCATTCCTACCAGACGCCCGATGTGGGAAGACCTGTAATGCTGCTATGTTCTTAGTGATTAAAAGCCTTAGTTGAATCCTTTAAATTCCTTGTCTTTGAGTTATTGAAGGCACATCAATTTTAATCACTAAAACACCAGGATGGATCGACTCCTGAAACCAGAGCGATTGGATCTGGACCCCCATGCCTCAGACGCAGCCACACAGTTTGGACACTGGTTCCAATGCTTCGAATTTTTCATTGCAAACTCATCCACTGCCATAGCCGCAGCCGAAACCGCTACCGGAGACATGAAACTGGGAATCCTGCGAAACTGGGTGAGCCATTGGGTCTCCCCCCTCATCCAAGATGCCACCAGCTACAAGGAGGCCTGCACCATCCTGAAGGCCCACTACGCGCGGCCAATAAACGTGGTGTACGCCAGGCATCTTCTGACTACTCGCACGCAGCGGCATGGTGAGTCACTAGAGGACTTTATACTAAACCTAAAAGTACTGGGCAGAGACTGTAACTGTAAGGCCGTGTCTGCCATCGTGTACACGGAGGAGCTGATTCGAGACTACCTTATTGCGGGCCTCAGTTCAAATTATATTCGGCAGAAACTGTTTGAAAAGGAGGGACTGGACTTAAAACAGGCTATAGATATAGCGCGATCGCTGGATATGGCCCAGAGGAACTCTGAATCCTGTTCCCCAGGCCACGCGGCCCACTCCGCCTCGTGCGCGCCGTGGGGGCCGCCATCTTGGAAGCCATCTTCACCTCCCAGGTCTCAGGCCAGCCCAGCACCATCGGAGCCCCAGCCTCCACCCAGGAGCTCCACTACTGCCGCAATGCATCAGGGCCCGAAATGCTACTTCTGCGGCCAGGACAAACACTCCAGGCATCTGTGCCCAGCGAAGGGCACCACCTGTTTTAAATGCGGGAAGAAAGGACATTTCAGCAAAGTCTGCAGAGGGAACCCCACCTCCAACTCCACCACCGCCGCGTGCGCGCCGTGGGAGCGGCCATCTTGGAAGCCATCTTGTCCACCCTCATGGAGTCCACCATCTTGCCCCGACTACACGGACCTCCAGGACCCACTGGTGGCCTCGATCACAGTGGATCAGTCCAGGCCGCATCCGTTGTCTAAATCGATGATGGACATAGAGGTAAACGGGGACAAGGTTAAATGCTTGATTGACTGTGGGGGCACCGAAAGCTTTATTCATCCTAGCCTGGTAAAACGACTTTCACTAACGATAGTCCCCACACAGGGCAAAATCGCCATGGCTGATAAGACTCATACCTCAAAAATTACAGGTTTCTGCGCGGTTATGTTGTTGGTAAAAGGCAATGATTACAGAGATTTTAAACTATTGATAATGCCAGATCTCTGTGTGAGCGTGATCTTGGGTCTGGACTTCCAGTGCTACCACCAAAGTATCACGCTTACCTACGGTGGGTCCCAGCCGCCCCTCACAGTGTGCGGTTTGGCTACCCTGAAGGTCAAGCCGCCCTCTCTGTTCGCCAACCTTGCACCCAACTGTCGACCCATAGCGACCAAGAGTAGGCGGTACAGCTGGGAGGACAGACGGTTCATTGCGTCGGAAGTAGAAAGACTCAAGCGGGAAGGTATCATCGAATGCAGTACCAGCCCGTGGCGCGCCCAGGTAGTAGTAGTTAAGGGTAGCGAAAAGAAGCGGATGGTGATAGATTATAGCCAGACGGTTAACCTATACACCCAGCTAGACGCCTACCCTCTGCCCCGCATAGCGGATAAGGTAAACCAAATCGCGCAATACCGGGTGTTTTCCATCATCGACCTAAAATCGGCATACCACCAGCTCCCCATTAGGCCGGAGGACCGTCCATACACCGCCTTCGAGGCGAACGGACGTCTCTACCACTTCCTCAGAGTCCCCTTTGGGGTAACGAACGGGGTCTCGGTCTTCCAGCGGGAGATGGACCGCATGGTCGATGAGAACCAGTTAACAGCCACCTACCCATACCTAGACAACGTCACCATCTGCGGCCACGACCAGCAAGACCACGACTCGAACCTCGCGAGATTTCTGAAAATCGCCCTCAGACTCAATCTCACCTACAACGAGGATAAGTGTGTCTTTAGCACCACGCGCCTCTGTATCCTGGGCTGCGCGGTGGAAAACGGGGAAATCGGTCCGGACCCCGACCGATTGCGCCCCCTACGGGAGCTACCCCTACCAAACACCCCCAAGGCCCTGAAAAGGTGCCTGGGGTTCTTCTCCTATTACACCCAATGGGTCCCCAATTATTCCGACAAGGCCCGTCCCCTCCTGAAATCAACGTCCTTCCCACTCACGGCCACGGCAGTGTGGAAGGCGGTCACCTTAGCACTAAGGTCTAAAGGCCTCCCCATCTCCCGCTGGCAGGAGGTCCTCCCAGACGTACTCCACTCGATAAGGTCGCTACTGTGTACTGCTACTAACGCCACTCCTCACGAGAAGATGTTTGTTTTTCCCCGCAAATCAACCTCAGGAGTATCCCTACCCTCGTGGCTCTCCACCCCAGGGACAGTCCTGTTACGGAAACATGTGAGGGACCACAAAACGGATCCCCTTGTGGAGGCAGTACACCTACTCCACGCAAACCCACAGTACGCGTACGTCAAGCACGCCGACGGGCGTGAAGACACCGTGTCCATAAAGGACCTCGCCTCGGCAGGAAGCGACGACGACGACCCATCACCACCACCCCCAGAAGAACCTCCACCATCCCCAGAGGTATCCTCACCACCCCCAGCAGTACCTGCAACAACCCCAGCACATGGGTATGCCCAGGAGGGCACCACGGACTCCCGGTCGGAACCCGAGGTATTGTTGCGACGTTCAGGAAGGACTATCACAACCCCGGACAGACTAAATCTGTAGAAGGGGTGAATGTGATGAAATATATGCCTTCATCAGCCTATGTGTTTTACCTGTGTGTTTCACCTGCTTGTATTGTGTGAACCGTCCCCTTTTGTTCCTATTGTGTGTATTGACTACGCCCTTGTCTTTTGCCATATAAAGGTCTCAGGAGCTGGATGAGTCATTCCTACCAGACGGCCGATGTGGGAAGACCTGTAATGCTGCTATGTTCTTAGTGATTAAAAGCCTTAGTTGAATCCTTTAAATTCCTTGTCTTTGAGTTATTGAAGGCACATCACAAACATACTGTATGATTTGTTTAGATATGTGACTGATTGGCAACTGTTTGAACAGTCATTTGAATTCACAAAGCTCCACTTACTATTTTGGAGGGACCTATCAGCCTGCTCTGTTCATATCAAGGAGGTTTATCTAGAATGTTTGAAGGTAGTTTGCATTCCAGTTCTGAAGTTAGGTGAGGCTGTTGACTCCTGTAGTTGATTTAAAAAAAGAGAAAAAGAAATAGAGCACAGTTTTAGCACAAGGTTGCAAAATATTTATTTCCTACTGTAAAAGGTGCTGGCAAATCTTTACTACTGTAAAAATATATGTTTTGTTATTGTTACTATTCACTTTTTCTATTACTATTTGATTAATCTGTTTGGCAATTAAAGTCTAAAACAAGGTCTAATGTGGTCTTCTGCTGCCACTTTCAAAGATAAGGAGGATGAAGTGAATGCACAGGATAGAACCAAAAAGTTCTTTGCATGTTATCCTGGATGCACTACAATATTCTCCCAGATGCCAGGGCAAGTGGAAACATTCTCAAGAATGTAGGGAGTGAGGGCTTACCTACAAAAATAGCTTTAAACTCAGAGGTCAAAAAAATCTGGAGTAAAAAGAGTTAAAGGAGAAAATATGTAACAAGAATGTCTTACTTTCCAAACACTTGAGTTGATATTATGGATACGTACAATAAAAAGAAGCTTTTACTATTACTTGGGTTACAGTTTACATGTGTACTTTTCCAAATTGCGATGGAGCATTAACCCTGTTCTAGGCCATAAAAATATTGACAAGTTATCTCCCAGAATACAATGGTATCATGAGATTTTTATATTCAATTTTGAAGTAACTGGGAAAAAATTTGCTGTCAGCAGATACCCTGTCACAAGCTGTAGCTTTAGGGGAAACTTGAACAGATCAAAGCTTCCAGGCAGAGATGAAGGCATATGTGGTTGGAATTTTACAAAGCAATGCAGCTACAGAAAATTGACTACAGGGGACAAAAAAAAACAAGCTTCAAGAGACGAGATCTGTAAGCTGATCATGGAACAATATAAACAGGAATGGGCAAAAAAGAATGAATACTGTGTAGCACGCAGATACCATACTGGGCTGTGGCAGAAGAATGGACAGTTCAAAATGGACTCCTTTTAGAGTCATGGGGGGGAAAAATTCAGTTGTTTGCGCCTCCCGTTAGCGCCTTAAGAGGGCACTAATGGGGTGCAAAGCAACTAGCGCCCGGGTGCGGCGATGTATGCGCCGCTCGCGAAATTAACTAGACATTTTGCGGCGGCGCTAAATACTACCATCACGATCTCCTGCGCCGGCAGATCGTGACATCAGTCAAGTGCGCAATGCCTCGGTAGCGCCCCGGACCGGATATTGAGTGGTGCCCCCTGCCGCTAGCAACGGCAAGTTGAGGGGAGTGTTTTGCAGTCAGAAAGGGACTGGGGGAGTGCTATTTAAAGGAGACCGCTTCCTGCCTTTTTTTGTTGGTGACATTTTTGCACCATGCATTCTGAGAGAGAGAGAGAGAGACTTCTGGAGAGATTCAACGCTGTGTGAAGGAGTTTTGGGTACTGAGCAGCACTTTGCAGGTTCATTTTGATTTGCCCTTCCTTGCTTCGCCAGCGCTCTGAGGTAGCGCCTTGCTCCTCGGCCTTTGCGCCTTATGACAGGTGTGAAGCGCCTGATTTAGTGCTCCAATCACCTCCAGGGGCAATAAAAGCCAAGTTTGCCGTTGGAGGTGATAATTAGCGCCAGGCGCTAAACTATGCGCACGGCCGATAATGGCGCCCCAAATGGGGCAATGCTGAATTTTTCCCCATAGAGTCATAGATTTAAACAGCACAGAAAGAGGCCCTTCAGCCCATCGTGTCCGCACTGGCCATCAAGCCATATCTATTCTATTCCCATTTTCCAGCACTTGGTCCGTAGCCTTGTATGCTATGGCGTTTCAAGTGCTCATCTAAATGCTTCTTGAATGTTGTGAGGGTTCCTGCCTCGACCACCCTTTCAGGCAGTGCGTTCCAGATTCCAACCACCTTCTGGGTGAAAAAGTTTTTCCTCAAATCCCTTCTAAACCTCCTGCCCCTTACCTTGAAACTATGCCCCCTGGTTATTGACCCCTCTACTAAGCGGAAAAGTTCCTTTCTATCTACCCTATCTATGCCCCTCATAATTTTGTACACCTCAATCAGATCCCCCCTCAGCCTTCTCTGCTCTAAGGAAAACAACCCCAGCCTGTCCAGTCTCTCTTCATAGCTGAAGCGCTCCAGCCCAGGTAAAAACATAGAAACATAGAAACATAGAGATAGGAACAGGAGTAGGCCATTCGGCCCTTCGAGCCTGCTCCGCCATTCAATGAGATCATGGCTGATCTTCGTCTGAGATCTTAGCTGATCTTACCAGTTCAGTACCCCGTCCCCGCCTTTTCTCCGTAACCCTTAATCCCCTTAGCCTTCAGAAATATATCCAATTCTCTCTTGAAAATATTTATTGAATTAGCCTTCACAGCCCTCTGTGGCAGGGAATTCCACAGGCTCACCACTCTTTGAGTGAAGAAATTCTTCCTCATCTCTGTTTTAAATGATTTGCCCGCTATTTTTAGACTGTGGCCCCTGGTTCTGTGCTCCCCTGCCATTGGAAACATTCTCTCTGAATTCAGCCTGTCCAGGCCTGCCATAATTTTATATGTTTCGATGAGATCCCCTCTCAATCTTCTAAACTCCAGTGAGTACAAGCCCAAACTATTCAATCTCTCCTCGTAGGTCATTCCCGCCATTCCAGGTATCAGCCTGGTGAATCGCCGCTGCACTCTTTCCATGGCAAGAACATCCTTCCGCAGATGGGGCGACCAAAACTGTACACAATACTCCAGATGCGGTCTCACCAGCACCTTGTACAGCTGTAGTAAGGTATCCCTATTCCTATACTCGAACCCCCTTGATATGAAGGCCAACATACCATTTGCCTTCTTAATCGCCTGTTGCACCTGCATGCTCTCCTTCAGTGACTGGTGCACAAGAACACCCAGGTCCCTCTGCACTTCCCCATCTCCCAATCTATTGCCATTTAGATAATAATCTACCCTCCTGTTTTTACCCCCAAAGTGGATAACCTCGCATTTATCCACATTATAGTGCATCTGCCACGTATCCGCCCATTCCCCCAACCTGTCCAAATCGCACTGTAGTCTCCTGACATCCTCATCAGAGCCCACCCCTCCTCCTAGTTTAGTGTCGTCAGCGAATTTGGAAATATTGCATCCAATTCCCTGATCCAGATCATTTATATATATTGTGAACAGCTGGGGTCCCAGGACAGATCCTTGCGGCACCCCGCTGGTCACTGCCTGCCACTCCGAAAACGAGCCGTTTATTCCAACTCTCTGTTTTCTATCCGCCAGCCAGTTCTCTATCCACGTTAATACTTTGCCCCCAATCCCATGAGCCTTAATTTTGCATGATAATCTTTTGTGTGGAACCTTATCGAAGGCTTTCTGGAAGTCAAGGTACACCACATCCACTGGCTCTCCCCCATCTATTTTACCAGTTACTTCCTCAAAAAATTCCAGCAGATTAGTCAAACACGATTTACCCTTTGTAAATCCATGTTGACTCTGTCCGATCCTTTCCCCATTTGTCAAGTGCTCCGCTATTTTATCCTTAATAATGGACTCTAGCATTTTGCCCACAACCGATGTAAGGCTTACTGGTCTATAATTCCCTGCTTTCTCTCTACCCCCCTTTTTAAATATTGGGGTAACATTAGCTACCCTCCAATCCACGGGTACTGTTCCCGAGTCAATGGAGTTCCGGAAGATGATCCTTAGAGCATCTGCTATCTCCAGGGCCACCTCCTTAAGTACCCTAGGATGTAGTTTATCAGGCCCCGGGGATTTGTCGGCCTTCAGTCCCCTCAACTTATCCAACACCATATCCCTAGAGATACTAATTTCTGTCAGCTCCTCCCTCTCATTAGTCCCTATGTTTGCCGATATTCCTGGGAGGTTATTTGTGTCCTCCTTTGTGAATACAGAACCAAAGTATGAGTTTAATTGGTCTGCCATTTCCTTATTCTCCATTATATATTCTCCCGAATCGGACTGCAAGGGACCGACTTGGGATTTTACCAGTCTTTTCCTCCTGATATACCGATAAAAGCTTTTGCAGTCTGTCTTTATGTTTGCTGCAAGTTTACTTTCGTATTCTATTTTCCCCTTCCTGATTAATCCCTTTGTCCTCTTTTGCTGTATCCTGTACTGCCCCCAATCTTCCGGTCTGGTGCTTTTTTTTGCCAGTTGATATGCCCTTTTTTTTGATTTTATGCTGTCCCTAATTTCCCTCGTTATCCACGGTTGAGCCACCTTTTTAGGTTTATTTTTATGCCAAACCGGTATAAACATGTTCTGGAATTCTTCCATTCTATCTTTGAATGCTTGCCATTGTCTATCCACTGTCAATCCCCCCAGAAACACCACCCAATCAATCTTACCCAATTCCCGTCTCATACCCTCGTAATTCCCTTTATTTAAGTTCTGGACCTTAGTCTCTGATTCAATTTCCTCACTCTCCATCTCGACTGAGAGCTCGATCATATTATGATCGCTCTGACCCAAGGGGCCTCGTACAAGAAGATTGTTGATAAGTCCCTTCTCATTGCACAATACCCAGTCTAAAATGGCCTGATCTCGAGTCGGCTCCTCGACATATTGGTCCAGATAACCGTCCCGAAAACATTCCAGGAATTCCTCCTCCTCAGAATTCCACATCCTGGTGAATCTCCTCTGCACCCTCTCCAATGCAATCACATCCTTCCTATAGTGTGGTGACCAGAACTGCACACTAGCCTAACTAGCGTTTTGTACAGCTCCATCATAACCTCCCTGCTCTTATATTCTATGCCTCGGCTAATGAAGGCAAGTATCCCATATGCCTTTTTAACCACCTTATCTACCTGTCCTGCTGCCTTCAAGGATCTATGTACATGCACACCAAGGTCCCTCTGATCCTCTGTCCTTCCTAGGATCCTACCATTCATTGTGTATTCCCTTGCCTTGTTCGTCCTCCCAAAATGCATCACCTCACACTTTTCAGGGTTAAATCCCATTTGCCACTGTTCTGCCCATCTGACCAACCCGTCTATATCGTCCTGTAGCCTGAGGCTTCGCTCCTCGCTATTTACCACTCCACCAATTTTCGTGTCATCTGCGAACTTACTGATCATACCTCCTATATTCATATCTGAATCATTAATGTACACTACAAACAGCAAAGGACCCAGCACCGATCCCTGCGGTACACCACTGGACACAGGCTTCCAGTCACAAAAACAACCTTCGACCATCACCCTCTGCCTCCTGCTACTAAGCCAATTTAAATCCAGCGTGCCAAATTGCCCTGGATCCCATGGGCTCTTACCTTCTTGACCAGTCTCCCATGTGGGACTTTGTCAAAAGCCTTGCTGAAGTCTATGTAGACTACATCAACTGCACTACCCTCATCCACACACCTAGTCACCCCCTCGAAAAATTCAATCAAATTGGTTAGACATGATCTCCCCCTTAAAAGGCACACGACTGGTGATTCCTATACATAACAATTTGAGATATTGGGCAGAATGCACACAGAACACCAAGGGGTTCAACAGTGCAGAGAATGAGATAAACAAAGTATATTGCTTGAACAAATCATCAAGATGTCCCAAGTGTGCGGAGAGGAGAACAAATTTAGCTGAACCTATGATTCCTTCTGTTCTGCTACATTGTCCTTGACAACTGACTTACTTGAACTGATCAAGTTGAATATTTCCAGATTGTCGACTACGACCCCAAATTTCAATGCTGTTTTCAGCATTTTTTATGTGCAAAATCAGGACATCTCTTTGTTTTGGCCAACAAGATGGGACGAAAGCTGTTTCTGCTATTTTTCAGTTCTAAAATTGATCCCCGAGTTTCCTAACATGAATTGGCCCTTCCTGTGCTGAGGCCCCAGTCAGTTCATTATAATATATGATAATAAGGGCCAGTTGTGCTACAGCCCTGATTTTGCTGGTTTTATCCTCACAGTGCACTAGGGCTAAGTTGGGTGAGAGATTTAAGGCACAGCGACTACCGGAATCAGCTGAGACTGACAGAAGTTTCTGTGCCTGAATAATGTGCAGAGTTTGAGAATTGATTACTGCAGCTGGGAACAACATTTTTTTACAGCCTTTATTTTTGGCATTCTGTCTTCACAGCCTTGGACTGTTTCTGGCTGTGTGAGACCACCAAAAGGTTTTGACCATCTGCTCACTCCAACCAACAGTGAGATTTTCTCAGGTGCAGGCATGGTATTTTCTGTGGGCATACACTTTGTATGCTATTATGATAGAGGAGGAGGAGAAAGAGAAGATGGAGGAAAGAAGAGTGACGCAGCAGTTAAGAAGGATATACCGACTTGACCTTCCGCCCCAAAGAATATACAGGCAGTGCAGATCCTATGAGGACCTTAGTGAAGAGATGTGTTTCAGAAGAGTGCACTTCACCAAAGAGATATTGTGGGACTTCGGCCACATACTGCGTGAGGACCTGGAGACATGGTCACCTGTCTGCTCTGCTCTGTGACTAGGAATGACTACACTTAACTTTTATGGCACTGGTTAATTCAGGCAGCTATGGGATCTCTGCAATATTAGCCAGGCTGCAGTATAGATATGCATTTGTCAGGTGACTGACTCACTTTACAGGAAAGCTAGGGAATTCATCAAATTTTGCATCACAGCAAGGGGGCAGCGAGATAGGGCCATCCAGTTTTACAGGGTGTCTGACTTTCGCAAAGTCCAGGGTGAAATTGATGGCACCCATATTGTTTTGTGAGCTCTAATGGAAAACGCCCCTCAACTACTTCACAGGAAGGGCTTCCACTCCCTGAATGTACAGATTGTGTATGACAACACGCAAAGAATCCTACATGTTTATATGACATAAGCTGGAAGTTGTCACAATGCATTCATCCTTCGAAATCCAACCCTCCCTGAGCTCTTCAAAGAAAGTCATGGCAACAGATGGCTTGTGGATGACGAGGCCTACCTTCGGCTCCCATGGGTCATGATGCAACTTAAAGTTACCCGAATAGCAGCAGAGGAACACTACAACAGAGCAAGAGTGATCATAAAGAGGGCCATTGGGGTCTTAAAGGAAAACTTTTGCTTTCTTGGCAGGACAGTGTTTTGATTTCTTTTTGGGTTCAATAAAGACTCATTTCTGAAAGAGAATGTTGTTTAATCTAAAGTCTTGTTCAAGACTTTCTACAGCTTTTTACAGAACACGCTATGCTGTGATGCATCTAGAATGAAACTGAAAGTAAAACTCCTCTGGACTGCTTGTCTCTCACATGACCTCTGCTGGTCAGGCACAAGTAATCAAAAACACAGACAAATATGCTGTAAGGCATAAGTAATCAAACACAGACAAATATCATCACTATTTGCTGATATCATTACATCTCCATTTCTTAAAACAAAAGTATTTTACTTTTAACTAACAACATTTAATGAACTTACATTATCATTATCATGATCAAGGTTTTTTTTTACCCTTGCTTTGTGTGTTCACATGAAATATGTCAATACACTAGAACTTGAAGAAAGAATAAGGTAACATTACTTCCTTCTTTAACAATAGTCCTTAAATTTGCTCAATGAGTCTCTCAGGAGGCTTCACGTGTCTTGAGGATTTTCTGATTGATTGTCCTTGAATCTGAGTTGTTGCCTCAGATGATTGGTTCTCAGCTGTGTGATCAGGTTGTTCACCAGTATCAGTCTCTTGACCTGCTGTGGCTGGTCCCATGAGAAGATCTCGACGATTTCTTCTCAGAACAGCACCCTCATCTGTCTGAATGGTGTATGATCTTGGTTGAACTTCACTCAGGACAGTTCCCTTCTGAGTCCATGTGTTTGTTTTGTCTTTCAACCTTACTTGGTCACCAGTGTGGAGTTCAGGTAGGTTTTGTGTTCCTCTGTCATAGTAGTACTTTTGCTTTTCTTTCTGTTGCTCTTTGAACTTCCTCACTTTCTCCCCCTCTTTTGTTTTCAGGAGGTCCTCCGGGATGGGTAGGTTTGACCTTAGCCGACATCCCATCAGGAGTTGGGCTGGTGACATACCACACTCGAGCGGCGTTGTGCGGTATACAAGCATGCTTTGGTAGAAGTCAGTTCCACTGTCTTTTGCCTTGTACATCAGTCTTTTCACTGTCTGGACCGATTTTTCCACTAGTCCATTGGACTGTGGATAGTGAGGACTTGATGTTGTGTGGACAAAGTCCCACTCTTTGGCAAAGTGTCGGAAATTTGCATTGTTAAACTGGGGTCCGTTGTCTGTGAAGACCTCGCTTGCCACGCCATGTCTGGAGAATATGGCTTTCATACTTCTTATCACAGCTTCTGCAGTGGTGGTGTACAGTCTACAAACCTCTGGATACAGGGCGTAATAGTCTGTGACGGCCAGATAGTCCTTCCCTTGACATACGAATAGGTCAGCGCCTACCTTCTGGTAAGGTCTGTCTGGTGCTGGGTGTGGCTTTAGTGGTTCTACCGGATTGCTTGCTCGATATTTCAGGCATATTGTGCAGTTTGACACCTCATTTGTCACATCTTGGTTGATTCGTGGCCAGTACATCACCTCTCGTGCTCTTTTCTTACACTTTTCGATTCCCAGATGTCCTCCATGGATCTTTTTTAGCATCTCTCTTCTCAGACTCTTTGGGATAACTATTTTACTTCCTTTGTAGATGATGTCTTCGACCACTGATAGTTCCGCCCTGCAGTTCCAGTACTCTGCTATATCAGGTGAGCAGCCTTGCTTCATGTTGGGCCATCCATCCACGATGCTTTTTCTCAGTCGTCTCATTGTTTCATCTTTGTTTGTCTCAGTCTTTATGAGCTCCATTTTTGCATCTGCTATGGGCAGTGCACTTGTGATCATGCCCACGTAGGCATTCACTTTTTCATCCATTGTGGTGTTTGCGGGATCACTTGGGTCAACAGGTCTGGACAACGTGTCTGCTGCATACATCAGCTTACCCGGTGTGTACGCAACATTCAGTTCATCATAGACGGTCTCTCTTTCACTTTCCACAATGAGGACTCTCTTTACCAGGTTCAGTCTCTCACAGGCTTTTAAACCTAGTATGGCTTGCACATCCTTTGGCACCACGATTAATGCTAGCGTGTGCTCTCTGTCCTTGTGTGTTACTTTGACAATGCATTTTCCTTTCACTGGTATATCAGTACCTGAGTATCTGGTCACTTTCACTTGTATTCCATGTAACTTTGGTCTGGGTCTAATTCTCTTAAAATCGGTCTCTGATATCACATTAACTTGTGCTCCAGTATCCAATTTAAATGGAATGTGTATGTTGTTCACTTTTAGTGTCAACATCCAGTCTCTTTCTTCTCTTTTGTTTTCAGACACAACATCTACATAGAATTCCTCTATGTCGCTTGCATCTACTGCATGGACCTTGCTTTGTTGCACTTGGTTCTTGCAGCAACGGGCATAATGGTTGTTCTTGTTGCAACTATAGCAAGTTTTACCATATGCTGGACACTTTCTTGGTGGATGCTGTGTACCGCATCGACTACATGACTTCCGATTGTCCCTTTCATTTTCGTTTGCTGGCCACGTCTCTTTTTTCACATTGGCGCTCTTTTTGTTAAACGGTTTGTATCCGTTCTTTCTCACTGCATCCACGTTGCAGCTACTGTCACTGAACAGCTCCTTTGCCTGCAACTTCACAGTCTCTGTAACCCTACACAGTGCTATGGCTTTTCCCAGGTCTAGATCTTGCTCTCTTAGCAGCCTTTCCCTTAGATCATTATCAGGAATACCACACACCAGTCTGTCTTTTATCAGCGAGTCTGTGAGTCCCCCAAATTCACACGATTTGCTCCGGTTTCTCAGTTCAGACAGACAGACAGAAGACAGAAACCCCACAGTGCAGATAGAGGCCATTTCGGCCCATCGAGCCTGCACCGACACATATCCCACCCGATCCCCGTAACCCCTACACCAACACATATCCCACCCTATCCCTGTAACCCCACGTATTTAATCCCCCTAACACTAAGGGTCAATTTATCATAGCCAATCAACCTAACCCGCACATCTTTGGACTGTGGGAGGAAACCGGAGCACCCGGAGAAAACCCACGCAAACACGGGGAGAATGTGCAAACTCCACACAGACAGTTGCCCGAGGCCGGATTCGAACCCGGGTCTCTGGCGCTGTGAGGCAACAGTGCTAACCACTACACCACCGTGCTGATCAATAGTCTCGCCGATTTTCTGTGCACATGTGAAAAATTTGTGCCTCTCAAAGGTCACGTTGCGTTGAGGTATGCAGTAGGCCTCAAACTGTTCCATTATTTTATCTAGCTTCATTTTGTCTCCATCAACAGCAAATATGAAATTATTATACACCTCCAGCGCTGCATCACCCACGACATGTAAGAACAGTGACGATTTCTGTTTATTACTTTTCGTGTCAGCTCCGATTGCCGCTAAATACAACTTGAAACGTTCACAGAATCACAGAATCACAGAATCTACAGTGCAGATAAAGGCTATTTCGGCCCATCGAGCCTGCACCGACACATATCCCACCCTATCCCTGTAACCCCGTAACCCACGTATTTAATCCCCTAACACTAAGGGTCAATTTATCATAGCCAAATCAACCTAACCCGCACATCTTTGGACCTTTGAACCTTCGCCAATTTTCAGCCACATTACCTGACAATTGAAGTGTCGCCGGTGGGAGTAAACCTTCCATTTTTTCACTTCGTTAGCTATTCTCTAATGGTAAGCAACGATGTTCTCTTCTGGCTTGCTAATATGTGGAGAGCTGATTTCGCTTACTTGCCACAACTGCTTTCACTGTCCCATCAAGTTGCTAAGTTCAGATTTTTTCTCTTTCAGCCACTTCTGACATCATGTTTTGATTTCTTTTTGGGTTCAATAAAGACTCATTTCTGAAAGAGAATGTTGTTTAATCTAAAGTCTTGTTCAAGACTTTCTACAGCTTTTTACAGAACACGCTATGCTGTGATGCATCTAGAATGAAACTGAAAGTAAAACTCCTCTGGACTGCTTGTCTCTCACATGACCTCTGCTGGTCAGGCACAAGTAATCAAAAACACAGACAAATATGCTGTAAGGCATAAGTAATCAAACACAGACAAATATCATCACTATTTGCTGATATCATTACAGACAGGAGGGGCTCTGCAGTATGCTCCAGCCCAAGTGTAATGTTTAGTTGTAGCTTGATGTGGCCTGTGCCACTTTGCCATACAAAAATGCCTGGATTTGGATATTTCTCAGTAGGAGGCAGAAATACATGGAGAAGAGCAACAGGATGACTGTCACTCAAAGGACTCCTTGGTGACTGCTGCAAGGAACATTAGAACACAATTGATCATTAAAGTCTTCTCCTCTGTTTAACAATGTCTACCTTTGTCACCAATGCCTTAATTCCTTCTCCCCACCGATGAAGAAAATGGCCAATCCTTCAATTCAGTGCCCAACCTGGAACAGCACAACACATCAGAACTCGTTGGCCTAGAAATTGGGTATAGCCCCGCTTGAGGCGTTAGAACTGGCGCAGCGCAAAGTTTATAGCCAGACGAAACTTATCGCCGCCTGCCGCGATATTGGGTCGCATCGCCCCCAAAGGGGATTGAGGCGCGAATTCAGACGTTGCACGGGCCTCCTAAGGTGCAAAACTTCCGGCGCTACCCAATACCAGCGCGGACGGGCGCAGCGCAGGTGATCTCAATTACCGATAACCATGAGACTTCCAGGCGCCGGCCGGCTCTTAAAGGGGTGGGTCAGTCAGCCTCAGCTTCCACACTCAACGCCCTGTAGGCCTCAGAATCGGCGCTCTTCCTTCTCTGGCGCAAAAAACTTGGTCAGGATGGAGAAGGTGAGACAGAGAGCAGAGCGCTTCAGCACTGAGGCTCTGGAGGAGTTGGTGTCCGCAGTGGAGCGCCGTCGAGATGTTCTGTATCCTGACAATGACAGGAGGCCGAATCAAAAGGATTACCGCCGAGCTTGGAGGGATATTTCTCAGAGGGTCAACTCCAGCAACATGGCGACCAGGAGCCCTGTTCAGTGCAGGAAGAAATTCAACGACATCACTCGGGTCGTTAGGGTGAGTGTTGTTTATGCAAACTTCTGATTCCCTCCATCTGCACCTGACTTCGCGCACCCTCTTGCCATGATGCCCCAATGGCCATCTGTCAGCAAGCACCCATGGCCCTTTCTGGGCACACACATGCACATTTGACTCAAGGCATCATGTAAGGGCTCTTGCACCATGGGGGGCATGAGATGATCTCTCAAGGCATCATGTAACAGAGCTTCCCCTTCTTTCCCCTGCAGTCCAAGCTGGCGACGATCCAAAAGGACCAGCGTCGAACCGGTGGTGGACCTCCACAAGTGGTCACTCTCACGGATCTCGAGGAGAGAGTGCACCAGATTCTTGGAGGGCGTCTGAGTGGTCCTGTTACCACTGCAGCTGCCGACCCCATTCTCGTCAGCGAGGGTAAGGCACTCACCTTTTTCAGCTGTCTCATGCCACTTGGTCCCCCCGCCAGCATGCTTTCTCAGTGTGCAACCATGCCAGAGCCTTGCCGCAATCTGGCATGCCTTGCCGCCAACCTGACCTTTTGCTAAAGCCACTCTTCCACCTCCCTGCTTTCAGATGCTGCATCACCAACTCGGGATCTGCGCCCTGAAGCTGCCAGTGCCAGTGCCTCTGGAGGCGAGGATCAGGAGGAAGCCGGAGCATCCGTTCCAACTTCAGGGGAGCGTACACATCTGCAGACTGGGGATAGTAGTTCCCTGGAGGGGAGGGGGGGGGTCTCTGCTGATGAGCCAGTTGCCGGAACAAGCGGCATGCAGCAGCGCGGGGGGGGTAGGCAAGTTCGGCCACCGGCTCCCCGGAGGGCAAGGCAGGGAGTGATGACTGCTGCACAGAGTGCAGAGGAGGTGCGTAGCCTTGCTGAAATGAGCACCCAGGCCCGGCTCAGGCACACTGAGCTGATGGCTGCAGTGGGGAGGATGCCTCAGTCGATAGAAACACTGGCAAAGAGTGTGTTGGACTTTGGAGCAGCAATGGAGAGGACTGTCCAGGGCTTCGGGGCAGCAATGGAGAGGACTGTCCAGGGCTTTGAGGCTGCTATGGAGAGGACTGTCCAGGGCTTCAAGGCTGCAATGGAAAGGACTGTTCAGAGCCTCGGACAATCCCTGGAAAGGTCTGTCCAGGGCTTGTCCGAGGCAGTGGAACGGACTGCTCCGGCCTTGTCCGAAGCAATGGAAAGAACTGTCCAGGACTTCTCCGAAGCACTGGCACCTGCCACACAGGTCCTCACTGCTGCCACGCAGTCACTTGCTGGCCTCGTCCACACCCAGATTGAGGCAACGCGAACTCTCACTGCAGCCACCCTATCTACATCAGCTAGGATCACCCCGGGCCCTTCCAGTACCATACAAGGCCAGGAATCAGTAGAGCAGGCGATTGTGGCGGTTGAGCCGAACCAGTCCCCTCAGAGAGCCAGTGTGTTATCCGACCATGGTGCAGGTGTCCTCTCTCGGCAGGTGACCATTGCTCATGCCACCGCTGGTACATCTGCAGTGCAGCTGCCACCACCTGCAGGGCATACTGCTTCCAGCCATGCTCAGATCAAGCAGCCTGCATCCGCACCCTCCAAGACCAGAGGTCGGCCAGGCCGTCCCTCAGGGGCTTCTGCGCTTCCACACAGTCAGCAGGCTTCCCCCAGCCTTGACCCCGCCACTGGGGTTCAATTACGTAGGAGCAGCAGGGAGGGAAGGGGCCGACCGCGAAAGAGAAGTCGTTCTCCATCAAGGGGCCAGCAGTAGAGGGAGGTGCTGAGATGTTTCTTTGGCCAAATTGAAGGACTCCCTCACCTGTTGTGATAGTTGGAAATGGTTTGTTTAGTTTTGCGGCTTTGCCGAAGAGTTAACTGTTATTTTGTTAGTTATGGTTTCTGTTGACATGAGGTTGTTATGCTGGAAGGAAGGACTTTTGTGACAATAAAGAAAAGTTTTAATTTGCAATGGTACACATAACTACTTACAGTCATGCTGGCCTTCACAGCCTTTCAAAGATCCGCAGTGCGCAGGACAAATGACATCCATCATTCCGCCAGTCCTGATGAGCCTCTGACAGATGGCCCTTCCACTTGCAGGAGCCCTCCCATCTTCCTCCTCCTCCTCCTCCTCCTCCTCGTCCGCATGCTCCTCCTCCTCCTCCTCGTCCGCCTGCTCATCCTCCTCCTCCTCCTCCTCGTCCGCCTGCTCTGCTGGACCTTGAGGGACAGCTGGCATTGGCTGGGTGCGTCGAATCACCAAGTTGTGGAGCATGCAGCAGACGACGACGATGTGACCCACTTGCTCCGGCGAGTACTGCAGGGCTCCCCCCGAATGGTCCAGACAGTGGAAACGCTGTTTGAGCACACCAATAGTGTGCTCTACAATGTTCCTGGTCATCTGATGGCTGCTGTTGTACAGCTCTTCTGCTGGGGTGGCGGCCAAACGGAGTGGTGTCATGAGCCATGGGCAGAGAGGATAGCCCTTGTCCCCAAGGAGCCAGCCTCGTGGGCGAGCCGGCCCCTCAAAAATGTCACAAACTGAGGTCTGCCGCAGGATGAAGGCATCGTGGCTGCTCCCTGGGAATTGGGCGTTGACTGCCATGATCATTTGGTGGTGGTCACAGACCAGCTGCACATTGAGGGAGTGGAACCCCTTGTGGTTGCGGAAGTCCTCAGGATTGAGCAATGGCGCCCACAAAGCCACGTGTGTGCAATCAATCACCCCCTGCACCATGGGGAAGTCCGCAATAACAGCGAAGCCCTGCGCGCGCTCCGCCTGCTTCTCCAGGCTCAGAGGGAAGTTGATGAATTGACGCCTTACATAGATACATAGAAGATAGGAGCAGGAGTAGGCCATTCGGCCCCTCGAGCCTGCTCCGCCATTCAATGAGATCATGGCTGATCATCCAAATTCAGTACCCGGTCCCTGCCTTCTCCCCATTTCCCTTGATCCCTTTAGCCTTAAGAAATATATCCAACTCTTTCTTGAATATACTTAATGAACTGGCCTCCACCGCCCTCTGTGGCAGAGAATTCCACAGGTTCACCACGCTCTGGGTGAAGAAATTCCTCCTCATTTCAGTCCTAAATGGCTTACCCCTTATCCTTAGACTATGACCCCTGGTTCTGGACTCCCCGGCCATCAGAAACATCCTTCCTGCATCTAGTCTGTCCAGGCCTGACAGAATTTTATAGGTTTCGATGAGATCCCCTCTCAATCTTCTAAACTCCAGTGAGTATAAGCCCAATCGACACAATCTCTCCTCATACGTCATTCCTGCCATCCCAGGTATCAGCCTGGTGAATCTTCGCTGCACTCCCTCCATGGCAAGAACGTCCTTCCTCAGGTAAGGCGACCAAAACTGCACACAATACTCAAGGTGTGGTCTCACCAAGGCCCTGTACAACTGTAGCAAGACATCCTTGTTCTTGTACTCGAACCCTCTTGCTACGAAGGCCAACATACCATTTGCCTTCTTAACCGCCTGCTGCACCTGCATGCTTACCTTCAGCGACTGGTGTACAAGAGCACCCAGGTCTCTTTGCACTTCCCCTTCTCCCAAACTATTACCATTCAAATAATAATCTGCCTTCCTGTTTTTGCCACCAAAGTGGATAACCTCATATTTATCCACATTATAGTGCATTTGCCATGTTTCTGCCCAATCACCCAACCTGTCCAAATCATGCTGGAGTTTCACGATATCCTCCTCACAGCATACCCTCCCCCCCAGCTTTGTGTTGTCTGCAAATTTGGAGATATTACATCCAATTCCCTCGTCAAGATCATTAATATATATTGTGAACAGCTGGGGTCCTAGGACCGATCCTTGCGGTACCCCACTAGTCACTGCCTGCCACTCGGAAAACGACCCGTTTATTCCAACTCTTTGCTTTCTGTCCGCCAACCAGTTCTCTATCCAAGTCAATACCTTGCCCCCAATCCCACGTGCCTTAATTTTGCACGCTAATCTCTTATGCGGGACCTTATCGAAAGCCTTCTGAAAGTCCAAATACACCACATCCACTGGTTCTCCCTTATCTATTTTACAGTTACATCCTCAAAAAATTCCAGTAGATTAGTCAAGCATGATTTACCTTTTGTAAATCCATGTTGACTTTGTCCGATCCTGTGACTGCTTCCCAAGTGCTCTGCTATTACATCTTTTATAATGGACTCTAGCATTTTCCCCACTACCGATGTCAAGCTTACCGGTCTATAATTCCCCGCCTTTTCTCTACCACCTTTTTTGAATAGTGGGGTAACATTAGCTACCCGCCACTCCATGGGTACCGTTCCAGAGTCTATCGAGTTCTGGAAGATGACCAGCAATGCATCTACTATTTCTAGGGCCACTTCCTTAAGTACCCTGGGATGTAGATTATCAGGCCCTGGGGATTTATCGGCCTTCAGTCCCATCAATTTTCCTAACACCATTTCCCTACAAATACTGATTTCTTTCAGTTCCACCCTTTCATCAGACCCTATGTTCCCCGGCATCTCTGGGAGGTTATTTGTGTCCTCCTTTGTGAAGACAGAACCAAAATATGTATTTAGTTGGTCTGCCATTTCTTTGTTCCCCATTATAAATTCCCCCGATTCTGATTGCAAGGGACCTACGCTTGACTTCACCAATCTTTTTCTCTTCACATATCTATAAAAGCTTTTATAGTCAGTTTTTATGTTCTCTGCAAGCTTACTCTCATATTCTATTTTCCCTTTCTTAATTAATCCCTTTGTCCTCCTTTGTTGAATCCTAAGCTGCTCCCAATCCTCAGGGTTATTGCTTTTTCTGGCCAATTTATATGCCCTCTCCTTGGACCTTATGCTATCCCTAATTTCCCTTGTTAGCCACGGTTGGGTCACCTTTTTTGTTTTATTTTTATGCCAAACTGGGATGAACAAATTCTGTAGTTCATCCATTCGGTCTTTGAATGTTTGCCATTGCCTATCCACCGTCAATCCTTTGAGTGCCATTCCCCAATCAATCCTACCCAACTCGCTCCTCAGACCTTCGTCTATAAAGGGCAGCTGTAACTTGCCGGATGCAACAATGTATTATGTCCGTGTATAATTGAGACACGGACTGCAGGAGTTGATTATAACAAGTCTTTACTGAATGGAGACAACCTGGAAACTGAAACTACAGAAGCTTGCTAGGGCCTTTTATACAGGGCTGGTCACTGCCGGTACTGCAGTCTGAGACCAGTTATTCCCTTAAAGGTACATACACAACAATTCCTCCCCTTTTAGATAAACAGTACATAACATTCATTTAACAACTAAATAATAACTAATTATAATTACAATTACGGTTGCTAGATACATTGGTTGAAGTTAAGCAATTATAAGTTCAGTCTTTGAGGAGGCTTCCTGATTCTGTCTGGATAACGCCTCTTTGGGATATCAGGTTCTTCTGGCAAGGTTGAGTCGGGATCAATGTCGTTGTTTGGTTCGTCTGCTTCCAATATCACCAATTCTGCGGTAGATGCAATTGGTACTTCGGTTTCATCGCCAGGTGTATCAGATCGTGGTGTGGAGTTGCCGTTTTCCAGTGACTGTAGAATCTGGTCAGCACGGCATCTTACAATGCTCTCTCCAACGTCCATGGTATACATTAAAGGTCCTTGCCGTGTACAGATCGTTCCTGGCTGCCATTTCTCTGTGCGGTAGTCCCGGGCCAAAACTGGTTGACCTATCTTAAAACTCCTGGTCGGCCTTTCATTAATATTCTGAAACTGCCTGTTCTCCACATCTCTTCTGACGTTTGGCTTAACCAAATCCAAGCGGCATCGTAGTCTTCGATTGAAGAACATCATGGCTGGAGTTTGGTTGGTAACCGCATGTGTCGCATTCCGGTAGGCAAACAAGAAGTTATCCACCTTGTGTTGTAGGGGTATATCTTCATTACACATTGCCTTGATAGCCTTCTTGAATGTTTGAACAAACCTCTCGGCCAATCCAATAGTGGCTGGATGATATGGGACGGATGTGTAATGCTTAACATCATTGTTCTTTAAGAGCCTCTGGAACTCTTCAGACACAAACTGTGGTCCATTGTCAGAGCAAATCTGTTCAGGCAGCCCATTCCTGGCGAATATGTTTCGTAAGACTGTGATAGTTTTTTCCGTAGTTGTTGAGGACATTTTTATTACCTCTGGCCACTTTGAATGTGCATCCACCGCAATTAAAAACATCGAGTCCATGAAGGGACCAGCAAAATCAATGTGCACCCTTTGCCATGGAGATGAGGGCCACTCCCATGGATGTAGAGGGGCTTGTGGTGGGGCGTTTTGGACCTTCTGGCATCCTGTACAGCTCTTGGTCATCTCTTTGATTTCTCTATCGATTCCCGGCCACCACACAAACGCTCTGGCTAAGTTCTTCATTTTTACCCCTCCCAGATGACCCTCATGAAGCTCATTGAGCACTCTATCCTTCAATTTGGGTGGAATTACTACTCTGGATCCACACATCAAGGTTCCTCTGCACACTGACAGCTGTTCTCTTCTCAGCGAGAATGCTGGCAGCAGTGGTTCGCCATGTGCTGGCCATCCCTTCACCGTTAAATCATAGACCCAGGAGAGTGTCGGGTCATTTCGTGTTTCCTTTTCTATGTTTGCATTCGTCACAGGGAGACATTCGACTATAGTCAAGTGGAATAACTCCACTGGATCCACTGCCAGTTCTTCTTCCACCATCGGCAACGGTAGGCACGACAATCCATCAGCATTCCCATGCTGTTTAGTTCCTTTGTACTCGATGTCATATTGGTGTGCCCCTAGGAAAAGGGACCACCTCTGTAGCCATTGTGCCGCCATTATCAGTACGCCCTTCTGAGGGTTGAAAATGGAGACGAGATGTTGATGATCAGTTAGTAGAGTAAATTTCTGACCGTGCAGGTAGTGATTGAACTTCTTCACCCCCCACACCAGGCTGAGGGCCTCTCTGTCAATCTGGGCGTAGTTATGCTCGGCTGAAGTTAACGAGCGTGACGCAAAAGTTATCGGCCTCTCTGAACCATCAAGGAATTTATGTGACAGTACCGCCCCAACACCGTAGGGAGACGCATCACACGCCAGTCTTATTGGTAGTGATGGGTTGTAGTGAGCCAACCCAACCACACAGCCCCGAGACCGGAGAAGCAGCGGACCTGCGCGGGAGCAGCCCGAGGCGGGAGAGCTTGAAGGCTTAAAAGGGAGCAGTCAGAGGCATACCAATCCAGGTTCCAGGAGAGAGGTAAAAAGTAATCCAAGTGTGACGTCACCAGGGAGCAGGTAAGTGATTGGTTGGTGAGTATTTCTCTCTTTTCAATACAAGCTTGAATTCTGTGGTGTTAAATTTCTGTGGTGTAGTGGGGATAGTTGGTAAATAAAGCGCCCTAGAGTATACCTGTAACTGGGGTATTGAATAAATTTTTTAATTAATTAAAGGAGTAAGTCATGGCAGGAGAGTTCAGACCCGTGTTCTGCTCCTCTTGCTCCATGTGGGAAGTCAGGGACGCTGCCAGTGTCCCTGACAACCATGTGTGTGGGAAATGCATCCAGCTGCAGCTACTTGTAGACCGAATTGCGGCGCTCGAGCTGCGGGTGGATGAATTTTGGAGCATGCGCGATGCTGAGAGGGTCGTGGATAGCACGTTTAGCGAGTTGTTCACGCCTCAGGGTAGGGCAGCACAGGGGGTGACCATCAGATGGAGCAACAAAGGCAGGCAGGTAGTGCAGGGAACCCCTGCGGACATCCCCCTTTCAAACAGGTATACCAAGTTGGATACTGTTGAGGGGGATGACTCACCAGGGGAAGGCAGCAGCAGCCAGCTTCCTGGCACCAGGGATGCTTCTGCTGCTCAGGAAGGGAGGAAAAAGAGTGGGAAAGCAATAGTGGTAGGGGATTCTTTCGTAAGCGGAACAGATAGGCGTTTCTGTGGCCGCAAACGTGACTCCAGGATGGTTTGTTGCCTCCCTGGGGCCAGGGTCAGGGATGTCACTGAGCAGCTACAGGGCATTCTTAAGGGGGAGGGTGAGCAGGCAGAGGTCGTGGTCCACATTGGGACCAACGACATAGGTAGGAAGGGGGATGAGGTCCTGCATCAAGAATTTAGGGAGCTAGGTAACAGATTAAAGAGCAGGACCTCAAAGGTTGTAATCTCTGGATTACTCCCAGTGCCACGTGCTAGTGAGTATAGGAATGGGAGGATAGAGCAGATGAATGCGTGGCTAAAGAGTTGGTGTAGGGGGGAGGGTTTTACTTTCCTGGATCACTGGGCCTGCTTCTGGGAAAGGTGGGACTTGTACAAGTCGGACGGGTTGCACCTGAACCAGAGCGGGACAAATATCCTTGCGGGGAGGTTTGCTAGCACTGTTGGGGGGGGGGTTTAAACTAACTTGGCAGGGGGGTGGGATACAGAGGGGAGCTGAAATAGGGGGTGATGTGCTGCCAATTATAGAGAAAAAAAACAAGTCAGCTTGGTAGACAGGGCAAATATATAAGGGCAAGGCTGGATGGCATCTATTTTAATGCAAGGAGTCTTGCAAGTAAGGTGGATGAACTGAAGGTGTTGATAAACACATGGGAGTATGATATTGTTGCTATCACAGAGACATGGTTGAGGGAGGGGCAAGACTGGCAGCTCAATATTCCGGGGTACAGAATCTTCAGGCGAGACAGAGGGGGAGGTATAAGAGGAGGGGGTGTCGCAATATTAATTAAGGAGTCAATTACTGCAGTAAGGAGGGATGACATATTAGCAGGTTCCTCTAATGAGGCCATATGGGTGGAGCTTAAAAACAAAAAGGGGGCAAGCAGTTTGCTGGGAGTGTACTATAGGCCTCCAAACAGTCAGGGGGAGATAGAGGAACAGATATGTAGGCAAATCTCAGAGGAATTTGCAAATAATAGGGTAATAATAATGGGGGATTTCAACTTCCCCAATATTAACTGGGATAGTCAGAGTGTGAAAGGCTCAGAGGGTGTAGAATTCTTAAAGTGCATCCAGGAGAGCTTTTTGAGCCAGCATGTAGAAAGTCTTACAAGAGAGGGGGCGGTACTGGACCTAATTCTAGGGAATGTGGCCGGCCAAGTGGAAAAAGTGCTAGTAGGCGAGCACTTTGGTGACAGTGACCATAATATGGTAAGATTTAAGGTGGTCATGGAAAAGGACAGGGATGGGCCGGAAATAAAGGTTCTAAATTGGGGGAAGGCCGATTTTAATAGGATAAGGCAGGATCTGGCCAAAATGGACTGGGATCAGCTACTTGTAGGAAAATCCGCATCAGAGCAATGGGAGGCTTTCAGAAGGGAGATTGGGATCATACAATGGCAACATGTTCCCGTAAAGGTCAAGGGTGGTTCCAAAAACCACAGGGAACCTTGGATGTCAGGGGATATACGAGAATGGATTAGGAAAAAAAGGAGGGCTTTTGGCAGATACAAAAGGCTAAAGACAGAGGAAGCCCTAGAGGAGTACAAAAAGTGCAGGGGGATACTTAAAAAAGAAATTAGGAGATCAAGGAGGGGCCATGAAATAACACTGGCGCGCAAAATAAAGGAAAATCCTAAAATGTTTTATAAGTATATTAAGGGTAAGAGGATAACTAGGGAAAAAATAGGGCCCATTAGGGACAAAAGTGGCAATCTGTGTGTGGAGCCGGAAGATGTAGGAGGGGTTCTAAATGAAATTTTTGCATCTGTTTTCACTATGGAGAAGGACGATGTAGACATAGAAATAGGGCGGGGGGACTGTGATATGCTCGAACATATTCACATCGAGAGGGAGGAGGTATTGGCGGTTTTAGCTGGCCTAAAAATGGATAAATCCCCAGGCCCGGGTGAAATGTATCCCAGGCTGCTGTGTGAGGCAAAGGAAGAGATTGCGGGGGCTCTAACACATATATTCAGGACCTCTCTGGCCACAGGGGATGTGCCAGAGGACTGGAGAACCGCTAATGTAGTACCATTATTCAAGAAGGGAAGTAGGGAAAAACCGGGGAACTACAGGCCAGTGAGCCTAACATCAGTGGTAGGAAAATTATTGGAAAAAATTCTGAGGGACAAAATTTGTCTCCACTTGGAGAGGCAAGGATTAATCAGGGATAGTCAACATGGCTTTGTCAAGGGAAGATCATGTCTGACTAATTTGATTGAATTTTTTGAGGGGGTGACTAGGTGTGTGGATGAGGGTAACGCAGTGGATGTGGTATATATGGATTTCAGTAAGGCCTTCGATAAAGTCCCGCACAGGAGACTGGTCAAGAAGGTAAGAGCCCATGGAATCCAGGGTGCCTTGGCACATTGGATACAAAACTGGCTTAGTGACAGAAGGCAGAGGGTGATGGTCGAAGGTTGTTTTTGTGACTGGAAGCCTGTGGCCAGTGGGGTACCACAGGGTTCGGTGCTGGGTCCCTTGCTGTTTGTGGGCTACATTAATGACTTGGATATGAATGTAAAAGGTATGATCAGTAAGTTCACGGATGATACAAAAATTGGTAGGGTGGTAAATAGCGAGGAGGGTAGCCTCAGTCTGCAGGACGATATAGATGGGTTGGTCAGATGGGCGGAACAGTGGCAAATGGAATTTAACCCGGAAAAGTGCGAGGTGATGCGCTTTGGGGGGACTAACAAGGCAAGGGAATACACAATGAATGGTAAGACCCTAGGCAAGACGGAGGGTCAGAGGGATCTGGGTGTGCAAGTACACAGATCCCTGAAGGCGGCGGAACAGGTGGATAAGGTGGTAAAAAAGGCATATGGGATACTTGCCTTCATTAGCCGAGGCATTGAATATAAGAGCAAGGAGGTTATGATGGAACTGTATAAAACACTGGTTAGGCCACAGCTGGAATACTGTGTGCAGTTCTGGTCGCCACACTACAGGAAGGATGTGATCGCGTTGGAGAGGGTGCAGAGGAGGTTCACCAGGATGTTACCGGGGCTGGAGCGCTTCAGCTATGAAGAGAGACTGGGCAGATTGGGTTTGTTTTCCTTGGAGCAGAGGAGGCTGAGTGGGGACATGATTGAGGTGTACAAAATTATGGGGGGCATAGATAGGATGGATGCTGAGGAGCTTTTTCCCTTAGTAGAGGGGTCAATAACTAGGGGGCATAGATTCAAGGTAAAGGGCGGGAGGTTTAGAGGGGAGTTGAGGAAGAACTTTTTCACCCAGAGGGTGGTTGGAGTCTGGAACTCACTGCCTGAAAGGGTTGTGGAGGCAGGAACCCTCACAACATTTAAGAAGCATTTGGATGAGCACTTGAAATGCCATAGCATACAAGGCTACGGACCAAATGCTGGAATATGGGATTGGATCAGACAGGGCTTGATGGCCGGCGCGGACACGATGGGCCGAAGGGCCTCTATCCGTGCTGTATAACTCTATGGCTCTATGACTAATATTTCTCCTGAAGTGATTAGGTCCTTACTCTTCTGAAAGGCCCGCTTACATTCATCGCTCCATTTCCATGCTACTCCCGTTCGTAGTAGGGCGTTCAGTGGATGCAGAATTGTGGACAAATTCGGCAAAAACTTATGGTAGTAATTCACCAATCCGAGGAATGACCTCAGTTGTGACACATTTTTAGGCGCTGGAGCCTTAACTACCGCTTCAATTTTGTCAGGGGACTTATGCAACCACTCTTCATCAATCACATGGCCACAATACGATATCTGTTTCTTAAAAAACTCGCACTTAGGGCGATTGGCTCGTAGTCCATGTTCACGTAGTCTAGTGAGCACCTGCTCTAGGCTGGCAAGGTGTTCACTGTCATCTTCACCTGTCACTAGGATGTCGTCCAAGTAACACTGAGTCCCCGGAATCCCTTGCAGGACTTGTTCCATCGCTCTTTGCCATATCGCCGGAGCTGATGCCACTCCGAATACCAGTCGATTATACTGGTAAAGACCTTTGTGAGTGTTTATCGTGAGATACTTCCTAGAGGATTCTTCAACCTCCATCTGCAACTATGCTTGTGCTAGGTCAATTTTTGTAAAACGCTTCCCTCCAGATAGTGAGGCGAAGATATCTTTTATCCTTGGAAGAGGATATTGTACTGTGTGAAGGATTGGGTTCACCGTCACCTTGAAGGCCCCACAGATGCGAACCTTCCTTGGCTCCTCAGACTTATTGTTTAACATTTTCTTCATGACAGGAACGATGGGTGTCGCCCACTCGCTCCAGTCTACCTTAGATAACATGCCTGCCTTCTCCAGATTCTCCAGCTCTGCCTCGACGGCTGGGCGAATTGCATATGGTACCGATCTTGCTTTGAAAAACTTGGGAATTGCATTCTCCTCTATTTTTATCGAGGCGGTTACGCCTTTAAGAGTGCCCAGTTCTTGTTGAAATACCTCTTTGGCGTCAGCTAAGAATGTTGACAATCGTCCAGGAGTGACGTCATCATCCTTTTTACCAGCCACCGTCAGTGCCTGAATGGAGTGCCAGTCTAAACTTATCTTTCTTCACGTCCCAATAACGGTGGTCCACCATCTTGCAGAATGTAGTGATACAATTTCCGTATTTTCTTGCTGTTGTATTCGACAGGCACCCTTATTTTTCCTCTGGGGTATACTCTTTGCCCCGTATACGTCCTCAAGACAATGGATGTCTCTCTCAAGGGTATGTGTGAGAATAGCCGCTCGTAGTCTTGTCGATTCATGATGGTTAGAGCTGATCCTGTATCCAATTCCATTTTGACTTGGGACCCCGCTATCGTGAGGGTGACCCAAATGGTTCGGTGATCCTCTTTTGCGATTATGTTGTGAAGTTTGAGATAGCTTCGTCTCTTGTTCCCGGATTCATTATCACTCATCTGGTCTTCGGAACTACTGTCCGTCATCTTTTGTACTTTCCTGTATGGTTCCTTAGTAGCCTTTTTGTTGTCGTTGGTCTTCTTCCCAGACCTGCAAACTCGTGCAATGTGTCCCATCTTTCCGCATTGCCTGCATATTTTGTCCTTGGACCAGCAGTCCTTCTGGTCATGGTTTGTTCTGCTGCAGCGATAACATTTTGCAAATCCCCGCGTCATTTCGTGGGTGCCGTATTCTTGTGGCTTTTGTTGTATTTCCACAGCTCCCCTTGCTGCTGCTTCGTACGATACTGCCACGCTGAAAGCCTTATCTAGCGTCAGCTCTTTCTCTGAGAGTAACCTCTTCTGGGTTCCTTCACTCAGGAGTCCACAGACAAATTTGTCCCGTAAGGTATCTGCCAGTCCTGCTCCGAACTGGCAGTGCTTTGATAGCTTGCGTAGTTCCGTAAGGTAATCAGCATTGCTCTCATTTTTATGCTGATTTCTCCTGTGGAATTTAAATCTTTCTGCTATCAGCAGCGGTGTAGGATTTAGGTGTTCCTGTAGGATAGCAACAATTTCGTTAAAACTCTTCACCTTTGGTTTGGCTGGAGTAATCAGGTCCCGCAATCGGCCGTACGTTCTTGCGCCCATTAAATTTAGCAATACCGATGCCTTTTTCTCATCGGCTATTTCGTTTGCCTCGCAATATACCTCGACTCTTTTCACATACGTGGTCCAGCCTTCTATTGCATTATCGAAGGCAATGATATCGCCAGTCTTTGGCATCTTGAAAATCTAAGATGGCACCTCCCGCGCTTTGCCTTCATCCCCGATGGATCAAAATGGCGCCTCCCGCGCTTTTCCTTTTTCCCCGCCGAGTTAAGATGGCGCCTCCCACGCTTTCCTGCCGCTGTCGCTGCTGCCAACACTGTTGCTGGTGATTATATTTATTTTACTATCCTGTAATGGTGACGCCCTATGGTCTTCACGCCTCCCCGATCGCTGCTGCCAACGCCGCTCTCCGCGGTATTTTTATTTTTCTATCGCGCTTCAATATTTGCTCCGTTAATTGAAGAACCGTTGCTGTCGTGGAGCGGGCCCTCTGGGACACTTCCCTCCCTCTTCTTAGGTCCGAACGCTGCCCAGCTGCGAAGCACCGGCCGCGCCCTGTGTGCTCCACCCTCTCTCTCTCTCTTTGCTTCCCAACTCGCTGCCCGGCCCCGTTGCAGAGCCACCCGATCGAGCTCTAGCCCGCCGCAGCCCAGGAAGGATCAGTGCACTCCCTGCCACCAGCCCAATTAGCTGGGAAACCACAGACTGGAGACCAAGCCTGGCTCTCGACAATCTCTCCTGCACTTTTCAATTCGATGATTTGGAGGGCGGTTGCCCACGGTCGACGCCCGTTTCTCGAGTTTCTTTGGATTTTTTTTTTCTTTCTTCTGGCTTCGACCTTCAATAACGTCGTCTGAGGTGCTGCCGAGTTGCAGGTAAGTTCGTTTCTTACTCGTCGCCAGTATTATGTCCGTGTATAATTGAGACACGGACTGCAGGAGTTGATTATAACAAGTCTTTACTGAATGGAGACAACCTGGAAACTGAAACTACAGAAGCCTGCTAGGGCCTTTTATACAGGGGTGGTCACTGCCGGTACTGCAGTCTGAGACCAGTTATTCCCTTAAAGGTACATACACAACACAATGGACTGCAAACTGAGAGATATTCGCAATGTCCCCAGTGGCTGCCTGAAAGGATCCGGTGGCATAGAAATTGAGGGCAACAATCACTTTAACGGACACCGACAGAGAGGTCCTGCACCGTAGACGCGGCTGCAGATCCTGAGCAAGCAGGTGGCACAGCTCAGTTACAACCTCCTTCCCGAATCGGAGCCTTCGCACACACTGCTCCTCTGACATTGCAAGGTATGAGACCTGCTGCCTGAATACCCTCGCAGCGTACCCTCGGATTGGCCGACCTCCATTGCCCCTCCTCCTTCTGGCCAATCCTGGCCCGCTCTCCCACCGTCTCTCTGCCCCTTCACAGTGTCCGGCCATGAGGACATTGCCATCCAAAGCAGCTCCCATACCGATGCCAGTTGGTCCAAACGCTGTTAGGTGTAGCGCTCCAGCTGCTCTGGACAAGTTTGAAGGTCCCAAGTATTCTAAGACTATATTCCAAAAAATCTGCTCCACAGTAGCTCACCAACTCTCTCCAGCAACGATCACAATGAACAGGCCAAGTGGCTGCAGCTTTTATACTAGAGCTGTCCCCTTTAAATAGCACCCCCCGACTACGAGAAGAGCCTGGTAGCATTCCATTGAACTGTCACTAACAGCGCTAGGCGCAAAGGTTCCGGGCGCCACCCAATATCCGGTCCGGGGTGCCAAAAAGGCGTTGCACACTGAAATGACATCATGATCTGCCTGCGCCCACGGGCGCGCGCAAAGAGTTAGCGCCGGCGCTAAAACAATACTCAATATGGGAGGTGGTGCAATATTCACTGCGCCCGCCCGAACATTGGGTAACGCCCCAATTCTCAGGCTCTTTAGGCGCTAATCGCTGGTGCTACCAACCGAATTTCTAGGCGGTTGTCCCTACATGACCATACCAATTATCATCACCTCATTCAATTAGTCAGCACACAATAAGTACAATCTTTCCTCTATGACTCTAACCTCCATGAATAACAGAGCACAACATATGTACATATTCTATTTTAATACAACAATCCAAAGTGAACACATACCCAATCTTTCCTGACAACATGCATTCCCTGAGTAGCTAAATGTGTCTTTCTCCTATTCTAGTGCTTCTCCTAGATACAACCGGATGGCCAGTATCCTGAGAGGTGGTTGGCTGATTTTGTGCTGCAAAATGGTCAAGAGACAGAGGTGACCATCCTCTCATGGTAGCTTGCTCCCTGTAAACAGCCACTGCTACCTGCATCTCTGGATCCCTTGTTCCTTAGCAACCTGGTTTTGTCTCCTACTTGCCACTGGTGAGGTGCTCTAAAAGGGAAGGGCACCTGCTGCTGTCCTACATAAGAATATAAGAAATAGGAGCAGGAGTAGGCCAATCGGCCCCTCAAGCCTGCTCCGCCATTCAATAAGATCATGGCTGATCTGATCCTAACCGGCAATCTACTA
Source organism: Somniosus microcephalus (assembly GCF_052327205.1). Taxonomy (NCBI): domain Eukaryota; kingdom Metazoa; phylum Chordata; class Chondrichthyes; order Squaliformes; family Somniosidae; genus Somniosus; species Somniosus microcephalus. The sequence goes on along the minus strand of NC_140991.1, from coordinate 104,777,287 downwards.
TCACAGAACCATCTCCTGAATCTAACAGAATTAGACACACGAAATAGGAGCAGGATCAGGCTACACGGCCCCTGGGCCCGCTCCGCTACCCACAGGGCCATGACCGATCCGAACCTAGACTCATGTCCAAATTCCTGCCTGCTCCCCGTAACCCTTAATTCCCTTTACTTCTAGGAAACTGTCTATTTCTGTTTTAAATTTATGTAATGATGTAGCTTCTACAGCTTTTTGGGGCAGCATATTCCATGGACCTACCACTCTCTGAGTGAAGTAGTTCCTCCTCATCTCAGTTTTGAAAGAGCAGCCCCTTATTCTAAGACTATGCCCCCTAGTTCTAGTGTCACCCATCATCGGGAACATCCTCCCCGCATCCACCCGATCCAACCCCTTCACAATCTTATATGTTTCAATAAGATCGCCTCTCATTCTTCTGAACTCCAATGAGCAGAGTCCCAATCTACTCAACCTCTCCTCATATGTCCATCCCCTCATCCCCGGGATTAACCGAGTGAACCTTCTTTGTACTGACTCGAGAGCAAGTATGTCCTTTCTTAAGTATGGACACCAAAACTGTACGCAGTATTCCAGGTGCGGTCTCACCAATACCTTGTACAACTGAAGCAATACCTCCCTATTTTTATATTCTATCCCCCTAGCAATGAAAGCCAACATTCCATTGGCTTTCTTAATCATTTGCTGCACCTGCATACTAACCTTTTGAGTTTCGTGCACCAGGACCCCCAGATCCCTTTGTACTTCAGTACTTTCCAGTTTCTTGCCATTAAGATAATAACTTGCTCTACGATTTTTCCTGCCAAAGTGCATAACCTCACACTTTCCAGTATTGTATTCCATCTGCGAAATCTCTGCCCACTTACTTAGCCTGTCTATGTCCCCTTGCAGGTTTTTTATGTCCTCCTCACTCACTACTTTCCCTCCCATCTTAGTATCATCTGCAAACTTTGATATGTTACACTCGGTCCCCTCCTCCAAATCGTTAATATAGATTGTAAAGAGTTGGGGACCCAGCACTGACCCCTGCGGAACACCACTTGTTACTGATTGCCAGTCTGAGAATGAACCATTTATCCTAACTCTCTGCCTTCTGTTAGATAGCCAATCCTCTATCCAGGCATTATCAGGTAGGTCTGTTCCAGCCTTTGCTATTCTACTGGGCCTTGGGTCTGTATCCCCACTGATCAGTGGAATACTGGTCTATTGGCAGCAACCAGATCCTAATAGCGCTGAGAAACTGTAAGAACATAGGAACAAGTGCAGGCTATTCAGCCCCTCAAGCCTGTTCCACCATTCAATTACATCATGGCTCATCGATATCTGCCTTGGTGCCTTAACCCATTATACCCTTGCTGAACAACGATCTATGACAGTCTGGAGGCTGGGATGCAGGATACTGTCTATTCTGCCCCAAACTGCCTCTGGGGCAGCAGTCCATGCTCCTGTGGAGGTGGAAGCACTGACTGGTCCCTGACTGTTTCTTAGGCGGGGATCTGCTGCAGATTCCAGTGAAGCCATTGATGCCTGCAACAAATAAAAAGCTTTCCTGAGGATGCTGCAAATGAAAGCTGTAGACTCTAGAGTCACACCTGCTAGTTCCTACATGTGCATAGAGACTGACCTCAAAACCTACAATAGGTGTGATGTTCTTTGAATATCCTTTTTAGGTGGGTTCCCAAGAGTCATGGGCTCCATGACACCAACCACTGTTGGGAAGGCGGTTCTGAAAAAATGAGCAGGACTCAAGGTGGATAAGTCACCAGGCCCTGATAACATGTGTCCTAAGTTCAGTGGAAACACACAGATCGGTCTGGATGTACAGAGAGGCCTAGCGGTTGAAATACATAATTCCCCAAATGCAAATGCAAGTGCAGGTTGATGAAGCCAAACAACAGCCATTAGGTTACAAGAGTAAAGAAGTAATGAGGAATTTATATGAAACTTTGGTTGGACCAATGTTAGAGATCTGTGTGCAGTTATGGAATTCCCATTATAGATAGGACATGAAAGCCTTAGGGAGCATACTTTCATCAGGTCTCTCCCAGATATCCTCCAGTCCTCCTGTTTTTGAAAATACTTACCTGACTGTAGAACAGGGAGGAGCTCCTCTCGGCTCCACTGCAGTACTGAAGACCATAACCGGGCCGCCAATTGGCCCCCTCCCTTCCTCCCAACCGCCCCCCTTGCCTTGTCACTTCCCCCCATTTCCAAATTACTCCCCTCCTTCCTGATCACTTCCCATCCTGTCCCAGATCACAAGAAAATGTCATTGTTACTCTCTTGGGTGCATCCAGCACAGTAGCAGATACAGGGAAGTGAGCGTCAAACTCTGTACAATGGCAGGCAACCAGACCACTTAAGGGAGTGACTGACACCAATGAGCTTGAGAAGATACCTGTAGCAGACCTGAATTTGTAACAGAAACCTATGTTAATACACACTGACTACTCGTGCGTTTACAGGTCAGATTGGCACACAGTAAAAAGTCAAGGAGTACAACAGACTGAAAACAACACATGCAAAAATCTTTAATACTCTTTGAACGGCATTTGATTACTAAAATAGGGAAGAATAATTTTCATGACTTCAATGGAAAGGAATATTGGGTGGCGTGTATAATGGTGGCCTATCCGATCTCACCCGTTTTATGCCCCTGCTTTAGTTCAAAGTTCTGCTGAAGTTTCGAGTGAATGACATGGAAGTTCAAAAGCATCACTTTATATGGTTGAGCAGCTCTGCAGGAATGAAGAGGTCAGAAAATCCATGGAATTTGTCACGGAATCACTTTAAATTAAATTAGTTAAAACTAGAGGGTTTATTGTGCACGTTCTTCAGCTCCGAAATGCAGTAAGACTTTTGGATCAATGAATTTGTTCTGCAGCAATGCTGCTGCTCAGGCTTATTTGCTCGATTCAATGATGTGTGTATGGTTAATGTATTTGTGCACTCGCTGAGCACATCATTGGGAAATCAAAATCAACATTGTGCACAACTGTTTAACTGTTCATATTATAATAGTGTAATAACTCAAAAGACTCTCTTCTCAAAATGTCCCTTTTACTCTCTTCATAGAAGGAGGAAGATCAAGTGATCTGCAGCACCCAGCATAAGCACATGAGCAGGTAGTGCAGGAATCCCCATCAGCACTCATTATAATCACCAGCTCAGATACAGACATCATGGTGAAATCAATATAGCAATGTGGTTAATGAAACACAGGCCACATCTGATGATGGGAAGAAGAGCTGCTGGGTGATGATGGGTGTGAAGCTACAGTGTGGTGGGTCAGTGTGCCAGCTGCCCCAGCTGATTTTCTTGTGGATGCAGTAGTTATTATTGTTGCTTTCCAAAAGAGCAGTTCTACAGTCACTTTGCACTATGCTGCCTGCGCTAAAAAAGATGGAAGGTTTGTTAGCTGCATTGCATGTTGGTATTGATGAGAGAGCTGCAGTTACAGGGGCCATAGTTACAAGTAATGAGAGTATTTCTCATGGTTATTGGTGGATACATACTGTAGGCATACACAGTCCTTTAATTTTTAATCTTGGTAGATATTAAAATGCTTTGCCAGGCCAAAAGGTTTTTTCAAAGTGAAATAAAGTTGGTGAATGAACAGATGGTATTTCACTGATACGTGGACATGGAATGTGCTTTACTAAAAGGCAGCAAATATGGTTGTGACTGCAGGGATAGTCACAGACAACAGAGATAAACAAACCCCCTTCGATTTGCAAACTTCGTGTCTACAACAAAACAGGTCACAAGGTTGCAGAACGACTTTTGGTGGCTAAAGGGGAGGAGTCAAACCTTTGAAGTTCTGAAATATGGGAGGCAACGTAACATGTGAAATGTAACCAAGAGGTTTTCTGCCACTTTTGTAAACTTTTGTGAGTGAATGAACAATTTTGGGCTTTGATAAAGGCAGCTAATGGGTAGCCACACAGGATGTGTGAGTGTGAAAGTTTGACAGCTCAAACAACTTAGGTCGAACATTAAAAGAACATTTCACAATCTCTGAATGATTGATTTACTGAAAAAGGCAAGAAAAACTGTACAAAAAACCAGTGACGAAAAATATTGGCACTGCAGTCGAAAGAAGGGGCCTGGCTGATCATCTCAACTCGAAGAGCTGCAGTTGAAAGGCGAAGAGCTGCAGTCAAAAGGAAGTGCCCTACAATCAATGCTGGACTGATCATCTGCGGGTTGTTGTATGGATGATTTCTTGTAACATTATTGATGCACTGCTCCAATAGTGGTTGGTGTTTTGAATCTGTCTTAGGAACAATAAAAGGTTAAAGGCACAATCCGTGTGTCTGGTGTAATTTCTCATAAGTCTCAAGTCTGAACTCTATAACCTGTTGGACGGGGTGAGGGGCAATCCCACACGTCCTACAATACTTACAATCAATGATAACCTACACCATGCAGATGTTAGCATTGCAATAAAACTGAAGCTGCCTCTCCTGTTGCAAACACTAGTCATTGCTAAACCATATGTCTCTGTAGGCCTGGTGAAGGAGATCTCCTGTGCTGTCCTTAATGTGGCCGTGGTTGGCGTGTAATCTCCATCGTGGATTTCTGAAGCAGTGGTATAACAGTTGAGGGCACCAGTAGTGCAGTACAGATGGTTGATTGTTCCTACAGGACTTAATTGACCCAATGGCACAACTCTGTCAAAGCACCGAAGAAGGAGATCTTAGGAGGATTGACCTAAATTTTGGTCAAACAGCAGGGGCGAGAAGAGGCGAGGAAGAGGGGTTTAGGTAGGGAGTATGGGAAAGTTTATTTAATTTTGTCCCAAAATTAAGAAAGACAATTTCGAATCCATCATCAATAATCTACCCTGGAATGGATCCCAATAAGTTACTACCAATACCAAAGGGTAAATTTCTAGAAATTGGAGGTGTTACCGCTGGCCGTTAAGGCCCATTTTGGTGAAAAAAATGGCAGCTGCCTCACTTCCTCCTGCTGCCAGTGGGTCCTGTGGCAGCCGCCATTTTGTCCGTGCTCACTGGAGATATGTAGATTATGCAGATTGTGAAGTTAGTGAGTGTGCAACGCTCACTTGACACCCGATCTGCCATTTTCGCGTTCGCCGCTCCACTTACTGGGTCGCATTAATCACGACCAGCTGGCCAAGCATTCACTAGCAGGAAGGAGCCTCCAGCAGTATTATTTAAAGCGATCATCAGATACAACTTGTAGCTGACATGGTTTCTCAGTTTGACTGGCTCTGCGTAACTTTCTGCAAATCTTGCAGCTTTCTAAACTTGTTTCAAGTTCCCAAGGTGACAGGGAATGCTGGTGCAAGTGGAGAACGCCTTCATTCTTATTTAAAGGCTTCTGCTTACAACACTTGCTCACAGTCATGGGGCCTCTATTTGCAGTCCCCCTCTTGCTCGAGTGTCTTTGGGCGAGGGAGCGGAGGGAGAAAAGATGCAAGCAGAGAGAGGAGGAAGAGGGCCAGGAGGGCTCTCAACAGGAGGCCTTACTCACATAGGGTCTTCTGAGAGCACTTCTCTTACCTCCACTAAAGTGAAGAGCAGTGTATTAGGAGGGTCCGCTTCACCAAGGAGGTGGTCACAGAACTCTGACACCTCCTGCAACCAGACTTGCAGCCTAAGAGCAAGATGACCACGGCTCTCCCAGTGGCCCTCAATTTCTTCGCCAGTGGATCCTCCCAGTCTGCAGCAAGAGACATAGCTAACATCTCCCAGTTCGTCATCTATCGCTGCATTCAGGAGGTCACAGAGCCTCTCTACACCAGGAGAAGGGACTATGTTGTCTTCTCTCTGAACAGAGAGAAGCAGGAGGAGCGCGCCTGTGGCTTTGCCAGGATATCGACCTTCCCCATGGTGCAAGGTGCGACCAACTGCACCCATGTGTCTTTGCGGGCACCATATACCAATCCTGAGATCTTCCATAACTGCAAAGGCTACCACTCACTTAAGGTGCAGTTGTTGTGCGACCACACCCAGTGCATCCTGATGATCAATTTCCGCTATCGTGGCAGCAGCCATGATGTCTTCATCCTGCGTTAGTCCAACGGAAGCTTGGACATCACCCACCACACGCAGCATCATGTTGTGCCAGCAATCTTCCAGCCACCATGTTAAACCCGAGGGTGGCTGCTCGGAGACAAGGGCTATCCACTCTGCACCTGCCTGATGACATCCCTCCACAACCCCACCACTCCTGCCCAGAACTCATATAATGAGAGCCATGCTGCCACCAGGAACCACATTGAGCAGATCATCAAGCTGCTGAAGCAATGGTTCCGCTGCCTTGACCGCTCGGGAGGAACCCTCCAGTACTCGCCAGAGCGGGTGTCCCATTTCGTGGTGGTCGCTGCATGTTCCACAACTTGGCCATCATGAGGGTGCAGCCCTTGCCTGCAGGTTTTGCGGGACCAGCTCAGGAAGAGGACGAGGTAGAGGAGGAGGACAAAGAGGAAGGGAGGAGGCAAATAGTAAATCTCCCTTCCGGACGGCTGTCCATGAACGCCTCATCAAACTCCGATTCGAGTGAATGAAACCATAGATCCCCATTGTGCACCACATACCCATCATACCATTCCACTGTCACGGAACATCACTGTGTCCTCCTGGGCATAAAGCTGAAATGAGAGCCACCACAAAACAAACATTCCAAACAAAATTAATAAATTTATCAGTATTCAATTAACATTACAATAATCACCCTTGTGCAATCCCTTAGTGCCTGTCGTTTGTGTGCCCTTTCCTACTCTAGTGCTCCTATGCAGTGCTCCCCCAGTGGCTTCAGCATGGCTGGTGGAAGGCTGCTGAGTTTTCGTGGGGGAGACTACAAATGGACTTGCAGGATAACCTCGACCAGCTGTGGACCTAGAAGGCCCGGCTGTAGACTGCACCACTTCGGCATGGGCGGCAGCTGTCTGGTCTGGCTGGCTGAGAGGCAGCGGCAAGGGCAATGGCGGAGTGGCAGTGGTGGGAATCGGAATGCTGTCATCCTGAGAGAGGACTGCAGGTTCCTGCTCCACAGATCCACTGCCACTCCCCGGGACAGATTGCTGGCCTGCTACAGCACCCCTTTCAACACTCATAAACCCAGCCACTATGGCAGCAGTCTGATCTTGCATGGCAGCAAGCTAAGCCTGCAGGACAGCAGTCTGTGCTTCCACTGATGCAATAAGAATGATTAGGAATGACCATACCGTTATCGTCAGCAAGGGCTTCAACTTCGCCCATTGCCACGGCCTCGGTAACTTCCCCTCCAATGATGTCGAGCACCTTCTCCTCCAGTTGGCTCAAGGTGGCTTGGCTGCCTCCCATCTGCTGCTGCTCCCAGTGGTTGTGAGCCACCTTGATCTGCAAGAGAAAGGGAAGTGTGTCAGTGAGTGTGGTGCAATATGCTTGCGTGATGTGCCTGCCATAGTTTTCACTATGGATGTACAATCCCTCTACACCTCAGTCACCCACCAGGATGGCCTGAGGGCGCTCCCCTTCTTCCTTGAACAGAGGCCCAACCAATCCCCATCCACCACCATCCTCTTCCGCCTGGCTGAACAAGTTCTTACATTGAACAACTTCTCCTTCGACTCCACTCACTTCCTCCAAATTAAAGGTGTTGCTATGGGTACCTGCATGGGTCCTAGCTATGCCTGCCTTTTCGTGAGATATGTGGAACACTCTTTGTTCCAGTCCTACTCGGGTCCCCTCCATCACCTCTTTTTCCAGTACATTGATGACTGTATCGGTGCCATTTCCTGCTCTCGCCCTGAACTAGACAATTTCATTCACTTTGCCTCCAATTTCCACCCTGCCCTCACCTTCACATGGTCCATCTCCGACTCTTCCCTTCCCTTCCTCGACTTCTCCGTCTCCATCTCTGGGGATAGGTTATTGACTGACATTCATTACAAGCCCACTGACTCCCACAGCTACCTGGACTACACTTCCTCCCACCCCGCCTCCTGTAAGGACTCTATTCCATTCTCCCAGTTTCTCCGTCTCCGCCGCATCTGCTCCGACGATGCCACCTTCCACACCAGTGCTTCCGACCTGTCTTCCTTTTTCCTCAACCGAGGATTCCCCTCTACCGTGGTTGACACGGCCCTCGACTGGGTCCGTTCTATCTCCCGCACTTCAGCCCTCACCCCTGCCCCTCCCTCCCGGAACCACGATAGGGTTCCCCTTATCCTCAACTTTCACCCCACCAGCCTCCACATTCAACGGATCATCCTCTGCCATTTCCACCACCTCCAACGTGATCCCACCACCAAACACATCTTCCCCTCCCCTCCCCTTTCAGCAATCTGTAGGGACCGCTCCCTCCGGGAAACCCTAGTTGTTGTGTCCGAGAGTAATAAGACAAAAGACGTCAGGGGGAACAGTACAACAGGTGTTTACTCAACGTGGCTCACTCTGGAACTGAACTGTACAGATTACTACTCAGTGCTATATACAGGTGTGGTTACTGCCGGTACTGCAGTATACATAAGCTGTAAAAAGTAGTTCCCCCCTTAAAGGTATATACATTACAATTCCTCCCCTTTTAGATTAACAGTACCATAACACTCATTTAACAATTAAATATCAAACTAATTACAATTAACACTTTTAACATACAACGTTAGCTGAAAATAGTCCATTTATATATTCAGTCTTTGGGGAGGCTTCCTGATCCTTTCTGGATAGCGCCTTTCCCGAGTGTCTCGCTCTTTGTGCGGAGGCGATTCTGGCACCCTGTCGTCGGTTGGGTCATCAGCTTCCGATGCGACTGTTTCTGGGGTAGATGCGACCTGTACGTCGGGTTCCTCACCAGGTACGTATGGGCGAGACATGGGGTTGACTTGTTCCTATGACTCTAGGATCTGGTCAGCATGGCGTCTCACGATGTTCTCCCCAACGTCCACTGTGTACATTAGTGGGCCCTGCCGTGTCATATCGTTCCTGGCTGCCATTTTTCTGTTCAGTAGTCGCGGGCCAAGACTGGTTGCCCTACATTGAAGCTCCTTGTTGGCTTCTCATGGATGTGCTGGAATTGCTTACTCTCAACATCTCTTCGTACGTTTGGTCTGAGCAAATCCAGGCGAGATCTTAACCTTCGGTTAAAGAACATCATGGCCGGGGCCTGGTTGGTGACTGCATGTGTCGCATTCCGGTAGGCGAACAGGAAATTGTCCACTTTATGCTGCAGCGGAATGTTGTCATTGTACATAGCCTTTATTGCCTTCTTAAAGGTTTGTACGAACCTCTCAGCCAATCCATTTGTGGCTGGATGATACGGGGCGGATGTGTAATGCCTTACCCCATTATTTTTCATAAACCTCCGGAACTCTTCGGACACAAACTGTGGTCCATTATCGGAGCAAATCTGTTCTGGCAAGCCATTCCTGGCAAAAATGGTCTGTAGGACTGCAATAGTTTTTTCCGTGGTGGTGGAGGACATTTTGATGACCTCAGGCCATTTCGAGTGCGCATCCACGGCTATTAAAAACATTGAGTCCATGAATGGAGCAGCAAAATCAATATGCACCCGTTGCCATGGAGATGAGGGCCACTCCCATGGGTGTAGAGGGGCATGTTGTTGTATCCGTGTGTTAATGGAGACACAGAATGCAGGAGTTGGTTTAACAGGTGTTTACTGAACAAAGTCTGGAGGTGAACTAAAAGATACAAGACACTATGCAGGCTTATATAGCCCAAGTGGCCATTACCGGCATTACAGTACACAGGGGCTCTTAAAGGCACATACACCACAATTCCTCCCCTTTTAGACAACCAGTACATAACATTTTAAGTAATCATTAATTAACATGTTTACAAGAACAATAATCTACACATTTGCTGCAGTTAATCAATTATAAGTCAGTCTCTCTGGAGGCTTCCTGACTCGGTCCGGATAACACCTCGGTGGTGTAGTAGTTTTCGGTGGTGTAGTAGGTTCTTTTGGCAAGGTCGATTCGGCTTGAATGCCAGTGTCGGGTTCATCTGGTTCCAGTATCACCGGATCGGAGGTAGATACTATGGGTATCTCTGCTTCATCATTAGGCGTATAGAGTTGTGGTGTAGGTTGTCCCTTTTCGGATGACTCTATGATCTGGTCAGCATGGCGCCTTATTATGCTTTCTCCAATGTCCACCGTATACATCAGCGGTCCTAGTCGTGTGCAAATAGTTCCAGGCTGCCATTTCTCGGTACGGTAGTCCCGGGCCAAAACTTGTTGACCTATCTGGAAGGTTCTAGTTGGCCTTTCATTCATGCCTTGAAATTACCGGTTCGCTACGTCCCTTCTGATGTTTGGCTTGATCAAATCCAGCCGGCATCTTAGTCTTCTATTGAAAAACATCATGGCGGGAGTTTGGTTTGTAACCACATGTGTTGCATTCCTGTATGCAAACAAGAAGTTATCTACCTTATGCTGTAGATTTTTGTCTTCATTACCCATGGCCTTTATGGCCTTCTTGAAGGTCTGGACAAACCTTTCAGCCAATCCATTGGTGGCGGGATGGTATGGGGCGGACGTGTAGTGCTTAACACCATTGTTTTTTAAGAACTTCCTGAATTCTTCGGACACAAATTGCGGTCCATTATCAGAACAGATCTGTTCAGGCAGCCCATTCCTGGCAAATATGGTCCTTAATACTGTGATGGTTTTTTCCGTGGTGGTGGAGGACATCTTTATTACCTCCGGCCACTTGGAGTGTGCATCAACCGCGATTAAGAACATTGAGTCCATAAATGGACCAGCAAAGTCGATGTGTACCCTTTGCCATGGAGATGAGGGCCACTCCCATGGAGGTAGAGGGGATTGTGGTGGGGCGTTTTGGACCTTCTGGCATCCTAGACAGCCCTTGGTCATTTCTTCGATGTCTCCATCGATACCTGGCCACCACACAAACGCTCTGGCTAGGTTCTTCATTTTCACTCCACCCAGATGCCCCTCGTGAAGCTCCTTTAGCACTTTATCCTGGAGTTTGGGCGGAATCACCACTCTGGATCCACACATCAAGGTTCCTCGGCACACTGACAGCTGTTCTCTTCTTTGCGAGAATGCTGGCAACAGTGGTTCGCCATGTGCTGGCCATCCCTTCACCGTTAAATCGTAGACTCGTGAGAGAGTCGGGTCATTTCTCGTTTCCTTTTCAATGGTTGAATTTGCTACTGGTAGACATTCCACTATGGTTGAGTGGAACATCTCCACTGGGTCCACTGTAGGTGCCTCTTCTACCGTTGGCAACGGTAAACGCGATAAACCGTCAGCACTTCCATGCTGTTTTGATCCTTTGTATTCTATGTCATATTGGTGTGCCCCTAGGAAAAGGGACCACCTCTGTAGCCTTTGCGCTGTCATAATGGGAATGCCCTTTTTAGGGTTGAATATGGAGACGAGGGGTTGATGGTTAGTCAACAAGGTAAATTTTTTGTCCGTGTAGGTAATGGTTGAATTTCTTCACTCCCCATACCAGGCTGAGTGCTTCCCTGTCGATCTGGGCATAGTTACGCTCAGCTGAGTTCAATGAGCGTGACGCAAATGCTATCGGCTGCTCCGAGCCATCAGGGAATCTATGCGATAATACCGCTCCTACGCCGTAAGGGGATGCATCGCATGCCAGTCTGATTGGCAGTGATGGGTTGTAATGAGCCAAAACTTCCTTGGACGTGATCAAGCCTTTGCATTTATGGAAGGCACGTTTACAGTCTTCGCTCCATTTCCAAATTACTCCCGTTTGTAGCAGTTCGTTAAGAGGGTGCAGAACAGTTGACAAGTTTGGTAAAAATTTATGATAGTAATTTATCAATCCCAGGAGTGACCTTAATTGTGAGACATTTTCAGGTGCTGGGGCTTTTATGACCGCTTCAATTTTTTTCAGGTGACTTATGCAACCCTTCTTCGTTAATTATGTGGCCACAATATGATATTTGTTTCTGGAAAAATTCGCACTTGGGGCGATTTGCTCGTAGGCCCCGTTCTGTCAGCCTAGTGAGCACCTGCTCCAAATTGGCAAGGTGCTCGTTGTCGTTTTCTCCTGTTACAAGGATGTCGTCTAGGTAGCATTGAGTCCCCGGAATCCCTTGCAGGACTTGCTCCATAGCTCTTTGCCAGATAGCTGGAGCTGATGCTATTCCGAAAACCAGTCGATTGTACTGGTACAGGCCTTTGTGTGTGTTTATCGTGAGATACTTTTTAGAGGTCTCCTCAACCTCCATCTGTAGATATGCCTGTGCCAAGTCAATTTTGGTGAAACGTTTCCCTCCGGATAGTGAGGCGAAAATATCTTCTATCCTCGGAAGAGGATACTGTACCGTGTGAAGGACCGGGTTTACAGTCACCTTGAAGTCCCCACAGATGCAAATTTTTCTCTGTTCTTCAGATTTATCATTATTCAACGTTTTCTTCATGACCGGGACGATGGGTGTTGCCCACTCGCTCCAATCTATCTTGGATAACACGCTTGCCTTTTCCAAATTCTCCAGCTCTGCCTCGACTGCTGGACGAATTGCGCATGGCACCGACCTTGCCTTAAAAAACTTGGGAATTGCCGCATCTTCCACTTTTATTGAGGCGGTGACGCCTTTCAAGGTTCCTAGTTCCTGTTGAAACACTTCTTTGGCGTTGGCCAAGATGTCTTTTAATCGTTCAGGTATGACGTCATCATCATTTTTTTTCTTACTGGTCACCGTCAGTGCCTGAATGGAGTGCCAGTCTAAACATATCTTCCTGATCCATTCACGTCCCAACAGCGGTGGACCACCATCTTGCAGAACGTATAAATACAACTTCTGTATTTCCTTGCCGTTGTATACAACAGGCACCCTTATTTTCCCTCTGGGGTATACTTTCTGCCCCGTATATGTTTTCAAGATAATGGATGTGCCTTTCAAAGGTATATGCGGAAATAGCCGCTCGTAATCCCATCGACTTATGATGGTCAGAGCTGATCCTGTATCTAGCTCCATTTTAACTGGGGACCCCGCTATCGTGAGGGTAACCCAAATGGTCTGGTAATCTTCTTTGGCAATTACATTATGTAATTTGAGACAGCTTAGTCTCTTGTTTCCGGAGTCACTATCGCTCTTCTGGTCTTCGGAGCTACTGTCCGTCATCATTTGTACCTTTCTGTACTTTTCCTTATTGATTTTTTTTCTGTCAGTGGATTTTTTGTTTCCAGATCGGCATACACGTGCAATGTGTCCCATCTTTCCGCATTGCCTGCATGCTTTGTCCTTGAACCAGCAGTCCCTCTGGTCATGGGTGGATCTGCCGCAGCGATAACATCTCTCGAAACCCTGTGTCATTTCATGGGTGCCGAAGTCCTGTGGCTTTTGTTGTATCTCTGCAGCTCCTCTTGCTGCTGCTTCGTATGATACAGCCACACTGAAAGCCTTGTCCAGTGTTAAAACTTTCTCAGAAAGTAGCCTTTTCTGTGTTCCTTCACTTAGGAGACCGCAGACGAATTTGTCTCGAAGAGAATCTGCCAGTCCTGCCCCGAATTGGCAGTGCTTTGACAGCTTCCTTAATTCGGTGAGGTAATCAGCGTTACTTTCATTCTTGTGCTGATTCCTCCTGAAGAATTTGAATCGTTCCGCTATCAGCAGCGGTGTTGGGTTTAAGTGTATCAACAATCTCCTTAAAATTCTTGTCCATCGGTTTGGCTGGAGTGATTAAGTTTCGTAACAGCCCGTATGTCCTTGCGCCTATTAGATTTAGGAGTACCGATGCCTTTTTATCATCCTCTATTTCATTCGCTGTGCAATATACCTCCACTCTTTCCACATATATGGTCCAATCCTCTACATCACTGTCGAAAGCAGTAATATTGCCAGTCTTAGGCATCCTGAAAAACAAATGGCACCTCCCGTGCTTTCCTTTCTTCCCTGCCGAGAAAAAATGGCGCCTCCCGCGCTTTCCCGCCGCTGCTGCTGCTGACAATGCTGTTCTCCGCGGTTTTTATTTATACAGATATTTTTAATAGTTGGAGACTCGTTCCCGCCGGGCTCTCTGCTGCTTTGCAGCACTGGCCGTCTCCCGAGTGCTCCACCCTCCGTCTCTGTTTGCCTCCGCCTTCGCTGCTCGGCCCCGCTGCAGAGCCAGCCGATCGAGCCCAAGCCCGCCGCCCAGGAAGGATTATTGCAGTACGTGCCACCAGCCCGGCTAGCTGGTGAAACCACAGTTTTTTCTTTTTTTTTTCCTCGACCTTCGTCTGAGGAATCGATCTCCTTGAGGTGCTGCCGAATTGCAGGTAAGTCCGTTTCCAATTCATCGCCACTGTTGTATCCGTGTGTTAATGGAGACACGGAATGCAGGAGTTGGTTTAACAGGTGTTTACTGAACAAAGTCTGGAGGTGAACTAAAAGATACAATACACTATACAGGCTTATATAGCCCAAGTGGCCATTACCGGCATTACAGTACACAGAGGCTCTTAAAGGCACATACACCACACATGTGGTGGTGCATTTTGGACTTTCTGGCATCCTGAGCAGCTCTTGGTCAGGTCCTCGATTTGTTTATCAATTCCCGGCCACCACACATAAGCCCTGGCAAGGCTTTTCATTTTTACCCCTCCCAGATGACCCTCATGAAGCTCATTGAGCACGCTATCCCTTAACTTGGGTGGAATTACCACTCGGGATCCACACATCAAGGTCCCCCGGCACACTGACAGCTGTTCTCTTCTTGTCGAGAATGCTGGCAACAGTGAGTCGCCATGTGCTGGCCATCCCTTCACCGTCAAATCATATACCCGAGACAGTGTCGGGTCATTTCGGGTCTCCTGTTCTATATGAGCGTTAGTTACCGGTAGGTATTCAACTATAGTTGAATGAAATATTTTGACAGGATCCACTGCTGGTGCTTCCTCCGCAGTAGGCAGTGGCAGACGTGACAGCCCATCAGCATTTCCATGCTGTTTCGTGCCCTTATATTCAACTCATAGTGGTGTGCCCCTAGAAAGAGTGACCATCTTTGTAGTCGTTGCGCAGTCATCACCGGAACGCCCTTCTTCAGATTAAAAATGGAGACAAGAGGCTGGTGGTCAGTCAGCAAGCTGAATTTCTGCCCGTGCAGATAGTGATTGAACTTTTTCACTCCCCACACTAGGCTGAGGGCCTCCCTGTCAATCTAGGCCTAGTTACGCTCGGTTGAGGTTAGTGATCGTGACGCAAAGGCTATTGCCCTCTCTGAGCCGTCCGAGAATTTGTGCGACAGCACCGCTCCAATGCCATAGGGTGACGCATCACATGCCAACCGAATTGGTAGTGCCGGGTTGAAATGGGCCAATACCTCTTTTGATGTGATTAGTGTTTTGCTCTTCTGGAAAGCTCATTTACATTCGTCACTCCACTTCCATGGCACCCCAGTTTGCAGTAGGGTGTTCAGTGGGTGTAGTATTGTAGACAAATTTGGCAAGAATTGATGGCAGTAGTTTACCAGCCCGAGGAACGACCTCAGTTGTGACACGTGTTCCAGCGCTGGAGCCTTGACTACTGCCTCAATCTTTTCTGGGGACTTATGTAACCCCTCTTTATCGATAACGTGGCCACAATACAAGATGTGTTTTTTAAAAAATCTCACATTTGGGGCGGTTAGCTCGGAGCCCATATTCCTTCAATCTAGTGAGCACCTGGTCCAGGTTGGCGAGGTGATCACTGTCATTTTCGCCCGTGACCAGGATGTCGTCCAAATAACATTGGGTCCCTGGGATCCCTTGCAGGACTTGTTCCATTGCCCTTTGCCAAATAGCCGGAGCTGATGCTACCCCGAATACCAGCCGGTTGTATTGGTAGAGACCTTTATGGGTGTTGATTGTGAGGTATTATTTTTGATGCTTCTTCTACCTCCATTTGCAGATACGCCTGGGCCAGATCAATCTTAGTGAAGCGTTTCCCTCCAGATAGCGAGGCGGAAATATCTTCAATCCGCGGAAGTGGATATTGCATGGTGTGAAGGACTGGGTTCACTGTTA
Source organism: Somniosus microcephalus (assembly GCF_052327205.1). NCBI lineage: Eukaryota > Metazoa > Chordata > Chondrichthyes > Squaliformes > Somniosidae > Somniosus > Somniosus microcephalus. The sequence goes on along the minus strand of NC_140991.1, from coordinate 104,761,323 downwards.
CCTTAAAGTCCCCACAGATGCGCACCTTCCTTGGTTCCTCAGGCATGCTGCTCAATGACTTTTTCATCAGAGGGACGATGGGTGTAGCCCACTCGCTCCAGTCTACCTTGGACAGTACTCCTGAATGTTCCAAACTCTCCAGCTCTGCTTCGACGGCTGGGTGGATCGCATAAGGTACTGGTCTGGCCTTAAAAAATTTTGGGCTTGCGTTTTCTTCGATTTTAATTGTTGCTGTCATGCCTTTTAGTGTTCCGAGTCCTTGCTGGAACACTTCTTGCGCGTCGGTTAGGATCTTTGACAGTCGCCCAGGTGTGACGTCGTCATCCTTTTTGGCAGCCACAGTCAGTGCTTGTATGGAATGCCAATCCAGCTGTATTTTCCGGATCCATTCACGTCCCAGTAATGGTGGTCCTCCATCTTGCAATACATACAGGTCTAGTTTTGGTGTTTCCTTACTGTTATATATAACGGTCACCCTTATTTTTCCTTTGGGGTAGACTTTTTGCCCCGTGTACGTCTTCAAAATAATTTTTGTGTCTCTCAAGGGTATGTGTGAGAATAGCTGCTCGTAGTCCCGTCGGTTTATGACTGTTAGGGCTGATCCTGTGTCCAATTCCATTTTTACCTGGACTCCTGCTATCTTGAGAGTGACCCAAGTGGTTCGGTGATCCTCCGTTTTGATCACATTATGTAGTTTCAGACAACTCAGCTCCCTGCTTTCGGAGTCGGTATCACTCTTTTGTTCGTCTGAACTATTCTCCGTCTCCTTATGTACCTTCTTGTACTTTTCTTTTGGAGATTTCTTATTGCTGGTTTTCTTTCCCGACCTGCAGACTCGTGCTATGTGTCCTACTTTTCCACACTGTCTGCACACTTTGTCTTTGAACCAGCAATCATTGTGGTTGTGTGTTATTCTGCCGCAGCGATAGCACTTCTCTGTTCTGTATGACATTTCATTTGTGCCATATTCTTGCGGTCTCTGTTGTATCTCTGCAGCGCCCCGTGCTGCTGCTTCATATGATACCGCAATGCTGAAAGCCTTTTCCAGCGTAAGGTCCTTTTCAGATAAAAGCCGTTTCTGGGTTCCTTCACTTTGAAGCCCACACACAATCTTGTCCCTTAAGGTATCTGCCAGTCCCGTTCCAAACTGGCAGTGTTTCGATAGTTTGCGCAGTTCTGTTAAATATTCAGCATTGCTTTCATCCTTATGCTGGTTCCGTTTGTGAAACTTGAATCTTTCTGCTATCAGCATCGGTGTGGGGTTTAAATGTTCCTGTAGTATCGTCACTATGTCTCCAAAACTCTTTTCCACTGGCTTCGCTGGGGTTACTAGATTTCGTAATAAGCCATACGTCTTTGCACCCATTAAATTTAACAATACCGGCGCTTTCTTGTCATCTGACACCTCATTTGCCTTGCAGTATACCTCTATTCATTTGACCTATGTAGTCCAATCTTCGACTTCATTGTCAAATGCGGTGATACTGCCACTCTTCGGCATTTTGGCTGTGGTTTAAAATGGCATCTCCCGCGCTTTCCTTCCTCCCCTGCTGCTGCCAACGCCGCTCTCGGCGGTCCTCGTGGCAATGGCGGCGCCCTGTAGGTTTCACATGCTTCTCCTGCGCTGCTGCCAACGCCGCTCTCGGTGGTCCTCGTGGCAATGGCGGCGCCCTGTAGGATTCGTGCGCTTCTCCTGCGCTGCTGCCAACGCCGCTCTCGGCGGTCCTCGTGGCAATGACGGCCACTCGCGGGTTTCTGCGCGTCTCTCTCCCTCTCCTCGACGCTGCTCAGCCCCTGAACACCGGCTGCGCCCTGTGCACTCTGCCCTCTCTCTCTCTCCCCCGTTGATGCTGCTCGGCCCTTTGCTGTGCCGCTCGGTCGGGCTCTAGCCCGCCGCTGTCCAGGAAGGGTCTGCGCACTACCTGTTGCTGGCCCGTTTCGCTGGACCACCACGACTGGAAAGCCAAGCCTGGCTTTCCACAGCCTCCCCCACAATTCTCGAGTCTCTGCTTGATGACTGGGCGGTTGCCCGTGGTCGACGCCCGTGTCTCTGGCCTTGACCTTCAATCTACTGGTCTCCAGGAACGAATCCCTGGGAGGTGATGCAGAGTTGCAGGTAGGATCGAATTTGTCTCGTCGCCAATGTTGTGTCCGAGAGTAATAAGACACAAGACGGCAGGGGGAACGGTACAACAGGTGTTTACTCAACGTGGCTCACTCTGGAACTGAACTGTACAGATTACTACTCAGTGCTATATACAGGTGCGGTTACTGCCGGTACTGCAGTATACATAAGCTGTAAAAAGTAGTTCCCCCCTTAAAGGTATATATATTACACTAGTCCACTCCTCTATCACCCCCAGCACCCCTTCCCCTTCGCCTGGCACCTTCTTGTGCAAATGCAGGAGATGCAACACCTGCCCATATACCTCCCCCCTTCCCACTGTCCAGGGCCCTAAACACCCCTTTCAGGTGAAACAGTGATTTACTTGTACTTCTTGCAACCTAGTATACTGTATTTGTTGCTCACGATGTGGTCTCCTCTACATTGGGGAGACCAAACGCAGATTGGGTGACCGCTTTGCGGAACACCTCCGTTCAGTCCATAAGGGTGACCCCGAGCTTCCGGTCGCCTGTCATTTCAATTCACCATTCCATTCCCACTCAGACCTCACCATCTGCGGCCTCTTGCATTGTTCCACGGAAGCTTACCGTAAACTCGAGGAACAGCACCTCATCTTCCGATTAGGCACTTTACAGCCTTCCGGACTCAATATAGAGTTCAACAACTTCAGATCATAACCTCGGCCCCTATTATATTTTTATATTTTTTATCCACACTTTTGGTTTGTGACTTTTCCTTTTTTTTCCTCTCTCTCCAACATGTAGGGGTTGCAAAATTTCCCCTATTTCCCTGAAGATTGAAAATACTGTTCCACATCGTGGACGAAGAATTGGGTGATGTGACTTGTATACAATGTTTTAAAATGTGCCTAGAACCACAAAAAGACTGTTCTGAGATGGAAAGAATGTGGACAACACGGGAGTCGAGGAATTCTGTGGAAAATATTCACACACCTTGAGACAGTACATCTTAATAAAGTCGTTCCCTGGAGTTTGGGCAATCACAAAAGGTTTTAAAATGGCCACAGAAAGCATGGCAAAAGGAGCAGCAAGCAGCTCGAGAGGTTTGTGTGTATAAAGTGGGAGGATCTTGCAGTGGCTGTGAGTCAGACCTGCCAATCAAAGGGAGGTTCCCTTCAGAAGCACTTGAAGTTGTTTATTGACTTAAGCAATTGCCCACTTGAGAATTGACCGCAGGGCAATCGATTTGTAACTGCTATGTTTACACAGCAATTCAAAGCATTCACAGTCAATGAGAGACTGAAATCATGGAATGGATTTCGATTTGCAACAGTTTTAAGAATTGAATGGGTTTAAATCACCCATCATTCTGGACAATAGAGCAGTTGTATTCTCTTTTGTTTTAGCCCAGTTGGGCTCTGGATGTGGGCGGGAACATTTTGGCCCCACAGTGCAGACACACTAACCCAGTCCAACCACTTTGAGTTAGCCAATCACAGCTTTTCTCTTGTGAATTGGAACTTTTTGGGCGTGAATTTTCCAGACAGGCAAACAGCAGGGGGGGGGGGGCAGGGGGCTCACCAGGTATATAAGATAGCTGCTGAGAAGCTTGTGATGAAATATTCCATTCATCACTCATCAGTATTTCTCTGCCTGTGACTGTGGTTGGTTTCAGTTTCATTTCCATTGTATTGTACTGTGTGTAGGGCTCCGCCCATACCTGGCTCCTATGTAAGCTGGCCCAGCCTGCAGCACATCCAGTATGGCAGACCTCTGGATAGAAGATACAGCCTCCTCTGTGTGTTACCTTCTAAGTCAATAAAAGCCTTGTTTTGTTTCGCTAACATCGAGTCTCGGATTTATTGAGGCACATCAATTTGATTGACTTAATTTTCAACACAATGGATCAACTCTTGAAACCCGAACGTTTGGATTTGGACCAGCATGCTTCGGACGCATCGGCACGCTTCGGACACTGGTTTATGTGTATGGAATTCTTCCTGGACAATTCCGCAGCCGTCAAAGACGCTACGGACGCTGCAAGTATGAAACTCGGAATTCTGCGGAATTGGGTAAGCCACCGGGTTTACCCCCTCATCCAAGACGCCGACACGTACCCGGCCGCCTGCGACATCTTAAAGGCGCATTACCAGCAGCCTACGAATGAGGTGTATGCTAGGCATCTGCTCGCTACTCGCGCACAGCGACCTGGGGAATCGGTGGAGGAGTTCCTAGGCACCCTGAAAACGCTTGGCAAAGACTGCAAGTGCCAAGATGTAAAAGCCGCAGTGTACACTGACGAGCTTGTTCGCGATGCCTTTATCACAGGCCTCAGCTCCACTTACATCCGGCAGAGACTGCTGGAAAAAACGGGATTGGACCTGAAACAGGCTGCGGACACAGCACGATCCCTGGGTGTGGCCCAGAGAAACTTGGACGCCTACTCTTCAGCCCGCGCTGTCCACGCCGCCACGTGTGCACCAAGGGCACCGCCATCTTGGACGCCATCTTGCCCGACCTCGTGGGGTCCACCATCTTGTGAGCAGACAGCGTGGACGCCATCTTATCTCGATCAGGGCCCTACAGTGGCATCGGTCACAGTGGACCAGACCAGGCCGCACCCGCTATCCAAATCAATGGTGGACATCGAGGTAAACGGGTGCAGGGTTAAATGTTTAATTGACAGTGGAAGCACGGAGAGTTTTATCCACCCTGAACTGGTACAACAACTCTCCCTAAAGGTGCTCCCTACTCGGGGTACCATCTCTATGGCGGATAAAACCCAGACATCGACCATTATGGGTTACTGCATGGTACAATTGTCCATTAACGGAACTGTATACGATAATTTTAAAGTACAGGTAGACTATCCTTTATCCGAAAACCTCGGGACCAGCCGAGTTTCGGATAAAGGAGAATTTCAGATTTCGGAAGGTGGGTCGGCGGGGGTCCGCGGGGGGGTCGGCGGGGGTCCGCGGGGGGGTCGGCGGGGGGTCGTGCGCACGACTTACGCTGACGCTCAGCGTAAGGTCGGCGGGGGTCGGGGCCGGCGGGGTCCGCGGGGGGGTCGGCGGTTGTCGGGGCCGGCGGCGGTTGTCGGGGCCGGCGGGGTCCGCGGGGGGGTCGGCGGTTGGCGGGGTCGGCGGTTGTCGGGGCCGGCGGGGTCCGCGGGGGGGTCGGCGGTTGTCGGGGCCGGCGGGGTCCGCGGGGGGGTCGACGGTTGGCGGGGTCGGCGGTTGTCGGGGCCGGCGGGGCCCGCGGGGGGGTCGGCGGTTGTCGGGGCTGGCGGGGTTGGCGGGGCCGGCGGGGTCCGCGGGGGGGTCGTGCGCACGACTTACCCTTTATCCGAACTTCCGAAACCGGAACCCTCTAAAAACCGAAGGTTTTTTCGTTCGTACGCACGACTTACGCTGAACGAAAAAACCTTCGGTTTTTAGAGGGTTTCGGTTTTCGGAAGTCCGGATAAAGGGTAGTCTACCTGTATTAATCATGAAGAATCTATGTGCGAGTGTGATCTTGGGCCTGGATTTCCAGTGCTACCACCAAAGCATCACGCTCAATTACGGTGGGTCCCAGCCGCCCCTCACAGTGTGCGGTCTGGCTACCCTGAAGGTAAAGCCGCCTTCGCTATTCGCGAACCTTACCCCTAACTGCCGGCCAATAGCGACAAAAAGCAGGAGGTACAGCTGGGAGGACAGGCGGTTTATCGCGACCGAGGTAGACAGGCTCCTGAAAGAGCGCATTATTGAACGCAGCAATAGCCCGTGGCGCGCCCAAGTGGTGGTGGTAAGGGGTAGCGAGAAGAAACGGATGGTGATCGACTATAGCCAAACGATCAACAGGTACACCCAACTAGACGCCTACCCGCTACCCCGCATATCAGAAATGGTGAACCAAATCGCCCAATACCGGGTGTTCTCCACCATCGACCTCAAGTCAGCGTACCACCAGCTCCCTATCAGACCAGAGGACCGCCCGTACACCGCCTTCGAGGCGAACGGACGCCTCTACCAATTCCTCAGAGTCCCCTTTGGGGTGACGAATGGGGTCTCGGTCTTCCAGAGGGAGATGGACCGCATGGTCGATGACCACCACTTGCAGGCAACCTTCCCCTACCTCGACAACGTCACCATCTGCGGTCACAACCAGCAGGATCACGACTCGAACCTCGAGAGGTTCCTGAAAACCGCACAAAAACTCAACCTCACCTACAACGAGGACAAGTGCATTTACAACACCACGCGCCTCTGCATACTAGGCAGCGTGGTGGAGAATGGGGAAATCGGACCAGACCCCGACCGATTGCGCCCCCTACGGGAGCTGCCCCTGCCCAACACTCCCAAAGCCCTGAAAAAGAGCCTGGGGTTATTTTCTTATTATTCCCAATGGGTCCCCAACTACTCCGACAAAGCCCACCCCCTCTTGAAAGCATCCTCTTTTCCGCTCTCTGTTGAGGCCCATGCCGCCTTCAAAAGCATTAAGCAGGATATTGAGCGGGCCACGCTACAGGCAGTGGACGAGAACACTCCCTTTCAAGTGGAAAGTGATGCGTCTGACTTTGCCTTGGCGGCCACCCTCAACCAGGCGGGGCGGCCCGTAGCTTTCTTCTCGAGGACCCTCCAAGGGCCCGAGATCAGACACTCCTCCGTAGAAAAGGAGGCCCAAGCCATCGTGGAGGCAGTGCGCCACTGGCACCACTACCTAGCCGGCAAACGCTTCACCCTACTTACCGACCAGCGATCGGTAGCGTTTATGTTCAATAATAAACAGAGGGGGAAGATTAAAAATGATAAGATTCTTAGGTGGCGGATCGAGCTCTCCACCTTCGATTATGACATCATTTACCGGCCAGGGGTCCTTAACGAATCCCCCGACGCCCTCTCACGAGGGATGTGTGCCAGCGCCACCGGGGATCGGCTACAGACCCTCCACAATGACCTCTGCCACCCAGGGGTCACGCGGCTGTTCCACTTCATAAAGTCCCGCAACTTACCCTACTTGATTGAGGAAGTTCGGTCCCTGACCAGGAACTGTCGCACTTGCGCTGAGTGCAAGCCTCGGTTCTACCGCCCAGATAGAGCCCACTTAATCAAAGCTACACGGCCCTTTGAGCGGCTCAGCTTAGATTTCAAGGGCCCCCTCCCGTCCGCCGACCGCAATGTTTACTTCCTGGACATTGTGGACGAATACTCTCGTTTCCCATTCGCCTTCCCCTGCCCAGACATGACCAGCGCCACGGTCATTAAATGCCTCAACAGCCTATTCTGCCTGTTCGGTATGCCGAGCTACATCCATACGGATAGGGGGGCGTCCTTCATGAGTGAAGAGCTACGCCAGTACATGCTGTCCAGGGGGATCGCCACGAGCCGTACCACCAGCTACAACCCCCGGGGTAACGGTCAAGTGGAGCGAGAGAACGGAACAGTATGGAAAGCAGTCACTCTAGCTCTAAGGACCAAAGGCCTCCCTATCTCCCGCTGGCAGGAAGTCCTCCCAGATGTGCTCCATTCGATACGGTCGCTATTGTGTACTGCCACTAATGCCACGCCTCACGAGCGAATGTTTGTCTTTCCCCGGAAATCCACCTCAGGCGTATCCATGCCGTCATGGCTCTCCACCCCAGGTCCGGTATTCGTGCGAAGGCATGTGAGGGGCCACAAGACAGACCCTCTCATGGAGTCAGTGCACCTACTCCACGCCAACCCCCAATACGCGTATGTCCGGCACGCCGACGGAAGGGAGGACACCGTGTCCATAAAAGACGTCGCCCCAGCCGGTAATGACAACAACCACGACAACAGCAGCAACAACGACCACAGCAACTCTTACCCACCCACTACTCTTTCATCACCCCCGGAAGAACATCGACCAACGGCACCCCCACCAACTACCCCTTCAACAACCCTGGCGGCACCCCCGGCAGAGACCCAGGAGGCCACCGGGGACACCCAGCCGACACCCGCGGCACCACAACAGCCACGTCGGTCGCAGAGGACTATCAAACCCCCGAACAGACTAAATCTATAGAAGGGGTGAATGTGATGAAATATTCCATTCATCACTCATCAGTATTTCTCTGCCTGTGACTGTGGTTGGTTTCAGTTTCATTTCCATTGTATTGTACTGTGTGTAGGGCTCCGCCCATACCTGGCTCCTATGTAAGCTGGCCCAGCCTGCAGCACATCCAGTACGGCAGACCTCTGGATGGAAGATACATTCTCCTCTGTGTGTTACCTTCTAAGTCAATAAAAGCCTTGTTTTGTTTCGCTAACATCGAGTCTCGGATTTATTGAGGCACATCAAAGCTATTGCTCGCTCTTTACTTCCTGGGACCACAGGTGAGCAGGTTTCTGACTCCTCAGCAAAACAACCTAGTAAGGAGTTGGGGGACGGTAATTAAGGGGATATTGCTAAGATTGTTTAATCAACATTGTAGTCACTTACCCCTCATTTTTGCCATCTGCATTTCCCCATTTAAGCAATTTTACTGTAATTACTGTGTTCGTGTGGTATAGTTTGATATTTTGATTATAGTTTCTTTTAGTTAATAAAGCTTGATTTTTCTCTCATCCAAACCACATGTCCGTTTTAATATTATTAATTATAAGTCCTGCAGTCAGAACTGGAAGGTGGGGTAGCGATTCGAAACCGCTGTTTTAAAATTGGTTTATTTGGAATTGGTCAGAGTGCAGGCAAAGGCTGCAGACCAGGTGAATTACCTTAAACCAGTTAAAAGAAGCCCCCCCCCTTACACACATGGCAGCTGTCTTTCAGACTGCCAGCGCATTTCACACTTCATTTAGAGCAATTGTCTGTTTCTTTACCTATCCTATTACTATCTCATCTCATCTTGAATATCTCAATGTCTCTTCTTTCATCCCGTCCCCCATTTCCCAGCCCCCAAACTGCCTTTTGTTTCATTTCCTGCCTTTTCTCTTAGTCCTGTAGAAGGGTTTCGACCCGGAACGTTGACGCTATTTCTCTCTCCACGGATGTTGCCTGGCCTGCAGAGTTTTTCCAGCATTTTCTGTTGTTATCTATGATTGTGAGGTGTGAGTGGTGATAAGTAGAGATTGTTGGTAGGTGAGTGATGGGGGTGTGGTGCATTGAGCAGTGTGTGAGGCTTGTGGTGCAGATGGTGGGATATAGCATTTCCTGAAGCCTTCACTCACCTTGACCTGCCGTGTGAGGTCATTGAAATTCTTTCGGCACTCTATCCAGGTCCTCGGTTTTTTCTTCTTAGGCAGTCCCTCGGAACCGAGGATGACTTGCTTCCACACTAAAAATGAGTTTGCAGGTGACTGATGAGTCCAATGCAGGACCTACAGTCTCTGTCACAGGTGGGGCAGACAGTGGTTGAAGGGGCAGGCGGGTGGGGTGCTTGGGTTGACATGCGCTCCTTCCGCTGTTTGCGCTTGGCTTCCGCTTGCTTCCGGCGAAGAGATTCGAGGTGTTTGGCACCTTCCCGGATGCGTCTGCTCCACTTTGTGCAGCCTTGGGCCAGGGATTCCCTTGTGTTGGTGGGGATGTTGCACATTTTCAAGGAGGCTTTGAGCGTGACCTTTGCCGACCTGAGGCTCTCTTGCTGTGTCGGAGCTCCGAGTAGAGCGCCTGTTTTGGGAGTCTCGTATCAGGCATGCGGACGATATGGCCCGTCCATTGGAGCTGATTGAGCTTGGTCAAAGCTTCGATGCTGGGGATGTTGGCCTGAGCGAGAACACTGACGTTGGTGCACCTATCCTGCCAATGGATTTGCAGGATGTTGCGGAGGCAGCGCTAGTGGTACCTCTACAGTGCTTTGAGGTGCCTGCTGTACATGGTCCATGTCTGTGAAGCATACAGCAGGGCAGGAATCACTGCTGCTCTGTAGACCATGAGCTTGGTGCTGGGTTTGAGGTACTGGTCTTCAAGCACTCTCTTCCTCAGGCAACCGAAGGCTGCACTGGCACACTGAAGGCGGTGTTGGATTTCCTCATCGATGTCTGCCCTTGTTGACAGTGGGCTCCAGAGGTATGGAAAGTGGTCCACGTTGTCCAAGGCCTCATCATAGAAACATAGAAACATAGAAGATAGGAGCAGGAGTAGGCCATTCGGCCCCTCGCGCCTGCTCCGCCATTCAATGCGACCATGGCTGATCATCCAAGTTCAGTACCCGATCCCTGCTTTCTCCCCATACCCCTTAATTCCTTTAGCATAAAGAAATATATCCAACTCCTTCTTGAATATATTTAATGAATTGGCCACCACTGCCTTCTGTGGTAGAGAATTCCACAGGTTCACCACTCTCTGGGTGAAGAAATTCCTCCTCATTTCTGTCCTAAAAGGCCTACCCCTTATCCTTAGATGGTGACCTCTGGTTCTGGATTCCCCGACCATTGGGAACATCCTCCCTGCATCTAGTCTGTCCAGTCCTGCCAGAATTTTATAAGTTTCAATGAGATCCCCTCTCATTCTTCTAAACTCCAGTGAGTACAAGACCAATCGACCCAATCTCTCCTCATACGTCATTCCTGCCATCCCAGGTATCAGCCTGGTGAATCTTTGCTGAACTTTTTCCATGGCAAGAATATCCTTCCTCAGATAAGGCGACCAAAACTGCACACAATACTCAAGGTGTGGTCTCACCAAAGCCCTGTACAACGGCAGCAAGACATCCTTGTTTCTGCACTCAAACCCTCTCGCTATGAAGGCCAACATACCATTTGCCTTCGTAACTGCCTGCTGCACCTGCATGCTTACCTTCAGCGACTGGTGCACAAGGACACCCAGGTCTCGTTGCACTTCCCCTTCTCCCAATCTATTGCCATTCAGATAATAATCTGCCTTCCTGTTTTTGACACCAAAGTGGGTAACCTCACATTTATCCAAGTTATATTGCATCTGCCACGCTTCTGCCCAATCACCCAACCTGTCCAAATCATACTGGAGTTTCTTGGCTTCCTCCTCACAGCACACACGCCCATCCAGCTTTGTGTCATCTGCAAATTTGGAGATATTACATCTAGTTCCCTTGTCTTGATCATTAATATATATTGTGAATAGCTGGGGTCCAAGGACCGATCCCTGCGGTACCCCACTAGTCACTGCCTGCCACTCGGAAAAAGACCTGTTTATTCCAACTCTTTGCTTTCTATCTGCCAACCAGTTCTCTATCCAAGTGAATACCTTGCCCCCAATCTCATGTGCCTTAACTTTACTCGCTAATCTCTTGTGCGGGACCTTATCGAAAGCCTTCTGAAAGTCCAAATACACCACATCCACTGGTTCTCCCTTATCTATTTTACTAGTTACATCCTCAAAAATTTCCAGTTGATTAGTCAAGCACGATTTACCTTTTGTAAATCCATGTTGACTTTGTCCAATCCTGTCACTGTTTTCCAAGTGCTCAGCTATTACATCTTTTATAATGGACTCTAGCATTTTCCCCACTAATGATGTCAGGCTTACCGGTCTGTAATTCCCCGTTTTCGCTCTACCACCATTTTTGAATAGTGGGGTAACATTAGCTGCCCTTCAATCCATGGGTACTGTTCCAGATCCCATCGAATGTTGGAAGATGATCAGCAATGCATCTACTATTTCTAGGGCCACTTCCTTTAGTACCCTAGGATGTAGATTATCAGGCCCTGGGGATTTATCGGCCTTCAACCCCATCAATTTCCCTAACACCATTTCCTTACAAATACTGATTTCTTTCAGTTCCTCCCTTTCATCAGACCCTCTGTTGCCCGACATTTCTGGGAGGTTATTTGTGTCCTCCTTTGTGAAGTCATGGATTTTGATAATCGAGGAGCAGTACTGTGTGGCAGGGGCAGGTTGGTAGAGGACCTTTGTCTTACGGATGTTTAGTGTAAGGCCCATGCTCTCGTACGCTTCGGTGAAGGTGTTGACGATAGTTTGGAGTTTGACCTCAGAGTGTGCGCAGATGCAACCGTCATCTGCATACTGTAATTCAATGACAGAGGATGGGACAGCTTTGGATCTGGACTGGAGGCGACGGAGGTTGAACAGTTTGCCGTTTGTTCTGTAGATTCACTCCACTCCAGCGGGGAGCTTACTGAGGGTGAGAGGGAGCATTGCTGCCAGGAAATCGAGAAGAGCGTTGGCGCGATGACACAACCTTGCTTGACCCCGGCCCATACGTGACTTGGGTCTGTGGTGGATCCGTTGGTCAGGATGTTTGCATGTCGTCGTGAAGCAGGCGGAGGATGGTGACAAACTTTTGAGGGCAGCCGAATTTGAGGAGGACACTGCATAATCCCTCATGGTTGAGTGTCGAAGGCCTTTGTGAGGTCAAAGAAGGCCATTTACAGCAGTTGGTGCTGTTCCCTGCATTTCTCTTGTAGTTGACACGCTGTGAAGGTCATGTCCATTGTGCCCCTTAGTGGGTGGAATCCACATTGTGACTCTGGGAGGAGCTCTTCAGCCACTGGGAGAAGGCGATTGAGGAGAATTCTTGCGATGACTTTCCCTGTGGCAGACAGCAGGGAGACGCCTCTGTAATTCCTGTAACCGGACTTGTCACCTTTCTTGAAGATGGTCATGATTATAGCATCTCTGAGATCCTCTGGCATGCGATCCTCCTTCCAAATAAGAGAAATGAGTTCATTTATTCACGCCAATAGTGCTTCTCTGCCATGTTTTAGTGCCTTGGCGGGGATTCCATCTGCTCCTGAGGCCTTGTTGTTCTTCAGTTGTCGGATGGCCTTTTCAACCTCATGCCGAGCTGGGGTTGTGCTGAGGTGGTGGCGGGTGGCATGCTGCGGGATGGAGTTCAGGACACTCGTGTCGAAGACAGAGTCGTGGTTAAGGAGATCTTCGAAGTGCTCCTTCCAGCAGGCACTGACTGCCTCCCGGTCCTTGACGAGTACCTCTCCATTCTTGGCCTGCAGTGGGGTAGGACCTTAGTTGCTTGGGTCGGAGGTGGTCTTGACTGCGCTAAAGCATCCACGCACGTCATGGTTGTCGGCTAGCTGCTGGATCTCCTGCGCTTTCTCCACCCACCATCTGTTCTTTAGGTCATGAGTTTTTTGTGGGACCTCAGCCTTTAGGCGTCTGTAAAGCTGCTTTCTTGCTCTCGAGTTCTGTTGCTGTTTCCAGATCAGGAATGCCTTGTGCTTGCGGCTTATTAGCTCCTGGATCTCCTGGTTGTTCTCGTCGAACCAGTCTTGGTGTTTCCTGGTTGAGTGACTGAGCGTCTCTTCACAGGTGCTGATTATGGAGGCCTTGAGTGCAGACCAGGCACTGTGGACACTCTGTGTCTCTGAATCACTGGGAGTTGTCAGGTTGTTTGTGAGGCACAGGCTGAATAGGGCTTTCTTAGCAGGGTCTTTGCGTGCTCCAGTGTTGATTTTCCTGTGGCATTGCTTCTGTTGCCGCCGCTGTTTTGGGGCTACATTGATGGAGATGACAGAGTGGATTAGGCGGTGGTCTGTCCAGCAGTTGTCAGTTCCTGTCATGGCGCAGTTGATGCGGGCGTCCTTGTGGTCTCTCGCTCGGACAATGACGTAGTCCAGCAGATGCCAGTGCTTGGAGCGAGGGTGTTGCCATGAAGCCTTGTACTTGTCTCTCTGATGGAACAAGGTGTTAGTTATGACAAGGCCATGTTCTAAGCATTTCGTCAGGAGGAGGGTACCATTGGAGGTGGCTTTCCCTACCTCCTCTCTGCCGATCACACCTCCCCAGAGGTCTGTGCCCTTTCCAACTCTGGTGATAAAGTCACCAAGGAGGATCAGCTTGTCACCCGTTGGGACTCGGGACAGCAATTGTTCGAGGCTTGAGTAGAATTCCTCTTTGGTCTCGTCTGTGGCTTCCAGTGTTGGGGCGTACGCACTGATGACCGTAGCACACTGGTTCCGGGCTAGGGTGAGCCAGGGAATGATGAGGTGTTCGTTTATTCCACAAGGGGAGTCTCTGAGACGTTCAACTAGCTCAGTTTTTATGGCGAAGCCTACCCCATGGAGGCAGTGTTGTTCTGCAGGTTTGTCTTTCCAGAAGAAGGTGTAACCACCGCCTTGTTCCTTGAGCTGGTCTTCCCCTGCCTGCCGGGGCTTGTTTAGGGCAGTGATGTCTATGTCAAAATGTCTGAGCTCCCTGGCAACAATAGCAGTATGGCGTTGGGTTTGTCGGACGTCCTTTTCAACCTCATGCCGGGCTGGGGTTGTGCTGAGGTGGTGGCGGGTGGCATGTTGCGGGATGGAGTTGAGGGGACACTCGCGTCGAATACAGAGTCTCGGTTAAATAGATCTTCGAAGTGTTCCTTCCAGCAGGCACTGACTGTCTGCTGTTGGGGTTGTCCATGAGGGTCCTGATGTTCCAGGTCCTGAACTTCATTTTAAAGGGTGGAAGATGCCTGTGCATGAAATCTTTTAACGTGGGGTGTCTCCTTCCAGTGAGTGTGTCCCGCGCTGTGTCTCCTTCCAGTGAGTGTGGCCCGTGGTGTGTCTCCTTCTAGTGAGTGTGTCCCGCGGTGTCTCATTCCAGTGAGTGCATTTCAAGGTGTCTCCTTCCAGCGAGTGTGTCCCGTGGTGTCTCCTTCCAGTGAATGTGTCCCGCGGTGTCTCCTTCCAGTGAGTGTGTTCCTCGGTGTCGCCTTCTCGTGAGTGTGTCCCGTGGTGTCTCCTTCCAGTGACTGTGTCCCGCAGTGTCTCCTTTGAGTGAGTGTTTCCAGTGGAGTCTCCTTCCAGTGAGTGTGTCCCGCGGTGTCTCCTTTGAGTGAATGTTTCCAGTGGAGTCTCCTTCCAGCGAGTGTGTCCCGCAGTGTCTCCTTTGAGTGAGTGTTTCCAGTGGAGTCTCCTTCCAGTGAGTGTGTCCCATGGTGTCTCCTTCCAGTGAGTGTGCCCCACGGTGTCTCCTTCCAGTGAATGTGTCCCGCGGTGTCTCCTTCCAGTGAATGTGTCCCGCGGTGTCTCCTTCCAGTGAATGTGTCCCACGGTGTCTCCTTCCAGAGAGTGTGTCCCGCGGTGTCCCCTTCCAGTGAGTGTGCCCCGCGGTGTCTCCTTCCAGTGAGTGTGTCCCACGGTGTCTCCTTCCAGTGAGTGTGCCCCGCGGTGTCACCTTCCAGTGAATGTGTCCCACGGTGTCTCCTTCCAGTGAGTGTGCCCCGCGGTGTCTCCTTCCAGTGAGTGTGCCCCACGGTGTCTCCTTCCAGTGAGTGTGTGCCATGGTGTCTCCTTCTGTTGTGTATGTAACCGTTTACCTTTAAGGGAACTATAGAATGTGACCGTTCGCCTTTAAGAGCACTACTTTAGGGTGGCACTATTTATTGGCTCATGTATACTGTAATACCGATAGTGACCACACCAGTATATAAGGGTTGTGATACGTTAACTAGATCAGAAATCGCCCAGACCACTGAATAGTAAAGACCTGTTTTGTTGTACTTCTAAAGTCTCTGAAGTTATTTACTGCACAACCTACAGACTTTACAGTGGCGACGAGTCCGATCGTACCCTGCGGCAAGACTAACCAGTAGCAGAGAGCTTCAAAAAGAAAACACGAGGCTCCGTCTACTAAAAGTATAGTACTTACTGGAAGCTGGAAGATTAACAGCAAAGCTGCGGCAGCAACAGGCACAGATTACCCTGCTACCACATCTTGAGCGAGCCAATCAGCCTAAAACAAGGCGGCCGAAGAGACTGTGAGTAGTTAAAACAAATAAATTAAAAACAAACGGGGTAGAAGTATTTGGAGGAGAAGGGCAAAGCATTCGGGTCCAACGGCGTCGGGTGACAGCCGGACCGCGGGCAATGTGAGAAGCCGTGCAGCAACCGCTGCCACGAAGCGCTGAGCCTGCGAGTAGGCGCGGGAGTGTCAGAGCCGAGAGCCGCGCGAGCGGGGGAGCCAGAGCCGAGCGGGAGGCGTTGCAAGCCAGCGATCGCATCTCCAGATAAGGGCCGAGAGCCGCGAGAGCGATCGGATCTACAGATAAGGGCCGGCAGCCGCTTCGCGATCCAGCGATCGCATTATAGATAAGGGCCGCACTCGGGCTGACAGACGGCGTCGGGGGACCGGGTGAAGACCGCCAAGCGCGGGAAAACCGCCATTGAAGTGGGCGGGGAGAGCGAGAAGCGCGGGAAAGCCGCCATTTTTCGGGGAAAACCGCTGAAGAAGAAGGAAGAAGCGGGAAACCGCCATCTTGGAAATTATTAAGAATTTCAGAAAAGTAATAAGATTTTTCAGAAAGGCTGGTGTGTTCTCAAGAAGAGAGAAGAAAATTAATAATAAGTAAAGTAATACTTGTACTGTTCTCAAAAAGAGAAGAAGATGCCTAAGCGAGGAAATATTAATGACTTTAATGCAGAAATAGAAGACTGGGCCACGTATGTGGAACGCATAGAAATATATTGCGTAGCCAACGAAATTGAGGATGACAACAAGGCAATAACTTTGTTAAATTCGATGGGAGCAAAAACATACGGGCTTTTGAAACATCTAATAGCACCAGTTAAACCAGTGGACCAGACCTTCGAAGAGATCGTAACAGTGTTGAAGGATCACTTGAACCCCACACCGTTGATGCTGGCTGAACGATTTAAATTTTACGCCAGAACCCAGAGGCAAGATGAAAGCAATGCGGAATACTTAGTCGAACTGCGTAAGCTAGCGAAATACTGCCAGTTTGGAGGGAATTTGACAGAGGCGCTGCGGGACAAGTTCGTATGCGGCTTGGCCAAAGAAGGAACGCAGAAGCGACTTCTGGAAGAAAACGACCTCACACTGGACAGGGCTGTCCTCATAGCTTCATCGCACGAAGCCGCAGCGAAAGGGACGGCGGAAATGCAGCTAAAGGCGGCGGCACTCGGGGTGGACCAAATTACAGCAAGCACTCCCAAATGCTACCGTTGTGGAAAGACAACGCACGACCAGAATCAGTGCTGGTTTAAGAACCAAGAGTGCAGGAAATGTGGCAAACTGGGTCACATCGCGAAGGTATGCAGGTCCGGAAAGAAGACCAACAAGCAAAGGAAGCCACCACCACAAGGAAAGTACAACAAGGTGCATCAGGTGGCTGAAAAGAGTTCAGACGAACAAAATTCAGACTCAGACCCAAACAGCCAGGAGCTGGATAGTCTGAGAATCCACCATGTGGGTAAAGTAACTGATCTACAGTTGATCTGGGTCACACTAAAAATAGCGGGAGTCCAAGTACGAATGGAGCTGGACACGGGATCAGCTGTATCCGTCATCAACCAAAAGGACTATCACCGGCTATTCTCTCACATACCCTTAAGAAATACCAAATTCGTATTACAGACATACACGGGGCATCATGTATACCCCCTGGGAAAAATACGAGTCAAGGTGAGAGATAGGGGTAAAGAACACCCACGAATGTATCTGTACGTACTACCTGAGGGAGGACCACCACTTCTGGGACGGGAGTGGATCAAGAAAATAGACATGGAATGGCACTACCGACAAGCAATGACGAGTGAGGACTCGGTGCAGACAAGCAGCTCAGACTCCGAGCCGGAAGACGATAAGTCCAGCTTATGTATGAAAAACAAGATTAACATGAACTCACGGACTAAGGTTGGGAAATCGATGGCGTGCATAAAGACAGAGAATTCTGAGTCTGTTCAAGCTACAGACATATGCATTATGGAGGAACACCGGGCTAGAACTCAACGTTATGTCAAAGTACAACGACAATTAGAACAGTTGAGTGCCCGTCTCCTACAAGAGATGGAAAAGGTGAAAAAGTTCTGGGACACCGAATGGGAGTCCCTGGAAAGACAACAGAGACAGCTCGCTCAAGCAGAGAGCGACCATAGAGCCATCGTGGCCAAGTACCAATCACATCTCCCGGAGGCTGTTCAGGAACTAGAATATACACAGAACGATCCAAAGGAAGAGGAATCTTCAGGAAGTCAGGATGGTATTCCAGTTCACCTCTACGACTTGTTGCAAGCAGAGTGTAACGAGTTGAAAGAACAGTATGAACAGGCTCGGACTACAATCCTGGAAGGGGTTAACTTGGCAACTTCCGAAAAGCTCGTGTTAGTGAAAGCATATGAACGACTAAAGGTTGACCATAAGCAAGAATTACAAAGTCTGCAGGAAATGTTTGATGAGCTTCAGGCCAAGGCTGACTCATCGTTAGGGATTCAATCCATAGGAAAAAAATTAGTGGTGGAAGACATACCAGAACAGGGAATACAGGATGTCCAAGAACTCGTTAAATTATTAAAGGGAACACAAAATAAATATGAAGCGGCAATGGCCGAGGTCCAACGACTTGAAGAACAGATGCAACTGGAAATCTTTTCAGTGGAAGAAAAGGGAACTGTAAGAAACACAGAGACCGTAAGAATGGGCCATGAACATGAGCTTAAATCGTCAGAGGAGAAGGGTTTGGAGCTCTCAAAAGTTATTGAAATAGCCGAGGTTGCAACACAGACTGAGAAGATGGCAGCAGAGCAACCCTTAGATACCAAAAGTACGCTGACTCATGTCAAGGTTGAACAACAGAACGCTGAAACAACTGCTCCGGTAGAGGGATTGAATAGTCCGATCAATCAATCTCCAAAGGAAGTTGAATTATTAAAATCACAAATGAGGTCATTAGTAAACAACTTGCTGAAAGCCCAGAAAAAGTTAGAGGAAGCGGAACACGTGAAGAAGTCTCTTCAGGAAAGATGTCTGGATTTGGAACAAAAGCTGGCTGACGTCCAGCTGGGTAGGGAGGACATAGAAGACCCTCTCGCTGGCCTAGCTCAGGACGACTCCGAATATTACTATGTCCTGTCCTGCCCAACTTGTAACTTCGACTCCCACCATACAGAAATCATGGAGGAGCACCGAAAGTCTACGGAACATCGGGAGAAGGTGGCTCTACTACGGGAAAAGGAGGAAGAGAAGGAGGAACTGCGCATGCAGCTGGCAGCTGACAGTGGAGCCCAGAGAGTCTCCAAGAAGCAGAAAAGGAAAAGTCGAAACAGAAGATGACCCATCTGAACCATTATTACCTCTACCAGATCACACACGTGGTCCCTCCGAACGGAGCCAATTCAGTTCGGAAGTTCAAACTGTTAAACCCATGGAAGGACTATTGAATGAGTCACTCCAGCAATGTGAACCGACTACACCACAGAGACTGAATCTATGAACTGTTTTCCACAGAGACTGAATCTGTGATCTGTTTTGACATGAAGTTATATATGTTATTATGTTATGTTAAACATGAAGTTATATGACGTTGACTCCATCGAGAGTATATCTGTAAATTGTTATATGACGTTGACTCCATCGAGAGTATATCTGCAAACTGTTTATATAAAATTGAAGATTGTATGTTTAACGGGATTCTGTAAGTAATAAGCTAGGAAGGGCGGAGTGTTGTGTATGTAACCGTTTACCTTTAAGGGAACTATAGAATGTGACCGTTTGCCTTTAAGAGCACTACTTTAGGGTGGCACTATTTATTGGCTCATGTATACTGTAATACCGATAGTGACCACACCAGTATATAAGGGTTGTGATACGTTAACTAGATCAGAAATCGCCCAGACCACTGAATAGTAAAGACCTGTTTTGTTGTACTTCTAAAGTCTCTGAAGTTATTTACTGCACAACCTACAGACTTTACGCCTTCCAGTGAGTGTGTCCCGCGGTGTCTCCTTCCAGTGAGTGTGTCCCGCGGTGTCTCCTTCCAGTGAGTGTGTCCCGTGGTGTCTCCTTCCAGTCAGTGTGTCCCACAGTGTCTCCTTCCAGTGAATGTGTCCCGCGGTTTCTCCTTCCAGTGAGTGTGCCCCGCGGTGTCCCCTTCCAATGAGTGTGTCCCGCGGTGTCTCCTTCCAGTGAATGTGTCCCACGGTGTCTCCTTCCAGTGAGTGTGTCCCATGGTGTATCCTTCCAGTGAGTGTGCCCCGTGGTGTTTCCTTCCAGTGAGTGAGTCCCGTGGTGTCTCCTTCCAGTGGGTGTGTCCAGCGGTGTCCCCTTCGAGTGAGTGTGTCCCGCGGTGTCTCCTTCCAGTGAGTGTGACCCGCGGTGTCTCCTTCCAGTGAGTGTGTCCCGCGGTGTCTCCGTCGAGTGAGTGTGTCCCGTGGTTTGTCTCCTTCCAGTGAGTGTTTCCCACGGTGTATCCTTCCAGTGAATGTGTCCCCCGGTGTCCCCATCCAGTGACTGTGTCCTGCGGTGTCTCCTTCCAGAGAGTGTGTCCCGTGGTGTCTAATTCCACTGAGTGTGTCCCTCAGCAACTCCTTCCAGTGAGTGTGCCCCCCGGCATCTCCTTCCAGTGAGTGTGTCCCGCGGCATCACCTCCAATTGAGTGTATCCCGCGGCATCTCCTTCCAGTGAGTTTCCCGCGGCGTCTCCTTCATGTGAGTTTGTCCCGCATTGTCTCCTTCCAGTGAGTGTGTCCCGCGGTGTCTCCATCCAGTGAATGTGTCCCGCGGTGTCTCCTTGCAGTGATTGTGTCCCGCGGTGTCTCCTTCCAGTGACTGTGTCCCGCGGTGTCTCCTTCCAGCAAGTGCGTCCCGGTGTTTCTCCTTCCAGTGAGCGTGTCCCCGCAGTGTCCCGTGGTGTCTCCTTCCAGCGCGTCTGTCCCGTGGTGTCTCCTTCCAGTGAGTGTGTCCCGCGGTGTCTCCTTCCAGGGAGTGTGTCCCACGGTGTCACCTTCCAGCGATTGTGTCCCGCCGTGTCTCCTTCCAGTGATTGTGTCCCACGATGTCTCCTTCCAGTGAGTGTGTTCCGTGGTATCCCCTTCCAGTGAGTGTGTCCCACGGTGTCTCCTTCCAGTGATTTTGTCCCATGGTGTCTCCTTCCAGTGAGTGTGCCCCGCGGTGTCTCCTAAGTGTGAGTGTGTCCCGTGGAGTCTCCTTCCAGTGAGTGTGTCCGTCGGCTTCTCCTTCCAGTGAGTGTGTCCCGTGGCAACTCCTTCCAGCGAGTGTGTCCCGCGGTATCTCCTTCCAGCGAGTGTGTCCCGCGGTGTCTCCTTCCAGGGAATGTGTCCCACGGTGTCTCCTTCCAACGAGTGTGTCCCGCGGTGCCTCCTTCCAGTGAGTGTGTCCCGCAGTGTCTCCTTCCAGGGAGTGTGTCCTGCAGTGTGTCTCCTTCCTGTGAGTGTGTCCCGCAGTGTCTCCTTCCAGTGACTGTGTCCCGCGGTGTCTCCTTCCAGTGACTGTGTCCCGCGGTGTCCCCTTCCAGCGAGTGTGTCCCGCCATGTCACCTTCCAGTGAGTGTGCCCTGCGGTGTCTCCTTCCAGCGCGTGTGTCCCATGGTGTACCCTTCCAGTGTGTGTGTCCCGCGGTGTCTCCTTCCAGTGACTGTGTCCCGCGTTGTCTCCTTCCAGTGAGTGTGCCTGCGGTGTCTGCTTCCAGTGACTGTGTCCCATTGTTTCTCCTTCCAGTGAGTGTGTCCCGCGTTGTCTCCTTCCAGTGAGTGTGTCCCGCGGTGTCTCCTTCCAGTGAGTGTGTCCTGCAATATCTCCTTCCAGTGAGTGTGTCCCGCGGTGTCTCCATCCAGTGAGTGTGTCCCGCGGTGTCTCCATCCAGTGAGTGTGTCCCGCGGTGTCTTCTTCCAGTGAGTGTGTCCCGCGGTGTCTCCTTCAAGTGAGTGTGTCCCGCGGTGTCTCCTTTGATTGAGTGTTTCCAGTGCAGTCTCCTTCCAGTGAGTGTGCCCCGCAGTGTCTACTTCGAGTGAGTGTGTCCCACGGTGTCTCCTTCCAGCAAGTGTGTCCCGCGAAGTTTCCATCCAGTGAGTGTGCACCGCGGTGTGTCTCCTTCCAGTGAGTGTGTCCTGCGGTGTACCCTTGCCGTGAGTGTGCCCCACGGTGTCTCCTTCCAGTGAGTGTGTCCCGCGGTGTCTCCATCGAGTGAGTGTGTCCCACGGTGCCTCCTTCCAGTGAGTGTGTCCCGCGGCATCTCCTTCCAGTGAGTGTGTCCCACGGTGTCTCCTTTGAGTGAGAGTGTCCCACGGTGCCTCATTCCAGTGAGTGTGTCCCACGGTGTCTCCTACCAGTGAGTGTGTCCCGCAGTGTCTCCATCGAGTGAGTGTGTCCCACGGTGCCTCCTTCCAGTGAGTGTGTCCCGCAGTGTCTCCATCGAGTGAGTGTGTCCCACGGTGTCTCCTACCAGTGAGTGTGCCCCGCGGTGTCCCCTTCCAGTGAGAGTGTCCCACGGTGCCTCCTTCCAGTGTGTGGGTCCCGCGGCATCTCCTTCCAGTGAGTGTGTCCCGCGGTGTCTCCTTTGAGTGAGGGTGTCCCACGGTGCCTTATTCCAGTGAGTGTGCCCCGCGGTGTCCCCTTCCAGTGAGTGTGTCCCACGGTGTCTCCTTCCAGTGAGTGTGTCCCGTGGCGTCTCTGTCGAGTGACTGTGTCCCACGGTGCCTCCTTCCAGTGAGTGTGCCCCACGGTGTCTCCTACCAGTGAGTGTGTCCCGCGGTGTCTCCATCCAGTGAGTGTGTCCCGCGGCATCTCCTTCCAGTGAGTGTTTCCCGCTGTACCTCCTTCCAGTGAGTGTGTCCCGCGGTTTCACCTTCCAGCGAGTTTGTCCCGCGGTGTCCCCTTCCAATGAATGTGTCCCGCGGTGTCTCCTTCCAGTGAGTGTGTCCAACGGTGTCTCCTTCCAGTGAGTGTGTCCCACGGTGTCTGCTTCCAGTGAGTGTGTCCAACGGTGTCTCCTTCCAGTGAGTGGGTCCCGCGGTGTCTCCTTCCAGTGAGTCTGTCCCACGGTGTCTCCTTCCAGTGAGTGCGTCCCGCGGTGTATCCTTCCAGTGACTGTGTCCCGCGGTGTCCCCTTCCAGTGAGTGTGTCCCACGGTCTCTCCTTCCAGTGAGTGTGTTCCGTGGTGTCTCCTTCCAGCGAGTGTGTCCCGGAGTGTCTCCTTCCAGTGAATGTGTCCTGCGGTGTCTCCATCCAGTGAGTGTGTCCCGCGGCATCTCCTTCCAGTGAGTGTTTCCCGCTGTGTCTCCTTCCAGTGAGTGTGTCCCATGGTGTCTCCTTCCAGTGAGTGTGCCCCGTGGTGTTTCCTTCCAGTGAGTGAGTCCCGCGGTGTCTCCTTCCAGTGGGTGTGTCCAGCGGTGCCCCCTTCGAGTGAGTGTGTCCCGCGGTGTCTCCTTCCAGTGAGCGTGTCCCCGCAGTGTCCCGTGGTGTCTCCTTCCAGCGCGTCTGTCCCGTGGTGTCTCCTTCCAGTGAGTGTGTCCCGCGGTGTCTCCTTCCAGGGAGTGTGTCCCACGGTGTCACCTTCCAGCGATTGTGTCCCGCCGTGTCTCCTTCCAGTGATTGTGTCCCACGATGTCTCCTTCCAGTGAGTGTGTTCCGTGGTATCCCCTTCCAGTGAGTGTGTCCCACGGTGTCTCCTTCCAGTGATTTTGTCCCATGGTGTCTCCTTCCAGTGAGTGTGCCCCGCGGTGTCTTCTAAGTGTGAGTGTGTCCCGCGGAGTCTCCTTCCAGTGAGTGTGTCCGTCGGCTTCTCCTTCCAGTGAGTGTGTCCCGTGGCAACTCCTTCCAGCGAGTGTGTCCCGCGGTATCTCCTTCCAGCGAGTGTGTCCCGCGGTGTCTCCTTCCAGGGAATGTGTCCCACGGTGTCTCCTTCCAACGAGTGTGTCCCGCGGTGCCTCCTTCCAGCGAGTGTGTCCCGCATTGTCTCCTTCCAGCGAGTGTGTCCCACGGTGTCTTCTTCCAGTGAGTGTGTCCCGCAGTGTCTCCTTCCAGGGAGTGTGTCCTGCAGTGTGTCTCCTTCCTGTGAGTGTGTCCCGCAGTGTCTCCTTCCAGTGACTGTGTCCCGCGGTGTCTCCTTCCAGTGACTGTGTCCCGCGGTGTCCCCTTCCAGCGAGTGTGTCCCGCCATGTCACCTTCCAGTGAGTGTGCCCTGCGGTGTCTCCTTCCAGCGCGTGTGTCCCATGGTGTACCCTTCCAGTGTGTGTGTCCCGCGGTGTCTCCTTCCAGTGACTGTGTCCCGCGTTGTCTCCTTCCAGTGAGTGTGCCTGCGGTGTCTGCTTCCAGTGACTGTGTCCCGTTGTTTCTCCTTCCAGTGAGTGTGTCCCGCGTTGTCTCCTTCCAGTGAGTGTGTCCCGCGGTGTCTCCTTCCAATGAGTGTGTCCTGCAATATCTCCTTCCAGTGAGTGTGTCCCGCGGTGTCTCCATCCAGTGAGTGTGTCCCGCGGTGTCTCCATCCAGTGAGTGTGTCCCGCGGTGTCTTCTTCCAGTGAGTGTGTCCCGCGGTGTCTCCTTCAAGTGAGTGTGTCCCGCGGTGTCTCCTTTGATTGAGTGTTTCCAGTGCAGTCTCCTTCCAGTGAGTGTGCCCCGCAGTGTCTACTTCGAGTGATTGTGTCCCACGGTGTCTCCTTCCAGCAAGTGTGTCCAGCGAAGTTTCCATCCAGTGAGTGTGCACCGCGGTGTGTCTCCTTCCAGTGAGTGTGTCCTGCGGTGTACCCTTGCCGTGAGTGTGCCCCACGGTGTCTCCTTCCAGTGAGTGTGTCCCGCGGTGTCTCCATCGAGTGAGTGTGTCCCACGGTGCCTCCTTCCAGTGAGTGTGTCCCGCGGCATCTCCTTCCAGTGAGTGTGTCCCGCGGTGTCTCCTTTGAGTGAGAGTGTCCCACGGTGCCTCATTCCAGTGAGTGTGTCCCGCAGTGTCTCCATCGAGTGAGTGTGTCCCACGGTGCCTCCTTCCAGTGAGTGTGCCCCACGGTGTCTCCTACCAGTGAGTGTGCCCCGCGGTGTCCCCTTCCAGTGAGAGTGTCCCACGGTGCCTCCTTCCAGTGAGTGTGTCCCGCGGCATCACCTTCCAGTGAGTGTGTCCCGCGGTGTCTCCTTTGAGTGAGGGTGTCCCACGGTGCCTTATTCCAGTGAGTGTGTCCCACAGTGTCTACTACCAGTGAGTGTGCCTCGCGGTGTCCCCTTCCAGTGAGAGTGTCCCACGGTGCCTCATTCCAGTGAGTGTGCCCCACGGTGTTTCCTTCCAGTGAGTGTGTTCCGCGGTGTCTCCATCCAGTGAGTGTGTCCCGCGGCATCTCCTTCCAGTGAGTGTTTCCCGCTGTACCTCCTTCCAGTGAGTGTGTCCCGCGGTTTCACCTTCCAGCGAGTTTGTCCCGCGGTGTATCCTTCCAATGAATGTGTCCCGCGGTGTCTCCTTCCAGTGAGTGTGTCCAATGGTGTCTCCTTCCAGTGAGTGTGTCCCACGGTGTCTGCTTCCAGTGAGTGTGTCCAACGGTGTCTCCTTCCAGTGAGTGGGTCCCGCGGTGTCTCCTTCCAGTGAGTCTGTCCCACGGTGTCTCCTTCCAGTGAGTGCGTCCCGCGGTGTATCCTTCCAGTGACTGTGTCCCGCGGTGTCCCCTTCCAGTGAGTGTGTCCCACGGTCTCTCCTTCCAGTGAGTGTGTTCCGTGGTGTCTCCTTCCAGCGAGTGTGTCCCGGAGTGTCTCCTTCCAGTGAATGTGTCCTGCGGTGTCTCCATCCAGTGAGTGTGTCCCGCGGCATCTCCTTCCAGTGAGTGTTTCCTGCTGTGTCTCCTTCCAGTGAGTGTGTCCCATGGTGTCTCCTTCCAGTGAGTGTGCCCCGTGGTGTTTCCTTCCAGTGAGTGAGTCCCGCGGTGTCTCCTTCCAGTGGGTGTGTCCAGCGGTGCCCCCTTCGAGTGAGTGTGTCCCGCGGTGTCTCCTTCCAGTGAGTGTGACCCGCGGTGTCTCCTTCCAGTGAATGTGTCCCGCGGTGTCTCCGTCGAGTGAGTGTGTCCCGTGGTTTGTCTCCTTCCAGTGAATGTGTCCCCCGGTGTCCCCTTCCAGTGACTGTGTCCCGCGGTGTCTCCTTCCAGAGAGTGTGTCCCGCGATGTCTCCTTCCAGTGAATGTGTCCCGCGGTGTCTCCTTCCAGTGAGTGTGTCCCGTGGTGTCTAATTCCACTGAGCGTGTCCCTCAGCATCTCCCTCCAGTGAGTGTGTCCCGCGGCATCTCCTTCCAGTGAGTGTGTCCCGTGGCATCACCTCCAATTGAGTGTATCCCGCGGCATCTCTTTCCAGTGAGTTTCCCGCGGTGTCTCCTTCATGTGAGCTTGTCCCGCGTTGTCTCCTTCCAGTGAGTGTGTCCCGCGGTGTCTCCATCCAGTGAATGTGTCCCGCGGTGTCTCCGTCGAGTGAGTGTGTCCCGTGGTTTGTCTCCTTCCAGTGCGTGTGTCCCGCGGTGTCTCCTTCCAGTGAGTGTGTCCCGTGGTGTCTCCATCCAGTGAGTGTGTCCCGCGGTGTCTCCATCCAGTGAGTGTGTCCCGCGGTGTCTCCTTCCAGTGAGTGTGTCCCGCGGTGTCTCCTTCAAGTGAATGTGTCCCACGGTGTCTCCTTCCAGCAAGTGTGTCCTGCGGTGTACCCTTGCCGTGCGTGTGCCCCACGGTGTCTCCTTCCAGTGAGTGTGTCCCGCGGTGCCTCCTTCCAGTGAGTGTGTCCCGCGGTGTCTCCATCCAGTGAGTGTGTCCCGCGGTGTCTCCATCCAGTGAGTGTGTCCCGCGGTGTCTTCTTCCAGTGAGTGTGTCCCGCGGTGTCTCCTTCAAGTGAGTGTGTCCCGCGGTGTCTCCTTTGATTGAGTGTTTCCAGTGCAGTCTCCTTCCAGTGAGTGTGCCCCGCAGTGTCTACTTCGAGTGATTGTGTCCCACGGTGTCTCCTTCCAGCAAGTGTGTCCAGCGAAGTTTCCATCCAGTGAGTGTGCACCGCGGTGTGTCTCCTTCCAGTGAGTGTGTCCTGCGGTGTACCCTTGCCGTGAGTGTGCCCCACGGTGTCTCCTTCCAGTGAGTGTGTCCCGCGGTGTCTCCATCGAGTGAGTGTGTCCCACGGTGCCTCCTTCCAGTGAGTGTGTCCCGCGGCATCTCCTTCCAGTGAGTGTGTCCCGCGGTGTCTCCTTTGAGTGAGAGTGTCCCACGGTGCCTCATTCCAGTGAGTGTGTCCCGCAGTGTCTCCATCGAGTGAGTGTGTCCCACGGTGCCTCCTTCCAGTGAGTGTGCCCCACGGTGTCTCCTACCAGTGAGTGTGCCCCGCGGTGTCCCCTTCCAGTGAGAGTGTCCCACGGTGCCTCCTTCCAGTGAGTGTGTCCCGCGGCATCACCTTCCAGTGAGTGTGTCCCGCGGTGTCTCCTTTGAGTGAGGGTGTCCCACGGTGCCTTATTCCAGTGAGTGTGTCCCACAGTGTCTACTACCAGTGAGTGTGCCTCGCGGTGTCCCCTTCCAGTGAGAGTGTCCCACGGTGCCTCATTCCAGTGAGTGTGCCCCACGGTGTTTCCTTCCAGTGAGTGTGTTCCGCGGTGTCTCCATCCAGTGAGTGTGTCCCGCGGCATCTCCTTCCAGTGAGTGTTTCCCGCTGTACCTCCTTCCAGTGAGTGTGTCCCGCGGTTTCACCTTCCAGCGAGTTTGTCCCGCGGTGTATCCTTCCAATGAATGTGTCCCGCGGTGTCTCCTTCCAGTGAGTGTGTCCAATGGTGTCTCCTTCCAGTGAGTGTGTCCCACGGTGTCTGCTTCCAGTGAGTGTGTCCAACGGTGTCTCCTTCCAGTGAGTGGGTCCCGCGGTGTCTCCTTCCAGTGAGTCTGTCCCACGGTGTCTCCTTCCAGTGAGTGCGTCCCGCGGTGTATCCTTCCAGTGACTGTGTCCCGCGGTGTCCCCTTCCAGTGAGTGTGTCCCACGGTCTCTCCTTCCAGTGAGTGTGTTCCGTGGTGTCTCCTTCCAGCGAGTGTGTCCCGGAGTGTCTCCTTCCAGTGAATGTGTCCTGCGGTGTCTCCATCCAGTGAGTGTGTCCCGCGGCATCTCCTTCCAGTGAGTGTTTCCTGCTGTGTCTCCTTCCAGTGAGTGTGTCCCATGGTGTCTCCTTCCAGTGAGTGTGCCCCGTGGTGTTTCCTTCCAGTGAGTGAGTCCCGCGGTGTCTCCTTCCAGTGGGTGTGTCCAGCGGTGCCCCCTTCGAGTGAGTGTGTCCCGCGGTGTCTCCTTCCAGTGAGTGTGACCCGCGGTGTCTCCTTCCAGTGAATGTGTCCCGCGGTGTCTCCGTCGAGTGAGTGTGTCCCGTGGTTTGTCTCCTTCCAGTGAATGTGTCCCCCGGTGTCCCCTTCCAGTGACTGTGTCCCGCGGTGTCTCCTTCCAGAGAGTGTGTCCCGCGATGTCTCCTTCCAGTGAATGTGTCCCGCGGTGTCTCCTTCCAGTGAGTGTGTCCCGTGGTGTCTAATTCCACTGAGCGTGTCCCTCAGCATCTCCCTCCAGTGAGTGTGTCCCGCGGCATCTCCTTCCAGTGAGTGTGTCCCGTGGCATCACCTCCAATTGAGTGTATCCCGCGGCATCTCTTTCCAGTGAGTTTCCCGCGATGTCTCCTTCATGTGAGCTTGTCCCGCGTTGTCTCCTTCCAGTGAGTGTGTCCCGCGGTGTCTCCATCCAGTGAATGTGTCCCGCGGTGTCTCCGTCGAGTGAGTGTGTCCCGTGGTTTGTCTCCTTCCAGTGCGTGTGTCCCGCGGTGTCTCCTTCCAGTGAGTGTGTCCCGTGGTGTCTCCATCCAGTGAGTGTGTCCCGCGGTGTCTCCATCCAGTGAGTGTGTCCCGCGGTGTCTCCTTCCAGTGAGTGTGTCCCGCGGTGTCTCCTTCAAGTGAATGTGTCCCACGGTGTCTCCTTCCAGCAAGTGTGTCCTGCGGTGTACCCTTGCCGTGCGTGTGCCCCACGGTGTCTCCTTCCAGTGAGTGTGTCCCGCGGTGCCTCCTTCCAGTGAGTGTGTCCCGCGGCATCTCCTTCCAGTGAGTGTGTCCCGCGGTGTCTCCTTTGAGTGAGAGTGTCCCACGGTGCCTCATTCCAGTGAGTGTGTCCCACGGTGTCTCCTACCAGTGAGTGTGCCCCGCGGTGTCCCCTTCCAGTGAGTGTGTCCCACGGTGTCTCCTTCCAGTGAGTGTGTCCCGCAGTGTCTCCGTCGAGTGAGTGTGTCCCACGGTGCCTCCTTCCAGTGAGTGTGCCCCACGGTGTCTCCTACCAGTGAGTGTGCCTCGCGGTGTCTCCATCCAGTGAGTGTGTCCCGCGGCATCTCCTTCCAGTGAGTGTTTCCCGCTGTGTCTCCTTCCAGTGAGTGTGTCCCATGGTGTCTCCTTCCAGTGAGTGTGCCCCGTGGTGTTTCCTTCCAGTGAGTGAGTCCCGCGGTGTCTCCTTCCAGTGGGTGTGTCCAGCGGTGCCCCCTTCGAGTGAGTGTGTCCCGCGGTGTCTCCTTCCAGTGAGTGTGACCCGCGGTGTTTCCTTCCAGTGAATGTGTCCCGCGGTGTCTCCGTCGAGTGAGTGTGTCCCGTGGTTTGTCTCCTTCCAGTGAGTGTTTCCTACGGTGTGTCCTTCCAGTGAATGTGTCCCCCGGTGTCCCCTTCCAGTGACTGTGTCCCGCGGTGTCTCCTTCCAGAGAGTGTGTCCCGCGATGTCTCCTTCCAGTGAATGTGTCCCGCGGTGTCTCCTTCCAGTGAGTGTGTCCCGTGGTGTCTAATTCCACTGAGCGTGTCCCTCAGCATCTCCCTCCAGTGAGTGTGTCCCGCGGCATCTCCTTCCAGTGAGTGTGTCCCGTGGCATCACCTCCAATTGAGTGTATCCCGCGGCATCTCTTTCCAGTGAGTTTCCCGCGGTGTCTCCTTCATGTGAGCTTGTCCCGCGTTGTCTCCTTCCAGTGAGTGTGTCCCGCGGTGTCTCCATCCAGTGAATGTGTCCCGCGGTGTCTCCTTGCAGTGATTGTGTCCCGCGGTGTCTCCTTCCAGTGACTGTGTCCCGCGGTGTCTCCTTCCAGCGAGTGCCTCCCGTTGTTTCTCCTTCCAGTGAGCGTGTCCCGCAGTGTCCCGTGGTGTCTCCTTCCAGCGCGTGTGTCCCGTGGTGTCTCCTTCCAGTGAGTGTGTCCTGCGGTGTCTCCTTCCAGGGAGTGTGTCCCACGGTGTCACCTTCCAGCGATTGTGGCCCGCGGTGTCTCCTTCCAGTGAGTGTGTCCCACGATGTCTCCTTCCAGTGAGTGTGTTCCGTGGTATCCCCTTCCAGTGAGTGTGTCCCGCAGTGTCTCCTTACAGTGATTTTGTCCCATGGTGTCTCCTTCCAGTGAGTGTGACCCGCGGTGTCTCCTTAGAGTGAGTGTGTCCCGCGGTGTCTCCTTCCAGTGAGTGTGTCCGTCGGCTTCTCCTTCCAGTGAGTGTGTCCCGCGGCAGCTCCTTCCAGCGAGTGTGTCCCGCGGTATCTCCTTCCAGCGAGTGTGTCCCGCGGTGTCTCCTTCCAGGGAATGTGTCCCACGGTGTCTCCTTCCAACGAGTGTGTCCCGCGGTGCCTCCTTCCAGCGAGTGTGTCCCGCATTGTCTCCTTCCAGCGAGTGTGTCCCACGGTGTCTTCTTCCAGTGAGTGTGTCCCGCAGTGTCTCCTTCCAGGGAGTGTGTCCTGCAGTGTGTCTCCTTCCTGTGAGTGTGTCCCGCAGTGTCTCCTTCCTGTGAGTGTGTCCCGTGGTGTCTCCTTCCAGTGAGTGTGCCCCGCGGTGTCTCCTTCCAGCGCGTGTGTCCCGTGGTGTCCCCTTCCAGTGTGTGTGTCCCACGGTGTCTCCTTCCAGTGACTGTATCCCGCGTTGTCTCCTTCCAGTGAGTGTGTCCTGCGGTGTCTCCTTCCAGTGACTGTGTCCCGTTGTTTCTCCTTCCAGTGAGTGTGTCCCGCGTTGCCTCCTTGCAGTGAGTGTGTCCCGCGGTGTCTCCTTCCAGTGAGTGTGTCCTGCAATGTCTCCTTCCAGTGAGTGTGTCCGGCGGTGTCTCCATCCAGTGAGTGTGTCCCGCGGTGTCTCCATCCAGTGAGTGTGTCCCGCGGTGTCTCCTTCCAGTGAGTGTGTCCCGCGGTGTCTCCTTCAAGTGAGTGTGTCCCGCGGTGTCTCCTTTGATTGAGTGTTTCCAGTGGAGTCTCCTTCCAGTGAGTGTGTCCCACAGTGTCTACTTCGAGTGAGTGTGTCCCACGGTGTCTCCTTCCAGCAAGTGTGTCCCGCGGAGTTTCCTTCCAATGAGTGTGCCCCGCGGTGTGTCTCCTTCCAGTGAGTGTGTCCTGCGGTGTACCCTTGCCGTGCGTGTGCCCCACGGTGTCTCCTTCCAGTGAGTGTGTCCCGCGGTGTCTCCATCGAGTGAGTGTGTCCCACGGTGCCTCCTTCCAGTGAGTGTGTCCCGCGGCATCTCCTTCCAGTGAGTGTGTCCCGCGGTGTCTCCTTTGAGTGAGAGTGTCCCACGGTGCCTCATTCCAGTGAGTGTGCCCCGCGGTGTCCCCTTCCAGTGAATGTGTCCCACGGTGTCTCCTTCCAGTGAGTGTGTCCCGCAGTGTCTCCGTCGAGTGAGTGTGTCCCACGGTGCCTCCTTCCAGTGAGTGTGCCCCACGGTGTCTCCTACCAGTGAGTGTGCCCCGCGGTGTCCCCATCCAGTGAGAGTGTCCCACGGTGCCTCCTTCCAGTGAGTGTGTCCCGCGGCATCTCCTTCCAGTGAGTGTGTCCCGCGGTGTCTCCTTCGAGTGAGAGTGTCCCACGGTGCCTTATTCCAGTGAGTGTGTCCCACAGTGTCTCCTTCCAGTGAGTGTGTCCCGCGGCATCTCCTTCCAGTGAGTGTGCCCCGCGGTGTCTCCTTCCAGTGAGTGTGTCCCGCGGTGTCTCCGTCGAGTGAGTGTGTCCCACAGTGCCTCCTTCCAGTGAGTGTGCCCCACGGTGTCTCCTACCAGTGAGTGTGCCCCGCGGTATCCCCTTCCAGTGAGAGTGTCCCCCGGTGCCTCATTCCAGTGAGTGTGCCCCGCGGTGTTTCCTTCCAATGAATGTGTCCCGCGGTGTCACCTTCCAGCGATTGTGGCCCGCGGTGTCTCCTTCCAGTGAGTGTGTCCCACGATGTCTCCTTCCAGTGAGTGTGTTCCATGGTATCCCCTTCCAGTGAGTGTGTCCCGCAGTGTCTCCTTACAGTGATTTTGTCCCATGGTGTCTCCTTCCAGTGAGTGTGACCCGCGGTGTCTCCTTAGAGTGAGTGTGTCCCGCGGTGTCTCCTTCCAGTGAGTGTGTCCGTCGGCTTCTCCTTCCAGTGAGTGTGTCCCGCGGCAGCTCCTTCCAGCGAGTGTGTCCCGCGGTATCTCCTTCCAGCGAGTGTGTCCCGCGGTGTCTCCTTCCAGGGAATGTGTCCCACGGTGTCTCCTTCCAACGAGTGTGTCCCGCGGTGCCTCCTTCCAGCGAGTGTGTCCCGCATTGTCTCCTTCCAGCGAGTGTGTCCCACGGTGTCTTCTTCCAGTGAGTGTGTCCCGCAGTGTCTCCTTCCAGGGAGTGTGTCCTGCAGTGTGTCTCCTTCCTGTGAGTGTGTCCCGCAGTGTCTCCTTCCTGTGAGTGTGTCCCGTGGTGTCTCCTTCCAGTGAGTGTGCCCCGCGGTGTCTCCTTCCAGCGCGTGTGTCCCGTGGTGTCCCCTTCCAGTGTGTGTGTCCCACGGTGTCTCCTTCCAGTGACTGTATCCCGCGTTGTCTCCTTCCAGTGAGTGTGTCCTGCGGTGTCTCCTTCCAGTGACTGTGTCCCGTTGTTTCTCCTTCCAGTGAGTGTGTCCCGCGTTGCCTCCTTGCAGTGAGTGTGTCCCGCGGTGTCTCCTTCCAGTGAGTGTGTCCTGCAATGTCTCCTTCCAGTGAGTGTGTCCGGCGGTGTCTCCATCCAGTGAGTGTGTCCCGCGGTGTCTCCATCCAGTGAGTGTGTCCCGCGGTGTCTCCTTCCAGTGAGTGTGTCCCGCGGTGTCTCCTTCAAGTGAGTGTGTCCC
Organism: Somniosus microcephalus; assembly: GCF_052327205.1. NCBI lineage: Eukaryota > Metazoa > Chordata > Chondrichthyes > Squaliformes > Somniosidae > Somniosus > Somniosus microcephalus. The sequence continues at coordinate 104,728,556 of NC_140991.1, read as the reverse complement.
GCGGTGTCTCCTTTGATTGAGTGTTTCCAGTGGAGTCTCCTTCCAGTGAGTGTGTCCCACAGTGTCTACTTCGAGTGAGTGTGTCCCACGGTGTCTCCTTCCAGCAAGTGTGTCCCGCGGAGTTTCCTTCCAATGAGTGTGCCCCGCGGTGTGTCTCCTTCCAGTGAGTGTGTCCTGCGGTGTACCCTTGCCGTGCGTGTGCCCCACGGTGTCTCCTTCCAGTGAGTGTGTCCCGCGGTGTCTCCATCGAGTGAGTGTGTCCCACGGTGCCTCCTTCCAGTGAGTGTGTCCCGCGGCATCTCCTTCCAGTGAGTGTGTCCCGCGGTGTCTCCTTTGAGTGAGAGTGTCCCACGGTGCCTCATTCCAGTGAGTGTGCCCCGCGGTGTCCCCTTCCAGTGAATGTGTCCCACGGTGTCTCCTTCCAGTGAGTGTGTCCCGCAGTGTCTCCGTCGAGTGAGTGTGTCCCACGGTGCCTCCTTCCAGTGAGTGTGCCCCACGGTGTCTCCTACCAGTGAGTGTGCCCCGCGGTGTCCCCATCCAGTGAGAGTGTCCCACGGTGCCTCCTTCCAGTGAGTGTGTCCCGCGGCATCTCCTTCCAGTGAGTGTGTCCCGCGGTGTCTCCTTCGAGTGAGAGTGTCCCACGGTGCCTTATTCCAGTGAGTGTGTCCCACAGTGTCTCCTTCCAGTGAGTGTGTCCCGCGGCATCTCCTTCCAGTGAGTGTGCCCCGCGGTGTCTCCTTCCAGTGAGTGTGTCCCGCGGTGTCTCCGTCGAGTGAGTGTGTCCCACAGTGCCTCCTTCCAGTGAGTGTGCCCCACGGTGTCTCCTACCAGTGAGTGTGCCCCGCGGTATCCCCTTCCAGTGAGAGTGTCCCCCGGTGCCTCATTCCAGTGAGTGTGCCCCGCGGTGTTTCCTTCCAATGAATGTGTCCCGCGGTGTCTCCACCCAGTGAGTGTGTCCCGCGGCATCTCCTTCCAGTGAATGTTTCCCGCGGTGTCTCCTTCCAGTGAGTGTGTCCCGCGGTGTTACCTTCCAATGAGTGTGTCCCGCGGTGTCTCCTTCCAGTGAGGGTGTCCAACGGCGTCTCCTTCCAGTCAGTGTGTCCCACGGTGTCTGCTTCCAGTGAGTGTGTCCAACGGTGTCTCCTTCCAGTGAGTGGGTCCCGCGGTGTCTCCTTCCAGTGAGTCTGTCCCCCGGTGTCTCTTTCCAGTGAGTGTGTCCCGCGGTGTATCCTTCCAGTGACTGTGTCCCGCGGTGTCCCCTTCCAGTGAGTGTGTCCCACGGTCTCTCCTTCCAGTGAGTGTGTTCCGTGGTGTCTCCTTCCAGCGAGTGTGTCCCGGAGTGTCTCCTTCCAGTGAGTGTGTCCTGCGGTGTCTCCTTCCAGTGAGTGTGTCCCATGGTGTCTCCTTCCAGTGAGAGTGTCCCGCGGTGTCTCCTACCAGCGAGTGTGTCCTGCGGTGTCTCCTTCCTGTGAGGGTGTCCCGCAGTGTCTCCTTCCAGTGAGTGTGTCCCACGGTGTCTCCTTCAAGCGAGTGTGTCCCGCGGTGTCTCCTTCCAGTGAGTGTGCCCCGCGGTGTCTCCTTCCAGTGATTGTGTCCCGCGGTGTCCCCTTCCAGCGAGTGTGTCTCATGGTGTCTCCGTCCAGTGAGTGTGTCCCGCGTTGTCTCGATCCAGTGGGTGTGTCCCGCGGTGTCTCCCTCCAGTGAGAGTGTCCCGCGATGTCCCCTTCCAGCGAGTGAGTCCCGCGGTGTCTCCTTCCAGTGAGTGTGCCCCGCGGTGTCTCCTTCCAGTGACTGTGTCCCGCGGTTTCCCCTTCCTGCGAGTGTGTCCCATGGTGTCTCCGTCCAGTGAGTGTGTCCTGCCATGTCTCCATCCAGTGAGTTTGCCCCGCGGTGTGTCTCCTTCCAGTGATTGTGTCCCGCGGGGTCTCCTTCCAGCGAGTGTGTCCCGCGGCATCTCCTTCCAGTGAGTGTGTCCCGCGGTGTCTCCTACCAGTGAGTGGATCCCGCGGTGTCTCCTTCCAGTGAATGTGTCCCGCGGTGTCTCCTTCAATTGAGTGTGTCCCATGGTGTCTCCTTCCAGTGAGTGTGTCCTGCGGCATCTCCTTCCAGTGAGTGTGTCCCGCGGTGTCTCCTTCCAGTGAGTGTGTCCCGTGGTGTTTCCTTCCAGTGAGTGTGTCACATGGCGTCTGTTAAGTCTGTGTGTTATAGTGATAATTACTACACAGACTATAAGAGTAAATTCAACAGGTCTTTACTGGTTGGAGGTAGGGACTATACTGAATACAATATTACTCCACAGTGCTTATATACCGGTGTGGCTGCTGTATTACGTATACAGCAGCCAGAGAAAGTAGTACATCTCTTAAGGTGGAACAGGCTTAAGTTCTCTTAAGGTGGAACAGGTTACATACACCACAATCCTCCCTTTTTAGCTTAACAGTCATATCCCCATTTAACATAACATAATAACATATATACACATATAACTTCAGCTATAACAGTTCAAAGGTTCAGTCTCTCAGGAGGCTTTCTGATGCGGCTTGGATAATGCCTCTCAGTAGTCTCTGATTCTTGTTGTTGAGGTGCCTCCTCTATTTGGTTTCTAATGTATTGGGTGTCATCATCATCAAGTACATTCCCTGCCGAGGTAGATGCTTCAGGTTCATTAACATCTTCCGCAGTTGTCTCTGTCACAACCATGGGTTCGACCCTTGCTCTCGACTCTACCAGTTGATCCGCATGACGCCTTATCACATTATGACCAATATCTACTGTGCACATCAGAGGTCCTTGTCTGGCCCGAATTGTTCCGGACTGCCATTTTTCGTTTCCATAGCCCCTTGCCAACACTGGTTGTCCTAAGTTGAAAGTTCGAGTGGTCTTGTTGCTAATATGCCGAAACTGTTTGTTTTCCACTTCCCTCCGCACATTTGGTTTTAACAAGTCCAACTTGGACCGCAACCTCCTGTTATAAAACATCATGGCAGGACTTTGGTTAGTCACTGCATGATCGGTGTTTCGATATGACATCAGGAACTTGTCGACCTTGTGTTGCAGCGGAATCTGATCATCGTTCATGGCCTTAATTGCCTTTTTGAATGTCTGGACAAATCTTTCAGCCAACCTGTTTGTCGCCGGATGATATGGGGCAGAGGTATAATGTTTTACTCCATTCTTCTTTAAGAATTGTAGGAATTCTTCCGATACAAACTGTGGTCCGTTGTCCGAACAGATCTGTTCTGGCAATCCGTTCCTTGCGAATATTGTTCTTAACACCGCAATTGTCTTTTCTGAAGTAGTGGTATTCATCTTGATGACTTCTGGCCATTTGGAATGTGCGTCCACCGTGATTAGGAACATGGAGTCCATGAATGGACCAGCAAAGTCAATGTGTACGCATTGCCATGGGGCTGAAGGCCATTCCCATGGGTGTAGCGGTGCTATCGGAGGTGCATTTTGCACTTTTTGGCACCCAGCGCAGCTTTTCGTTAACTCCTCAATCTGTTGGTCAATACCCGGCCACCATACATAAGCCCTAGCAAGACTTTTCACTTTAACTCCCCCCAGATGACCTTCATGCAGTTCGTTTAAAACTCTTTCCCTTAACTTGGGAGGAATAATCACTCTTGTCCCGTACATCAAGGTAACATGGCAGACGGACAGCTGGTCTCGCCTTGCCGAAAATGCCGGTAACAGAGGATCACCCCGTGTTGGCCATCCTTTCACTGTCACCTCATAGACTCTGGACAGTGTCGGGTCGTTCCTGGTTTCTCTTTCAATACTTGCATTGGTGACTGGTAAACACTCGATGATGGTCGAATGAAATAACTCAACAGGGTCAACTTTCGTCGTGTCTTCTTCTTCAGGTAGTGGCAGGCGCGACAGCCCATCAGCATTGCCATGCTGTTTCGTACCTTTGAATTCTATTTGATATTGATGTGCCCCTAGGAAAAGAGACCATCTCTGGAGACGCTGTGCTGTCATCACCGAAACACCCTTCTTAGGGTTAAAAATGGATACCAACGGTTGATGGTCTGTCAGAAGTGTGCATTTTTGGCCCTGCAGGTAATGATTAAACTTCTTCACTCCCCATACAAGGCTAAGAGCCTCCCTATCGATCTGCGCATAGTTGCGCTCAGCGGAGGTCAATGATCTGGATGCAAACGCGACTGGCCTTTCCGTGCCATTTGGCAACTTGTGTGAGAGTACTGCCCCAATACCATATGGAGAAGCATCACAAGCCAACCGAATAGGCAGTGTCGGGTTGAAGTGAGCCAACACTTCCTCTGAGGTGATCAATTCTTTGCTTTTGCGAAATGCCTTCTTACAGTTTTCGCCCCATTCCCATGGTACCCCTTTCTGTAAAAGAGCGTTTAACGGGTGCAGTACCGTGGATAGATTTGGCAGAAATTTATGGTAATAGTTAATTAATCCTAGAAACGACCTCAACTGAGAGACATTCTCCGGAGCGGGAGCCTTTACAACTGCCTCAATCTTGTCAGGAGACTTATGAAGCCCCTCCCGGTCAATGACATGGCCACAGTACGAGATCCGCTTCTGGAAGAACTCACATTTCTGCCGATTTACTCTAAGTCCATACTCTTTCAGTCTGTTGAGCACCAGTTCCAAGTTAGCGAGATGTTGTTCATCACCATCACCTGTGATCAGAATATCGTCCAGGTAACACTGTGTGCCTGGAATTCCCTGTAATACCTGCTCCATGGCCCTCTGCCAAATTGCTGGAGCCGATGCCACTCCAAAAACCAGCCTATTGTACCGGTACAACCCTCGATGCATGTTGATCGTGAGGTATTGGCGTGACTCTTCCTCAACCTCCATCTGCAAGTACGCCTGCGCCAGGTCTATCTTGGTGAAGTGTTTCCCGCCAGACAATGAAGCGAAAATATCCTCAATCCATGGAAGCGGATACTGCACCGTGTGAAGCACCGGATTAACGGTGATTTTGAAATCTCCACAGATGCGAACCTTCCCTGGATCTCCTGGCTTGTTGCTCGAAGGACGTTTCATAACGGGAACAATGGGCGTAGCCCACTCACTCCAATCTACCTTAGACAGTACACCTGAACGTTCTAGTGCTTCCAGTTCCGCTTCAACAGTAGGTCGTATTGCATAGGGTACCGGTCTGGCTTTAAAAAATTTTGGTTGTGCATGTTCATCAATCTTGATGTTTGCCGTAATTCCTCTCAGTGTTCCCAGTCCCTGCTGGAACACCTCTTTAGCATCATCCAATATTCTGGACAATCGTTTAGGTTTGACATCTGTTTCCCCAGAATCTACCGTTAGTGCCTTCAAGGAGTGCCAGTCCATATTCATTTTCCTAATCCACTCCTGTCCTAGTAGTGGTGGACCTCCTTCAGGTAGCACATATAAGTCCATTACTTGGCTTTCTTCGCCCTTGTGGACCACTTCTACCTCTATTTTTCCGATGGGGTACACTCTTTGCCCCGTGTATGTTTTCAATATAATCTCCGTATCCTGTAGGGGAATATGTTGGAATAACCTTCTGTAATCTTTCTTATTCATGACCGTCAATGCCGATCCAGTGTCCAATTCCATTTTTACTTGGACTCCTGCTATCTGAAGAGTGACCCAAATTGTCTGGAGATCTGCATCCTTACCAACGTTGTGTACTCTTAAGCTATCCAGTTCATTACTGCTAGCGTCTGAATCTGACTTCTGTTCGGTCAAACTGTTCTTTGTCACCTTGTGTACCTTTGCGTATTTTCCTTGCGGTGACTTTTTGTTGCTGGTCTTCTTTCCTGACCGGCATACTTTAGCTATGTGGCCAAGCCTGCCACACGTTCTGCATTCTTGGTTTTTAAACCAACACTGGTTCTGATCATGCGTTGTCTTTCCACAACGATAACATTTGACAGAACTCAAACCCAATTTGTTTGTACCGAGTTCCGGTTACCGTAGCTGCATTACTGCCGTGCCTCTCGCTGCAGCTTCGTGTGCTGCTGCCATAGTGACCGCCTTCGCAAACGTCAGCTCATTCTCCTCGAGCAGTCGCTTTTGTGTATCCTGTTTAAATAAACCACACACATATTTATCTCGTAGTGCCTCTGTCAGTCCCGTTCCAAACTGACAATATTTTGCTAGCTTACGTAATTCCATCAAATATTCAACATTGCTTTCATTCTGCAGCTGCCTTCTGTCGTAAAATTTAAATCATTCCGCTAGCATCAGCGGCGTGGGGTTTAGATGATTTTTCAGGACAGTAACAATCTCATCGAACGTCTTATCCGCCGGTTCATCTGGTGATAACAGGTGTTTCAATTGCCCATATGTCTTCGCACCCATTAAATTTAATAATGTTAGTGCTTTATCTGCATCAGGAATTTTATTTGCCTTACAATAATTTTGCATGCATTCTACATACATGGCCCAATCTTCGATGTCACTATCAAAGGTATTAATGTTCCCATGTTTAGGCATCGTTGAAATTTATTGTATTTTTATGTTATCCAAGATGGTGGCTTCCCGCTCTTGTCGTCGTCCTCCGCCCACAAAATGGCGGTTTTCCCGCGCTTGGCGGTCTTCAACCGTCCCCCGACGCTGTCTCCGCTTCACCGTGGCTCTCGCGCCTTCAGTTTCCCCAGACGCTGCGCCTTTTAGCCCGAATGCAGCCCTTATCTCCGGTCGCGATCGATGTCCCAGCGCTGCGCCTCTCGCTCGAAAGCGGCCCGGCCCTTATCTCCGGTCGCGATCGATCTCACCGCCCTTATTCCTCCGTCTTCCCAGCCCCATCTGTACAGCCAACGCGGTTGACTTTCTGTCGCGTCGCTGCCCGGCTTACCCACCACCGAGGTAGAAAGAAGAAAGCTGACAGTCGCTGATGGAGGCTTCGAGGTCAGGATGTCTTCTGCACTCCGGTTTCTCGATGCCTGCCACTCGACGTGTCTTCCAGTAGGGTGATGAGGGTGGAAACCTCTCTTCGACGTCCTGTCTGTGGACGAAGCCGCCGTGGAAATAACTGCCGCAGGGTAAGAATCGGACTCATCGCCACTGTTAAGTCTGTGTGTTATAGTGATAATTACTACACAGACTACAAGAGTAAATTCAACAGGTCTTTACTGGTTGGAGGTAGGGACTATACTGAATACAATGTTACTACACAGTGCTTATATACCGGTGTGGTCACCACTGGTATTACATATACAGCAGCCAGAGAAAGTAGTACATCTCTTAAGGTGGAGCAGAGGAGGCTGAGGGGGGACATGATTGAGGTGTACAAAATTATGAGGGGCATAGATAGGATGGAAACTAAGGAGCTTTTTCCCTTAGTAGAAGGGTCAATAACTAGGGGGCACAGATTCAAGGTAAAGGGCGGGAGGTTTAGAGGGGATTTGAGAAAGAACTTTTTCACCCAGAGGGTGGTTGGAGTCTGGAACACACTGCCCGGAAGGGTTGTGGAGGCTGGAACCCTCACAACATTCAAGACGCATTTGGATGAGCACTTGAAATGCCATAGCATACAAGGCTACGGACCAAATGCTGGAATATGGGATTAGATTAGACAGGGCGTGATGGCCGGCGCGGACACGATGGACCGAAGGGCCTCTATCCGTGCTGTATTACTCTATACACAGTGCTTATATACCGGTGTGGTCACCACCGGTATTACGTATACAGCAGCCAGAGAAAGTAGTACATCTCTTAAGGTGGAACAGGCTTAAGTTCTCTTAAGGTGGAACAGGTTACATACACCACAGCGTCTACTTCCAGTGAGTGTGTCCCGCGGTGTCTCCTTCCAGTGAACGTGTCCCGCGGTGTTTCCTTCTAGTGACTGTATCCCGCGGTGTCTCCTTCCAATGAGTGTGTCCCGCGATGTCTCCTTCCAGTGAGTGTGTCCCGCGGTGTCTCCTTCCAGTGAGTGTGTCCCGCGGTGTGTCTCCTTCCAGTGCGCGATGTCTCCTTCCAGTGAGTGTGTCCCGCGAAGTCTCCTTCCAGTGATTGTGTCCCACGGTGTCTCCTTCCAGTGAGTGTGTCCCGCAATGTCTCCTTCCAGTGAGTGTGTCCCGCGGTGTCTCCTTCCAGTGAGTGTGTCCCGCGGTGTGTCTCCTTCCAGTGCGTGATGTCTCCTTCCAGTGAGTTTCTCCCGCGAAGTCTCCTTCCAGTGATTGTGTCCCACGGTGTCTCCTTCCAGTGAGTGTGTCCCACGATGTCTCCTTCCAGTGAGTGTGTCCCGCGGTGACTCCTTCCAGCGAGTGTGTCCCGCGATGTCTCATAAGAACATAAGAACATAAGAAATAGGAGCAGGAGTAGGCCAATCGGCCCCTCGAGCCTGCTCCGCCATTCAATAAGATCATGGCTGATCTGATCCTAACCGCCAATCTACTATCACAGAACCATCTCCTGAATCTACCAGAATTAGTCACATGAAATAGGAGCAGGATCAGGCTACACGGCCCCTGGGCCAGCTCCGCTACCCACAGGGCCATGACCGATCCGAACCTAGACTCATGTCCAAATTCCTGCCCGCTCCCCGTAACCCTTAACTCCCTTTACTTCTAGGAAACTGTCTATTTCTGTTTTAAATTTATGTAATGATGTAGCTTCTACAGCTTTTTGGGGCAGCATATTCCATGGACCTACCATCCTCTGAGTGAAGCAGTTCCTCCTCATCTCAGTTTTGAAAGAGCAGCCCCTTATTCTAAGACTATGCCCCCTAGTTCTAGTTTCTCCCATCATCGGGAGCATCCTCCCCGCATCCACTCGATCCAACCCCTTCACAATCTTATATGTTTCAATAAGATCGCCTCTCATTCTTCTGAACTCCAATGAGTAGAGTCACAATCTACTCAACCTCTCCTCATATGTCCATCCCCTCATCCCCGGGATTAACTGAGTGAACCTTCTTTGTACTGACTCGAGAGCAAGTATGTCCTTTCTTAAGTATGGACACCAAAACTGTATGCAGTATTCCAGGTGCGGTCTCACCAATACCTTGTACAACTGAAGCAATACCTCCCTATTTTTATATTCTTTCCCCCTAGCAATGAAAGCCAACATTCCATTGGCCTTCTTAATCACTTGCTGCCCCTGCATACTAACCTTTTGAGTTTCGTGCACCAGGACCCCCAGATCCCTTTGTACTTCAGTACTTTCCAGTTTCTTGCCATTAAGATAATAACTTGCTCTACGATTTTTCCTGCCAAAGTGCATAACCTCACACTTTCCAGTATTGTATTCCATCTGCCAAATCTCTGCCCACTTACTTAGGCTGTCTATGTCCCCTTGCAGGTTTTTTATGTCCTCCTCACTCACTACTTTCCCTCCCATCTTAGTATCATCTGCAAACTTTGATATGTTACACTCGGTCCCCTCCTCCAAATCGTTAATATAGATTGTAAAGAGTTGGGGACCCAGCACTGACCCCTGCGGAACACCACTAGTTACTGATTGCCAGTCTGAGAATGAACCATTTATCCCAACTCTCTGCCTTCTGTTAGATAGCCAATCCTCTATCCATGCCAGAATATTACCCCCAATCCCGTGATTTTTTATCTTAAGCAATAATCTTTTGTGTGGCACCTTGTCAAATGCCTTTTGGAAGACTAAATACACTACGTCCACTGGTTCCCCTTTATCCACCCTATATGTTACTTCCTCAAAGAATTCCAGCAAATTTGTCAAACATGACTTCCCCTTCATAAAACCATGCTGACTTTGTCCTATTAAATTATGATGATTCAAATGTCCTGTTACTGTCTCCTTAATAATGGGCTCCAAAATTTTACCTACCACAGACGTTAGGCTAACCGGTCTATAGTTTCCAGCCTTCTGTCTACTGCCCTTTTTAAATAAGGGCGTTACATTAGCAGTTTACCAGTCTGCCGGGACCTTTGCCGAGTCCAGGGTGTTTTGGAAAATTATTACCAATGCATCCACAATCCCTACCGCAACTTACCTCAAGTCTCCTTCCAATGAGTGTGTCCCGCGGTGTGTCTCCTTCCAGTAAGTGTGTCCCATGGCATCTCCATCCAGTGAGTGTGTCCCGCGGTGTCTCCTTCCAGTGAGTGTGTCCCATGATGTCTCCTTCCAGTGAGTGTGTCCCATGGTGTCTCCTTCCAGTGAGTGTGTCCCGCGGTGTCCCCTTCCAGTGAGTGTGTCACACGGTGTCTCCTTCCAGTGAGTGTGTCCCGCGGTGTCTCCTTACGGTGAGTGTCTCCCACGGTGTCCCCATCCAGTGAGTGTGTCCCACGGTGCATCCTTCCAGTGAGTGTGTCCCGCGGCATCTCCTTCCAGTGAGTGTGTCCCGCGGTGTCTCCTTCCAGTGAGTGTGTCCCGCGGTGTCTCCTTTGAGTGAGTGAGACCCACGGTGCCTCATTCCAGTGAATGTGTCCCACGGTGTCTCCTACCAGTGAGTGTGCCCAGCGGTGTTTCCTTCCAGTGAGTGTGTCCCGCGGTGTCTCGTTCCAGTGAATGTGTCCAGTGGTGTCTCCGTCGAGTGAGTGAGTCCCGCGGTGTCTCCATCAAGTGACTTTGTCCCGCGGCATCTCCTTCCAGCGAGTATGTCCTGCGGTGTCTCCTTCCAGTGAGTGTGTCCCGTGGTGTCTCCTTCCAGCGAGTGTGGCCCAAGGTGTCTCCATCCAGTGAGTGTGTCCCAAGGTGTCTCCTTCCAGGGAGTCTGTCCCATGGTGTCTCCTTCCAACGAGTGTGTCCCGCGGTGCCTCCTTCCAGCGAGTGCGTCCAACGTTGTCTCCGTCCAGTGAGTGTGTCCTGCGATGTCTCCTTCCAGTGAGTGTGTCCCGCGGTGTCTCCTTCCAGTGAGCGTGTCCCACGGTGTCTCCATCCAGTGAGTGAGTCCTGCGGAGTCTCCTTTCAGTGAGTGTGTCCCATGGCGTCTCCTTCCAGTGAGTGTGTCCCGCGGTGTCTCCTTCCAGTGATTGTGTCCCGCTGTCTCTGCTTCCAGTGACTGTTTGCCATGGTGTCTCCTTCCAGTGAGTGTGTCCCGCGGTGTCTCCTTCCAGTGACTGTGTCCCGTGGTGTCTCCATCCAGTGGGTGTGTCCCGTGGTGTCTCCCTCCAGTGAGAGTGTCCCGCGGTGTCTCCTTCCAGTGAATGTGTCCCTCGGTGTCTCCTACTAGTGAGTGTGTCCCGCGGTGTCTCCTTCCAGTGAGTGTCCCCCCCGGTGTCTCCTTCAATCGAGTGTGTCCCATGGTGTCTCCTTCCAGTGAGTGTGTCCAGTGGTGTCTCCGTCGAGTGAGTGTGCCCCGCGATGTCTCCATCCAGTGAGTGTGTCCCGCGGCATCTCCTTCCAGTGAGTGTTTCCCGCGGTGTCTCCTTCCAGTGAGTGTGTCCCGCGGTGTCTCGTTCCAATGACTGTGTCCCACGGTGTTTCCTTCCAGTGAAAGTGTCCCACGGTGTCAGCTTCCAGTGAGTGTGTCCCACGGTGTCTCCTTCCAGTGAGTGGGTCCCGCAGTGTCTCCTTCCAGTGAGTGTTTCCCGCGGTGTCTCCTTCCAGTGAGTGTGTCCCATGGCATCTCCTTCCAGTGAGTGTGTCCCACGGTGTCTCCTTCCAGTGACTGCGTCCAGCGGTGTCTCCTTCGAGTGAGTGTGTCCCGCGGTGCCTCCTTCCAGTGAGTGCATCCCGCGGTGTCTCCTTCCAGTGAGTGTGCCCCGCGGTGTCTTCTTTGAGTGAGTATGACCCCGTTGTGTCTCCTTCCAGTGAATTTTTCACACGGTGTCTCATTCCAGTGAGTGTGCCCCGCGGTGTCTCCTTCCAATGAGTGAGTCCCGCAGTGTTTCCTTCCAGCGCGTGTGTCCCGCGGTGTTTCCTTCCAGTGAGTGTGTCCCGCGGTGTCTTCTTCCAGCGCGTGTGTCCCGTGGTGTCTCCTTCCAGTGAGTGTGTCCCACAGTTTCTCCTCCCAGTTAGTGTGTCCCGCAGTGTCTCCTTCAAGTGAGTGTGTCCCGCGGTGTCTCCTTCCAGTGAGTGTGTCCCACAGTTTCTCCTCCCAGTTAGTGTGTCCCGCAGTGTCTCCTTCAAGTGAGTGTGTCCCGTGGTGTCTCCTTCCAGTGAGTGTGTCCCACAGTTTCTCCTCCCAGTTAGTGTGTCCCGCAGTGTCTCCTTCAAGTGAGTGTGTCCCGCAGTGTCTCCTTCAAGTGAGTGTGTCCCGCAGTGTCTCCTTCGAGGGAGTGTGTCCTGCAGTGTGTCTCCTTCCTGTGAGTGTGTCCCGCGGTGTCTCCTTCCAGTGAGTGTGCCCCGCGGTGTCTCCTTCCAGTGAATGTGTCCCGCGGTGTCCCCTTCCAGCGAGTGTGTCCCGTGGTGTCACCTTCCAGTGAGTGTGTCCCACGGTGTCTTGTTCCAGTGAGTGTGTCCCGCGATGTCTCCTTCCAGTGAGTGTGCCCCGCGGTGTCTCCTTCCAGTGAGTGTGTCCCGCGATGTCTCCTTCCAGTGATTGTGTCCCACGGTGTCTCCTTCCAGTGAGTGTGTCCCGCGATGTCTTCTTCCAGTGAGTGTGTCCCGCGGTGTCTCCTTCCAGTGAGTGTGTCCCACGATGTCTGCTTCCACTGAGTGTGTCCCTTGGCACCTCCTTCCTGTGAGTGTGTCCCGCGGTGTCTCCTTCCAGTGAGTGTGTCCCATGGTGTCTACTTCCAGTGAGTGTGTCCAACGGTGTCTCCTTCCAGTGATTGTGTCGCGCGGTGTATTTCCTTCCAGTGAGTGTGTCCCGCGGTGTCTGCTTCCTGTGAGTGTGTCCCGCAGTGTCTCCTTCCAGTGAGTGTGTCCCGTGGTGTGTCCTTCCAGTGAGTGTGTCCTGTGGTGTGCCTCCTTCCAGTGAGTGTGTCCCGTGGTGTCTCCTTCCAGTGACTGTGTCCCACGGTGTCTCCTTCCAGTGAGTGTGTCCCGCGGTGTCTCCTTCCAGTGAGTGTGTCCCGTGGTGTCTCCTTCCAGTGAGTTTGTCCCGCGGTGTGTCTCCTTCCAGTGAGTATGTCCCGCGGTGTCTCCTTCCAGTGAGTGTGTCCCGCGGTGTCTCCTTCCAGTGAGTGCTTCCCGTGGTGTCTCCTTCCAGTGAGTTTGTCCCGCGGTGTGTCTACTTCCAGTGAGTTTGTCCCGCGGTGTGTCTCCTTCCAGTGAGTGTGTCCCGTGGTGTCTCCTTCCAGTGAGTGTGTCCCGCGGTGTCTCCTTCCAGTGAGTGTGTCCCATGGTTTCTGCTTCCAGTGAGTGTGTCCAACGGTGTCTCCTTCCAGCGAGTGTGTCCCGCCGTGTCTCTATCCCGTGAGTGTGTCCCGCGGTGGGTTTCCTTCCAGTGAGTGTGTGGTAAACCACTGTTACCATTCTCAACCGTTCACTATTGTTACCACCCACAGTACCGGGTATTCTCCTCCATCGACCTCAAGTCAGCCTATCACCAACTCCCTATCCGCCCTGAGGACCGCCAGTATACCGCCTTCGAGGCGAATGGCCGCCTCTACCACTTCCTTAGGGTTCCCTTCGGCGTCACCAACGGAGTCTCGGTCTTCCAAAGGGAGATGGACCGGATGGTCGACCAGAATGCACTCCAGGCCACGTTCCCTTCTCTAGATAACGTCACCATCTGCGGCCGCGACCAGCAGGACCACGATGTTAATCTGGAGAAATTCCTCCGTACGGCCCAATGGCTGAATCTCACTTACAATAAGGATAAATGTGTGTTTAATACATCGCGCCTTGCCATCCTCGGCTGCGTAGTAGAGAACGGAATCATCGGCCCCGACCCCGAAAGAATGCGCCCCCTCATGGAGCTCCCCCTCCCCCACTGTCCAAATGCGCTGAAGAGAACCCTGGGGCTCTTCGCTTACTATGCCCAATGGGTGCCGAATTACGCAGACAAAGCCAGACCCCTCATGAAGTCCACCTCCTTCCCCCTGACAGCAGAAGCAGGCACAGCCTTCTCCCTCATAAAAGGAGACATTGCGAAGGTCACAATGCACGCAGTGGATGAGTCCATCCCTTTCCAAGTGGAGAGCGATGCCTCCGACTTCGCCCTAGCGGCAACCCTTAACCAGGTGGGGAGACCTGTGGCCTTCTTCTCAAGGACCCTCCAGGGCCCTGAGATCCGACACTCTTCTGTCGAGAAGGAGGCCCAGGCGATTGTGGAAGCGGTACGACGCTGGAGGCATTACCTGGCAGGCAAACGATTTACCCTCCTCACCGACCAGCGTTCGGTTGCTTTTATGTTTAATAACAAGCTGAAGGGCAAAATCAAGAACAACAAGATCTTGAGGTGGAGAATTGAGCTCTCCACCTACGATTACGATATCTTGTACCGGCCTGGTAAACTCAACGACCCCCCGGATGCTCTATCATGAAGTACTTGCGCAAACGCGCAAGTTGATAGACTACGGACCCTCCACAACGACCTCCACCCCGGGGTCACCAGACTTTACCACTTCATTAAGGCCCGCAACCTGCCCTACTCCATCGAGGAGGTCAGGACCATGACCAGGAACTGCCAAACCTGTGCCGAATGCAAACCGCATTTCTATAGGCCGGACAGAGCAAGCCTGATCAAGGCCACCCGCCCCTTCGAGCGCTTGAGCATCGATTTTAAGGGGCCCCTCCCGTCCTCTGACCGTAATGTGTACTTCCTCAACATTATTGATGAGTACTCCCGTTTCCCCTTTGCCATCCCCTGCCCAGACATGACCAGTACCACGGTCATCAAATGCCTGAACGACCTCTTCGCCTTGTTCGGGTTCCCGAACTATATACATAGCGACCGGAGCGCATCCTTCATGAGTGAGGAACTTCGCCAGTTCCTGCTCGCGAGAGGTATTGCTGCAAGCAGGACCACCAGCTACAACCCCCGGGGGAACGGCCAGGTGGAAAGAGAAAACGCGACAGTTTGGAAGGCCGTCCTCTTAGCCCTAAAGTCTAAGGGCCTCCCAATCTCTCGCTGGCAGGAAGTCCTCCCGGCAGCATTCTATTCCATCCAGTCACTGCTTTGCACTGCCATTAACGCCACCCCCCATGAACGAATGTTTGTTTTCCCCAGGAAGTCGACTACGGGAACCTCGCTACCAACATGGCTGACTTCTCCGGGGCCCGTCTTGCTGCGGAAGCACGTGAGGGCCCATAATACGGACCCCCTGGTCAAGAGGGTGGACCTCCTGCATGCCAACCCCCAGTACGCCTATGTGGCATAACCAGACGGGCGGGAGGCCACTGTCTCCTTGCGAGACCTCGCACCCTCGGGCACCCCCGAGATACCACCGTTACCCCCCACCACTCCCCCAAATCCAGCTCCTGTAGACGACATGCCAGAACCCCAGGAGCCTTCTTCGACCACGCAGACACCAGCATTACCATCGGATATTGCACCACCGCCGCCGCTGCTGCGCCGATCAGAAAGGCTTACGAGGCCTCCTGAGAGACTGACATACACGAACTGGTAGTACACTTCACCCCGCCGGACTCAATTTTAA
Source organism: Somniosus microcephalus (assembly GCF_052327205.1). Lineage (NCBI taxonomy): Eukaryota > Metazoa > Chordata > Chondrichthyes > Squaliformes > Somniosidae > Somniosus > Somniosus microcephalus. The sequence goes on along the minus strand of NC_140991.1, from coordinate 104,713,125 downwards.
ACAAGGGGTGAATGTGGTAAACCACTGTTACCGTTCACAACCGTTCACTATTGTAACACTGTTGTTATCACTGTTTACAATGTTGTTATTGCTACACAAGGTTACCTCTTGCCACGCACACTGCTATACCTGGGCTTACCTCAGCTGACTCCGCCCATGGCTCCGCCTGCTTGCCCAGGTATAAAGGTGACCGCTTGGCTAGTATTCTCCCTTGTTGGAACCGATCGCCCACGAGGGTGGGCTCTGTTATTTAGCCAATAAAAACCTATAGTTACAATCTTAACTCGTCGCTTTTCATGGAATGAATTGATAGGTATATCAGAGTGTGTCCCGCCGTGTCTCCTTCCAGTGAGTGTGTCCCGCGGCGTGACCTTCCAGCGAGTGTGCCCGCGGTGTCTCCTTCCAGTGAGTGTGTCCTGCAATGTCTCCTTCCAGCGAATGTGTCCCGCCGTGTCTCCTTCTGGTGAGTGTGTCCCGCGGTGTCTCCTTCCAGTGAGTGTGTCCCGCGATGTCTCCTTCCAGTGAGTGTGTCCCATGGTGTCTCCTTCCAGTGAGTTTGTCCCGCGGTGTGTCTCCTTCCAGTGAGTGTGTCCCGCGGTGTCTCCTTCCAGCGAGTGTGTCCCACGGTGTCTCCTTCCAGTGAGTGTGTCCCATGGTGTCTGCTTCCAGTGAGTGTGTCCAACGGTGTCTCCTTCCAGTGAGTGTTTCCCGTGGTGTCTTCTTCCAGTGACTGTGTCCCGCGGTGTCTCCTTCCAGGGAGTGTGTCCCACGGTGTCTCCTTCCAGTGAGTTTGTCCTGCGGTGTGTCTCCTTCCAGTGAGTGTGTCCCACGGTGTCTCCTTCCAGTGAGTGTGTCCCGCGGTGTCTCCTTCCAGTGAGTGTGTCCCATGGTTTCTGCTTCCAGTGAGTGTGTCCAACGGTGTCTCCTTCCAGCGAGTGTGTCCCGCCGTGTCTCCTTCCAGTGAGTGTGTCCCGCGGTGTGTTTCCTTCCAGTGAGTGTGTGGTAAACCACTGTTACCGTTCACAACCGTTCACTATTGTTACCACCAACAGTACCGGGTATTCTCCACCATCGACCTCAAGTCAGCCTATCACCAACTCCCTATCCGCCCTGAGGACCGCCAGTATACAGCCTTCGAGGCGAATGGCCGCCTCTACCACTTCCTTAGGGTTCCCTTCGGCGTCACCAACGGAGTCTCGGTCTTCCAAAGGGAGATGGACCGGATGGTCGACCAGAATGCACTCCAGGCCACGTTCCCTTCTCTAGATAACGTCACCATCTGCGGCCGCGACCAGCAGGACCACGATGTTAATCTGGAGAAATTCCTCCGTACGGCCCAATGGCTGAATCTCACTTACAATAAGGATAAATGTGTGTTTAATACATCGCGCCTTGCCATCCTCGGCTGCGTAGTAGAGAACGGAATCATCGGCCCCGACCCCGAAAGAATGCGCCCCCTCATGGAGCTCCCCCTCCCCCACTGTCCAAATGCGCTGAAGAGAACCCTGGGGCTCTTCGCTTACTATGCCCAATGGGTGCCGAATTACGCAGACAAAGCCAGACCCCTCATGAAGTCCACCTCCTTCCCCCTGACAGCAGAAGCAGGCACAGCCTTCTCCCTCATAAAAGGAGACATTGCGAAGGTCACAATGCACGCAGTGGATGAGTCCATCCCTTTCCAAGTGGAGAGCGATGCCTCCGACTTCGCCCTAGCGGCAACCCTTAACCAGGTGGGGAGACCTGTGGCCTTCTTCTCAAGGACCCTCCAGGGCCCTGAGATCCGACACTCTTCTGTCGAGAAGGAGGCCCAGGCGATTGTGGAAGCGGTACGACGCTGGAGGCATTACCTGGCAGGCAAACGATTTACCCTCCTCACCGACCAGCGTTCGGTTGCTTTTATGTTTAATAACAAGCTGAAGGGCAAAATCAAGAACAACAAGATCTTGAGGTGGAGAATTGAGCTCTCCACCTACGATTACGATATCTTGTACCGGCCTGGTAAACTCAACGACCCCCCGGATGCTCTATCATGAAGTACTTGCGCAAACGCGCAAGTTGATAGACTACGGACCCTCCACAACGACCTCCACCCCGGGGTCACCAGACTTTACCACTTCATTAAGGCCCGCAACCTGCCCTACTCCATCGAGGAGGTCAGGACCATGACCAGGAACTGCCAAACCTGTGCCGAATGCAAACCGCATTTCTATAGGCCGGACAGAGCAAGCCTGATCAAGGCCACCCGCCCCTTCGAGCGCTTGAGCATCGATTTTAAGGGGCCCCTCCCGTCCTCTGACCGTAATGTGTACTTCCTCAACATTATTGATGAGTACTCCCGTTTCCCCTTTGCCATCCCCTGCCCAGACATGACCAGTACCACGGTCATCAAATGCCTGAACGACCTCTTCGCCTTGTTCGGGTTCCCGAACTATATACATAGCGACCGGGGCGCATCCTTCATGAGCGAGGAACTTCGCCAGTTCCTGCTCGCGAGAGGTATTGCTGCAAGCAGGACCACCAGCTACAACCCCCGGGGGAACGGCCAGGTGGAAAGAGAAAACGCGACAGTTTGGAAGGCCGTCCTCTTAGCCCTAAAGTCTAAGGGCCTCCCAATCTCTCGCTGGCAGGAAGTCCTCCCGGCAGCATTCTATTCCATCCAGTCACTGCTTTGCACTGCCATTAACGCCACCCCCCATGAACGAATGTTTGTTTTCCCCAGGAAGTTGACTACGGGAACCTCGCTACCAACATGGCTGACTTCTCCGGGGCCCGTCTTGCTGCGGAAGCACGTGAGGGCCCATAATACGGACCCCCTGGTCGAGAGGGTGGACCTCCTGCACGCTAACCCCCAGTACGCCTATGTGGCATAACCAGACGGGCGGGAGGCCACTGTCTCCTTGCGAGACCTCGCACCCTCGGGCACCCCCGAGATACCACCGTTACCCCCCACCACTCCCCCAAATCCAGCTCCTGTAGACGACATGCCAGAACCCCAGGAGCCTTCTTCGACCACGCAGACACCAGCATTACCATCGGATATTGCAACACCGCCGCCGCTGCTGCGCCGATCAGAAAGGCTTACGAGGCCTCCTGAGAGACTGACATACACGAACTGGTAGTACACTTCACCCCGCCGGACTCAATTTTAAACAAGGGGTGAATGTGGTAAACCACTGTTACCGTTCACAACCGTTCACTATTGTAACACTGTTGTTATCACTGTTTACAATGTTGTTATTGCTACACAAGGTTACCTCTTGCCACGCACACTGCTATACCTGGGCTTACCTCAGCTGACTCCGCCCATGGCTCCGCCTGCTTGCCCAGGTATAAAGGTGACCGCTTGGCTAGTATTCTCCCTTGTTGGAACCGATCGCCCACGAGGGTGGGCTCTGTTATTTAGCCAATAAAAACCTATAGTTACAATCTTAACTCGTCGCTTTTCATGGAATGAATTGATAGGTATATCAGAGTGTGTCCCGCCGTGTCTCCTTCCAGTGAGTGTGTCCCGCGGCGTGACCTTCCAGCGAGTGTGCCCGCGGTGTCTCCTTCCAGTGAGTGTGTCCTGCAATGTCTCCTTCCAGCGAATGTGTCCCGCCGTGTCTCCTTCTGGTGAGTGTGTCCCGCGGTGTCTCCTTCCAGTGAGTGTGTCCCGCGATGTCTCCTTCCAGTGAGTGTGTCCCATGGTGTCTCCTTCCAGTGAGTTTGTCCCGCGGTGTGTCTCCTTCCAGTGAGTGTGTCCCGCGGTGTCTCCTTCCAGCGAGTGTGTCCCACGGTGTCTCCTTCCAGTGAGTGTGTCCCATGGTGTCTGCTTCCAGTGAGTGTGTCCAACGGTGTCTCCTTCCAGTGAGTGTTTCCCGTGGTGTCTTCTTCCAGTGACTGTGTCCCGCGGTGTCTCCTTCCAGGGAGTGTGTCCCACGGTGTCTCCTTCCAGTGAGTTTGTCCTGCGGTGTGTCTCCTTCCAGTGAGTGTGTCCCACGGTGTCTCCTTCCAGTGAGTGTGTCCCGCGGTGTCTCCTTCCAGTGAGTGTGTCCCATGGTTTCTGCTTCCAGTGAGTGTGTCCAACGGTGTCTCCTTCCAGCGAGTGTGTCCCGCCGTGTCTCCTTCCAGTGAGTGTGTCCCGCGGTGTGTTTCCTTCCAGTGAGTGTGTGGTAAACCACTGTTACCGTTCACAACCGTTCACTATTGTTACCACCAACAGTACCGGGTATTCTCCACCATCGACCTCAAGTCAGCCTATCACCAACTCCCTATCCGCCCTGAGGACCGCCAGTATACAGCCTTCGAGGCGAATGGCCGCCTCTACCACTTCCTTAGGGTTCCCTTCGGCGTCACCAACGGAGTCTCGGTCTTCCAAAGGGAGATGGACCGGATGGTCGACCAGAATGCACTCCAGGCCACGTTCCCTTCTCTAGATAACGTCACCATCTGCGGCCGCGACCAGCAGGACCACGATGTTAATCTGGAGAAATTCCTCCGTACGGCCCAATGGCTGAATCTCACTTACAATAAGGATAAATGTGTGTTTAATACATCGCGCCTTGCCATCCTCGGCTGCGTAGTAGAGAACGGAATCATCGGCCCCGACCCCGAAAGAATGCGCCCCCTCATGGAGCTCCCCCTCCCCCACTGTCCAAATGCGCTGAAGAGAACCCTGGGGCTCTTCGCTTACTATGCCCAATGGGTGCCGAATTACGCAGACAAAGCCAGACCCCTCATGAAGTCCACCTCCTTCCCCCTGACAGCAGAAGCAGGCACAGCCTTCTCCCTCATAAAAGGAGACATTGCGAAGGTCACAATGCACGCAGTGGATGAGTCCATCCCTTTCCAAGTGGAGAGCGATGCCTCCGACTTCGCCCTAGCGGCAACCCTTAACCAGGTGGGGAGACCTGTGGCCTTCTTCTCAAGGACCCTCCAGGGCCCTGAGATCCGACACTCTTCTGTCGAGAAGGAGGCCCAGGCGATTGTGGAAGCGGTACGACGCTGGAGGCATTACCTGGCAGGCAAACGATTTACCCTCCTCACCGACCAGCGTTCGGTTGCTTTTATGTTTAATAACAAGCTGAAGGGCAAAATCAAGAACAACAAGATCTTGAGGTGGAGAATTGAGCTCTCCACCTACGATTACGATATCTTGTACCGGCCTGGTAAACTCAACGACCCCCCGGATGCTCTATCATGAAGTACTTGCGCAAACGCGCAAGTTGATAGACTACGGACCCTCCACAACGACCTCCACCCCGGGGTCACCAGACTTTACCACTTCATTAAGGCCCGCAACCTGCCCTACTCCATCGAGGAGGTCAGGACCATGACCAGGAACTGCCAAACCTGTGCCGAATGCAAACCGCATTTCTATAGGCCGGACAGAGCAAGCCTGATCAAGGCCACCCGCCCCTTCGAGCGCTTGAGCATCGATTTTAAGGGGCCCCTCCCGTCCTCTGACCGTAATGTGTACTTCCTCAACATTATTGATGAGTACTCCCGTTTCCCCTTTGCCATCCCCTGCCCAGACATGACCAGTACCACGGTCATCAAATGCCTGAACGACCTCTTCGCCTTGTTCGGGTTCCCGAACTATATACATAGCGACCGGAGCGCATCCTTCATGAGTGAGGAACTTCGCCAGTTCCTGCTCGCGAGAGGTATTGCTGCAAGCAGGACCACCAGCTACAACCCCCGGGGGAACGGCCAGGTGGAAAGAGAAAACGCGACAGTTTGGAAGGCCGTCCTCTTAGCCCTAAAGTCTAAGGGCCTCCCAATCTCTCGCTGGCAGGAAGTCCTCCCGGCAGCATTCTATTCCATCCAGTCACTGCTTTGCACTGCCATTAACACCACCCCCCATGAACGAATGTTTGTTTTCCCCAGGAAGTCGACTACGGGAACCTCGCTACCAACATGGCTGACTTCTCCGGGGCCCGTCTTGCTGCGGAAGCACGTGAGGGCCCATAATACGGACCCCCTGGTCAAGAGGGTGGACCTCCTGCATGCTAACCCCCAGTACGCCTATGTGGCATAACCAGACGGGCGGGAGGCCACTGTCTCCTTGCGAGACCTCGCACCCTCGGGCACCCCCGAGATACCACCGTTACCCCCCACCACTCCCCCAAATCCAGCTCCTGTAGACGACATGCCAGAACCCCAGGAGCCTTCTTCGACCACGCAGACACCAGCATTACCATCGGATATTGCACCACCGCCGCCGCTGCTGCGCCGATCAGAAAGGCTTACGAGGCCTCCTGAGAGACTGACATACACGAACTGGTAGTACACTTCACCCCGCCGGACTCAATTTTAAACAAGGGGTGAATGTGGTAAACCACTGTTACCGTTCACAACCGTTCACTATTGTAACACTGTTGTTATCACTGTTTACAATGTTGTTATTGCTACACAAGGTTACCTCTTGCCACGCACACTGCTATACCTGGGCTTACCTCAGCTGACTCCGCCCATGGCTCCGCCTGCTTGCCCAGGTATAAAGGTGACCGCTTGGCTAGTATTCTCCCTTGTTGGAACCGATCGCCCACGAGGGTGGGCTCTGTTATTTAGCCAATAAAAACCTATAGTTACAATCTTAACTCGTCGCTTTTCATGGAATGAATTGATAGGTATATCAGAGTGTGTCCCGCCGTGTCTCCTTCCAGTGAGTGTGTCCCGCGGCGTGACCTTCCAGCGAGTGTGCCCGCGGTGTCTCCTTCCAGTGAGTGTGTCCTGCAATGTCTCCTTCCAGCGAATGTGTCCCGCCGTGTCTCCTTCTGGTGAGTGTGTCCCGCGGTGTCTCCTTCCAGTGAGTGTGTCCCGCGATGTCTCCTTCCAGTGAGTGTGTCCCATGGTGTCTCCTTCCAGTGAGTTTGTCCCGCGGTGTGTCTCCTTCCAGTGAGTGTGTCCCGCGGTGTCTCCTTCCAGCGAGTGTGTCCCACGGTGTCTCCTTCCAGTGAGTGTGTCCCATGGTGTCTGCTTCCAGTGAGTGTGTCCAACGGTGTCTCCTTCCAGTGAGTGTTTCCCGTGGTGTCTTCTTCCAGTGACTGTGTCCCGCGGTGTCTCCTTCCAGGGAGTGTGTCCCACGGTGTCTCCTTCCAGTGAGTTTGTCCTGCGGTGTGTCTCCTTCCAGTGAGTGTGTCCCACGGTGTCTCCTTCCAGTGAGTGTGTCCCGCGGTGTCTCCTTCCAGTGAGTGTGTCCCATGGTTTCTGCTTCCAGTGAGTGTGTCCAACGGTGTCTCCTTCCAGCGAGTGTGTCCCGCCGTGTCTCCTTCCAGTGAGTGTGTCCCGCGGTGTGTTTCCTTCCAGTGAGTGTGTGGTAAACCACTGTTACCGTTCACAACCGTTCACTATTGTTACCACCAACAGTACCGGGTATTCTCCACCATCGACCTCAAGTCAGCCTATCACCAACTCCCTATCCGCCCTGAGGACCGCCAGTATACCGCCTTCGAGGCGAATGGCCGCCTCTACCACTTCCTTAGGGTTCCCTTCGGCGTCACCAACGGAGACGCGGTCTTCCAAAGGGAGATGGACCGGATGGTCGACCAGAACGCGCTCCAGGCCACGTTCCCTTATCTAGATAACGTCACCATCTGCGGCCGCGACGAGCAGGACCACGATGTTAATCTGGAGAAATTCCTCCGTACGGCCCAACGGCTGAATCTCACTTACAATAAGGATAAATGTGTGTTTAATACCTCGCGCCTTGCCATCCTCGGCTGCATAGTAGAGAACGGAGTCATCGGCCCCGACCCCGAAAGAATGCGCCCCCTCATGGAGCTCCACCTCCCCCACTGTCCAAAGGCGCTGAAGAGAACCCTGGGGCTCTTCGCTTACTATGCCCAATGGGTGCCGAATTACGCGGACAAAGCCAGACCCCTCATGAAGTCCACCTCCTTCCCCCTGGCAGCAGAAGCAGGCGCAGCCTTCTCCCTCATAAAAGGAGACATTGCGAAGGCCACAATGCACGCAGTGGATGAGTCCATCCCTTTCCAAGTGGAGAGCGATGCCTCCGACTTCGCCCGAGCGGCAACCCTTAACCAGGTGGGGAGACCTGTGGCCTTCTTCTCAAGGACCCTCCAGGGCCCTGAGATCCGACACTCTTCTGTCGAGAAGGAGGCCCAGGCGATTGTGGAAGCGGTACGATGTTGGAGGCATTACCTGGCAGGCAAACGATTTACCCTCCTCACCGACCAGCGTTCGGTTGCTTTTATGTTTAATAACAAGCTGAAGGGCAAAATCAAGAACGACAAGATCTTGAGGTGGAGAATTGAGCTCTCCACCTACGATTACGATATCTTGTACCGGCCTGGTAAACTCAATGACCCCCCGGATGCTCTATCATGAAGTACTTGCGCAAACGCGCAAGTTGATAGACTACGGACCCTCCACAACGACCTCTGCCGCCCCGGGGTCACCAGACTTTACCACTTCATTAAGGCCCGCAACCTGCCCTACTCCATCGAGGAGGTCAGGACCATGACCAGGAACTGCCAAACCTGTGCCGAATGCAATCCGCATTTCTATAGGCCGGACAGAGCAAGCCTGATCAAGGCCACCCGCCCCTTCGAGCGCTTGAGCATCGATTTTAAGGGGCCCCTCCCGTCCTCTGACCGTAATGTGTACTTCCTCAACATTATTGATGAGTACATCCATTTCCCCTTTGCCATCCCCTGCCCAGACATGACCAGTACCACGGTCATCAAATGCCTGAACGACCTCTTCGCCTTGTTCGGGTTCCCGAACTATATACATAGCGACCGGGGCGCATCCTTCATGAGCGAGGAACTTCGCCAGTTCCTGCTCGCGAGAGGTATTGCTGCAAGCAGGACCACCAGCTACAACCCCCGGGGGAACGGCCAGGTGGAAAGAGAAAACGCGACAGTTTGGAAGGCCGTCCTCTTAGCCCTAAAGTCTAAGGGCCTCCCAATCTCTCGCTGGCAGGAAGTCCTCCCGGCAGCATTCTATTCCATCCAGTCACTGCTTTGCACTGCCATTAACGCCACCCCCCATGAACGAATGTTTGATTTCCCCAGGAAGTCGACTACGGGAACCTCGCTACCAACATGGCTGACTTCTCCGGGGCCCGTCTTGCTGCGGAAGCACGTGAGGGCCCATAAAATGGACCCCCTGGTCGAGAGGGTGGACCTCCTGCACGCCAACCCCCAGTACGCCTATGTGGCATAACCAGATGGGCGGGAGGACACTGTCTCCTTGCGAGACCTCACACCCTCGGGCACACCCGAGATAGCACCGTTACCCCCCACCACTCCCCCAAATCCAGCTCCTGTAGACGACATGCCGGAACCCCAGGAGCCTTCGTCGACCACGCAGACACCAGCATTACCATCGGATACTGCACCATCGCCGCCGCTGCTGCGCCGATCAGAAAGGCTTACGAAGCCTCCTGAGAGACTGACATACACGAACTGGTAGTACACTTCACCCCGCCGGACTCAATTTTAAACCAGGGGTGAATGTGGTAAACAACTGTTACCGTTCACAACCGTTCACTATTGTTACACTGTTGTTATCACTGTTTACACTGTTGTTATCGCTACACAAGGTTACCTCTTGCCACGCACACTGCTATACCTGGGCTAACCGCAGCTGACTCCGCCCATGGCTCCGCCTGCTTGCCCAGGTATAAAGGTGACCGCTTGGCTAGTATTCTCCCTTGTTGGAACCGATCGCCCACGAAGGTGGGCTCTGTTATTTAGCCAATAAAAACCTATAGTAACAATCTTAACTCGTCGCTTTTCATGGAATGAATTGATAGGTATGTCAGAGTGTGTCCCGCCATGTCTCCTTCCAGTGAGTGTGTCCCGCAGTGTGTCTCCTTCCAGTGAGTGTGTCCCGCGTTGTCTCCTTCCAGTGAGTGTGTCCCACGGTGCCTCCTTCCAGTGAGTGTGTCCCGCAGTGTCTCCTTCCAGTGAGTGTGTCCCACGGTGTCTCCTTCCACTGACTTTGTCAAATGGTGTCTCATTGAGTGAGTGTGTCCCGCGGTGTCTCCTTCCAGTGAGTGTGTCCCGCGGTGTCTCCTTCCAGCGAGTCTGTCCCGCGGTGTCTCCTTCCAGTGAGTGTGTCCCGTGGTGTCTCCTTCCAGCGAGTTTGGCCCACGATGTGTCTTCTTCCAGTGAGTGTGTCCCGCGGTGTCTCCTTCCAGTGGGTGTGTCCTGTGGTGTCTCCTTCCAGTGAGTGTGACCCGCGGTGTCTCCTTCCAATGAGTGTGTCCCGCGGTGTCTCCTTCCAGTGAGTGTGTCCCGCGGTGTCTCCTTCCAGTGAGTGTGTCCCGTGGTGTCTCCTTCCAGTGAGTTTGTCCCACGATGTGTCTTCTTCCAGTGAGTGTGTCCCGCGGTGTCTAATTCCAGTGGGTCTGTTCCGTGGTGTCTCCATCCAGTGAGTGTGTCCCGTCGTGTCTCCTTCCAGTGAGTGTGTCCCGCGGTGTCTCCTTCCAGTGAGTGTGTCCCGCTGTGTCTCCTTCCAGTGAGTGTGTCCCGTGGTGTCTCCTTCCAGTGATTGTGTCCAACGGTGTCCCCTTCCAGTGAGTTTGTCCCACGGTGTCTCCTTACAGCGAATGTGTCCAGCGGTGTCTCCTTCCAGTGATTGTGTCCCGCGGTGTGTCTCCTTCCAGTGAGTGGGTCCCGCGATGTCTGCTTCAAGTGAGTGTGTCCCGCGATGTGTCTTCTTCCAGTGAGTGTGTCCCGTGGTGTCTCCTTCCAGTGGGTGTGTCCCGCGGTGTCTCCTTCCAGTGAGTGTGTCCCATGGTGTCTCCCTCCAGTGAGTGTGTCCCGTGATGTGTCTACTTCCAGTGAGTGTGTCCCGTGGTGTCTCCTTCCAGGGAATATGTCCCGCGGTGTCTCCTTCCAGTGATTGTGTCCCGTGGTGTCTTCTTCCAGCGAGTGTGTCCCGCGATGTCTCCTTCCAGCAAGTGTGTCCCGTGGTGTCTCCTTCCAGTGAGTGTTTCCCGCGGCGTGCCCTTCCAGCGAGTGTGCCCGCGGTGTCTCCTTCCAGTGAGTGTGTCACGCAGTGTCTCTTTCCAGTGAGTGTGTCCCGCACTGTCTCCTTCCAACGAGTGTGTCCCGCCGTGTCTCTTTCCAGTGAGTGTGTCCCGCGGTGTGTCTCCTTCCAGTGAGTGTGTCCCGCAGTGTCTCCTTCAAGTGAGTGTGTCCATGGTGCCTCCTTCCAGTGACTGTGTCCCGCGGTGTCTCCTTCCAGTGAGTGTGTCCCGCGATGTCTCCTTCCAGTGAGTGTGTCCCGCGGTGTCTCCTTCCAGTGACTGTGTCCCGAGGTGTCTCCTTCCAGTGAGTGTGTCCCGCGGTGTCTCCTTCTACTGACTGTATCCCGTGGTGTCTCCTTCCAGTGAGTGTGTCCCGCGGTGTCTCCTTCCAGCGAGTGTGTCCCGCGGTGTCTCCTTCCAGTGAGTTTGCCCCACGATGTGTCTTCTTCCAGTGAGTGTGTCCCGCGGTGTCTAATTCCAGTGGGTCTGTTCCGTGGTGTCTCCTTCCAGTGAGTGTGTCCCGTGGTGTCTCCTTCCAGTGAGTGTGTCCCGTGGTGTCTCCTTCCAGTGAGTGTGTCCCGCTGTGTCTCCTTCCAGTGAGTGTGTCCCGTGGTGTCTCCTTCCAGTGATTGTGTCCAACGGTGTCCCCTTCCAGTGAGTTTGTCCCACGGTGTCTCCTTACAGTGAATGTGTCCAGCGGTGTCTCCTTCCAGTGATTTTGTCCCGCGGTGTGTCTCCTTCCAGTGAGTGTGTCCCGCGATGTCTGCTTCAAGTGAGTGTGTCCCGCGATGTGTCTTCTTCCAGTGAGTTGGTCCCGTGGTGTCTCCTTCCAGTGGGTGTGTCCCGCGGTGTCTCCTTCCAGTGAGTGTGTCCCATGGTGTCTCCCTCCAGTGAGTGTGTCCCGCGATGTGTCTACTTCCAGTGAGTGTGTCCCGTGGTGTCTCCTTCCAGGGAATATGTCCCGCGGTGTCTCCTTCCAGTGATTGTGTCCCGTGGTGTCTTCTTCCAGCGAGTGTGTCCCGCGATGTCTCCTTCCAGCAAGTGTGTCCCGTGGTGTCTCCTTCCAGTGAGTGTTTCCCGCGGCGTGCCCTTCCAGCGAGTGTGCCCGCGGTGTCTCCTTCCAGTGAGTGTGTCACGCAGTGTCTCTTTCCAGTGAGTGTGTCCCGCACTGTCTCCTTCCAGCGAGTGTGTCCCGCCGTGTCTCTTTCCAGTGAGTGTGTCCCGCGGTGTGTCTCCTTCCAGTGAGTGTGTCCCGCAGTGTCTCCTTCAAGTGAGTGTGTCCATGGTGCCTCCTTCCAGTGAGTGTGTCCCGCGGTGTCTCCTTCCAGTGAGTGTGTCCCGCGATGTCTCCTTCCAGTGAGTGTGTCCCGCGGTGTCTCCTTCCAGTGACTGTGTCCCGAGGTGTCTCCTTCCAGTGAGTGTGTCCCGCGGTGTCTCCTTCTACTGACTGTGTCCCGTGGTGTCTCCTTCCAGTGAGTGTGTCCCGCGGTGTCTCCTTCCAGCGAGTGTGTCCCGCGGTGTCTCTTTCAAGTGAGTGTGTCTCGCGGTGTCTCCTTCCAGCGAGTGTGTCCCGCGGTGTCTACTTCCAGTGAGTATGTCCCGTGGTGTCTTCTTCCAGTGAGTGTGTCCCGTGGAGTCGCCTTCCAGTGAGTGTGTCCCGCGGTGTCTCCTTCCAGCGAGTGTGTCACGCAGTGTCTCCTTCTAATGAGTGTATCACACAGTGTCTCCTTCCAATGAGTGTGTCCCGAAGTGTCTCCTTCCAGCGAGTGTGTCCCGCCGTGTCTCCTTTCAGTGAGTGTGTCCCGCGGAATCTCATTCCAGTGAGTGTGTCCCGCGATGTCTCCTTCCACTGAGTGAGTCCCGCGGTGTCTCCTTCCAGCGAGTGTGTCCCACGGTGTCACTTCCGAGTGACTGTGTCCCGCGGTGTCTCCTTCCAGCGAGTGCATCCCGCGGTGTCTACTTCCAGTGAAAGTTTCCCATGGTGTCTCCTTCCAGTGGGTGTGTCCCGCGGTGTCTCCTTCCAGTGAGTGCGTCCCGCGATGTCTCCTTCCAGCGAGTGTGTCCCGCCGTGTCTCCTTCAAGTGAGTGTGTCCCGCGGTGTCTCCTACGAATGAATGTGTCCCGCGGTGTCTCTTTCCAGTGAGTGTGTCCCATGGCGTCTCATTCCAGTGAGTGTGTCCCATGGCGTCTCATTCCAGTGAGTGTGTCCCGTGGTGTCTCCTTCCAGTGAGTGTGTCCCGCGGCGTCTCCTTCCAGTGAGTGTGTCCCGCGGTGTCTCCTTCCAATGAGTGTGTCCCGCGATGTCTCCTTCCAGTGAGTGTGCCCCGCGGTGTCTCCTTCCAGTGAGTGTGTCCCGCGATGTCTCCTTCCAGTGAGTGTGTCCCGCGGTGTCTCCTTCCAGTGAGTGTGTCCCACGATGTCTGCTTCCACTGAGTGTGTCCCTTGGCACCTCCTTCCTGTGAGTGTGTCCCGCGGTGTCTCCTTCCAGCGAGTGTGTCCCGCGGTGTCTCCTTCCAGTGAGTGTGTCCCACGATGTCTGCTTCCACTGAGTGTGTCCCTTGGCACCTCCTTCCTGTGAGTGTGTCCCGCAGTGTCTCTTTCCAGTGAAAGTGTCCCGCGGTGTCTCCTTCCAATGAATGTGTCCCGCGGTGTATTTCCTTCCAGTGAGTGTGTCGCGCGGTGTATTTCCTTCCTGTGAGTGTGTCCCGTGGTGCTTCCTTCCAGTGAGTGTGTCCCGTGATGTCTCCTTCCACTGAGTGTGTCCCTTGGCACTTCCTTCCTGTGAGTGTGTCCCGCGGTGTCTCCTTCCAGCGAGTGTGTCCCGCAGTGTCTCTTTCCAGTGAAAGTGTCCCGCGGTGTCTCCTTCCAATGAATGTGTCCCGCGGTGTCTCCTTCCAGTGAGTGTGTCCCATGGTGTCTACTTCCAGTGAGTGTGTCCAACGGTGTCTCCTTCCAGTGATTGTGTCGCGCGGTGTATTTCCTTCCAGTGAGTGTGTCCCGCGGTGTCTGCTTCCTGTGAGTGTGTCCCGTGGTGTCTCCTTCCAGTGAGTGTGTCCTGTGGTGTGTCTCCTTCCAGTGAGTGTGTCCCGTGGTGTCTCCTTCCAGTGATTGTGTCCAACGGTGTCCCCTTCCAGTGAGTTTGTCCCACGGTGTCTCCTTACAGTGAACGTGTCCAGCGGTGTCTCCTTCCAGTGATTGTGTCCCGCGGTGTGTCTCCTTCCAGTGAGTGTGTCCCGCGATGTCTGCTTCAAGTGAGTGTGTCCCGCGATGTGTCTTCTTCCAGTGAGTTGGTCCCGTGGTGTCTCCTTCCAGTGGGTGTGTCCCGCGGTGTCTCCTTCCAGTGAGTGTGTCCCATGGTGTCTCCCTCCAGTGAGTGTGTCCCGCGATGTGTCTACTTCCAGTGAGTGTGTCCCGTGGTGTCTCCTTCCAGGGAATATGTCCCGCGGTGTCTCCTTCCAGTGATTGTGTCCTGTGGTGTCTTCTTCCAGCGAGTGTGTCCCGCGATGTCTCCTTCCAGCAAGTGTGTCCCGTGGTGTCTCCTTCCAGTGAGTGTTTCCCGCGGCGTGCCCTTCCAGCGAGTGTGCCCGCGGTGTCTCCTTCCAGTGAGTGTGTCCCGCACTGTCTCCTTCCAGCGAGTGTGTCCCGCCGTGTCTCTTTCCAGTGAGTGTGTCCCGCTGTGTGTCTCCTTCCAGTGAGTGTGTCCCGCAGTGTCTCCTTCAAGTGAGTGTGTCCATGGTGCCTCCTTCCAGTGAGTGTGTCCCACGGTGTCTCCTTCCAGTGAGTGTGTCCCGCGATGTCTCCTTCCAGTGAGTGTGTCCCTTGGCACCTCCTTCCTGTGAGTGTGTCCCGCGGTGTCTCCTTCCAGCGAGTGTGTCCCGCAGTGTCTCTTTCCAGTGAAAGTGTCCCGCGGTGTCTCCTTCCAATGAATGTGTCCCGCGGTGTCTCCTTCCAGTGAGTGTGTCCCATGGTGTCTACTTCCAGTGAGTGTGTCCAACGGTGTCTCCTTCCAGTGATTGTGTCGCGCGGTGTATTTCCTTCCAGTGAGTGTGTCCCGCGGTGTCTGCTTCCTGTGAGTGTGTCCCGTGGTGCTTCCTTCCAGTGAGTGTGTCCCGTGATGTCTCCTTCCACTGAGTGTGTCCCTTGGCACCTCCTTCCTGTGAGTGTGTCCCGCGGTGTCTCCTTCCAGCGAGTGTGTCCCGCAGTGTCTCTTTCCAGTGAAAGTGTCCCGCGGTGTCTCCTTCCAGTGAGTGTGTCCCATGGTGTCTACTTCCAGTGATTGTGTCCCGAGGTGTCTCCTTCCAGTGACTGTGTCCCGAGGTGTCTCCTTCCAGTGAGTGTGTCCCGCGGTGTCTCCTTCTACTGACTGTGTCCCGTGGTGTCTCCTTCCAGTGAGTGTGTCCCGCGGTGTCTCCTTCCAGCGAGTGTGTCCCGCGGTGTCTTCTTCCAGTGAGTGTGTCCCGCCGTGTCTCCTTCCAGCGAGTGTGTCCCGCCGTGTCTCCTTCCAGCGAGTGTGTCCCGCCGTGTCTCCTTTCAGTGAGTGTGTCCCGTGGAATCTCATTCCAGTGACTGTGTCCCGCGGTGTCTCCTTCCAGCGAGTGCGTCCCGCGGTGTCTACTTCCAGTGAAAGTTTCCCATGGTGTCTCCTTCCAGTGGGTGTGTCCCGCGGTGTCTCCTTCCAGTGAGTGCGTCCCGCGATGTCTCCTTCCAGCGAGTGTGCCCCGCGGTGTCTCCTTCCACTGAGTGTGCCCCGCGGTGTGTCTTCTTCCAGTAAGTGTGTCCCGTCATGTCTCCTTCCAGTGAATGTGTCCTGCGGTGTCTCCTTCCAGCGAGTGTGTCCCGCCATGTCTCCTTCCAGCGAGTGTGTCCCGCCATGTCTCCTTCCAGTGAATGGGCCCCGCAGTGTCTCCTTCAAGTGAGTGTGTCCGTGGTGTCTCCTTCCAGCGAGTGTGTCCCGCGGTGTCTCCTACGAATGACTGTGTCCCGCGGTGTCTCCTTCGAGTGAATGTGTCCCGCGGTGTCTCTTTCCAGTGAGTGTGTCCCGCGGTGTCTCCTTCCAGTGAGTGTGTCCCATGGCGTCTCATTCCAGTGAGTGTGTCCCATGGCGTCTCATTCCAGTGAGTGAGTCCCACGGTGTCTCTTTCCAGTGAGTGTGTCCCGTGGTGTCTCCTTCCAGTGAGTGTGTCCCGCGGCGTCTCCTTCCAGTGAGTGTGTCCCGCGGTGTCTCCTTCCAATGAGTGTGTCCCGCGATGTCTCCTTCCAGTGAGTGTGCCCCGCGGTGTCTCCTTCCAGTGAGTGTGTCCCGCGATGTCTCCTTCCAGTGATTGTGTCCCACGGAGTCTCATTCCAGTGAGTGTGTCCCGCGATGTCTCCTTCCAGTGAGTGTGTCCCGCGGTGTCTCCTTCCAGTGAGTGTGTCCCACGATGTCTGCTTCCACTGAGTGTGTCCCTTGGCACCTCCTTCCTGTGAGTGTGTCCCGCGGTGTCTCCTTCCAGCGAGTGTGTCCCGCAGTGTCTCTTTCCAGTGAAAGTGTCCCGCGGTGTCTCCTTCAATGAATGTGTCCCGCGGTGTCTCCTTCCAGTGATTGTGTCGCGCGGTGTATTTCCTTCCAGTGAGTGTGTCCCGCGGTGTCTGCTTCCTGTGAGTGTGTCCCGTGGTGCTTCCTTCCAGTGAGTGTGTCCCGTGATGTCTCCTTCCACTGAGTGTGTCCCTTGGCACCTCCTTCCTGTGAGTGTGTCCCGCGGTGTCTCCTTCCAGCGAGTGTGTCCCGCAGTGTCTCTTTCCAGTGAAAGTGTCCCGCGGTGTCTCCTTCCAATGAATGTGTCCCGCGGTGTCTGCTTCCTGTGAGTGTGTCCCGCAGTGTCTACTTCCAGTGAGTGTGTCCCGTGATGTGTCCTTCCAGTGAGTGTGTCCTGTGGTGTGTCTCCTTCTGGTGAGTGTGTCCCGCGGTGTCTCCTTCCAGTGAGTGTGTCCCGCGATGTCTCCTTCCAGTGAGTGTGTCCCACGGTGTCTCCTTCCAGTGAGTTTGTCCCGCGGTGTGTCTCCTTCCAGTGAGTGTGTCCCGCGGTGTCTCCTTCCAGTGAGTGTGTCCCACGGTGTCTCCTTCCAGTGAGTGTGTCCCATGGTGTCTGCTTCCAGTGAGTGTGTCCAACGGTGTCTCCTTCCAGTGAGTGTTTCCCGTGGTGTCTTCTTCCAGTGACTGTGTCCCGCGGTGTCTCCTTCCAGAGAGTGTGTCCCACGGTGTCTCCTTCCAGTGAGTTTGTCCTGTGGTGTGTCTCCTTCCAGTGAGTGTGTCCCACGGTGTCTCCTTCCAGT
Source organism: Somniosus microcephalus (assembly GCF_052327205.1). Lineage (NCBI taxonomy): Eukaryota > Metazoa > Chordata > Chondrichthyes > Squaliformes > Somniosidae > Somniosus > Somniosus microcephalus. The sequence continues at coordinate 104,695,829 of NC_140991.1, read as the reverse complement.
GAGTGTGTCCCGCGGTGTCTCCTTCCAGTGAGTGTGTCCCATGGTTTCTGCTTCCAGTGAGTGTGTCCAACGGTGTCTCCTTCCAGCGAGTGTGTCCCGCCGTGTCTCCTTCCAGTGAGTGTGTCCCGCGGTGTGTTTCCTTCCAGTGAGTGTGTGGTAAACCACTGTTACCGTTCACAACCGTTCACTATTGTTACCACCAACAGTACCGGGTATTCTCCACCATCGACCTCAAGTCAGCCTATCACCAACTCCCTATCCGCCCTGAGGACCGCCAGTATACCGCCTTCGAGGCGAATGGCCGCCTCTACCACTTCCTTAGGGTTCCCTTCGGCGTCACCAACGGAGACGCGGTCTTCCAAAGGGAGATGGACCGGATGGTCGACCAGAACGCGCTCCAGGCCACGTTCCCTTATCTAGATAACGTCACCATCTGCGGCCGCGACGAGCAGGACCACGATGTTAATCTGGAGAAATTCCTCCGTACGGCCCAACGGCTGAATCTCACTTACAATAAGGATAAATGTGTGTTTAATACCTCGCGCCTTGCCATCCTCGGCTGCATAGTAGAGAACGGAGTCATCGGCCCCGACCCCAAAAGAATGCGCCCCCTCATGGAGCTCCACCTCCCCCACTGTCCAAAGGCGCTGAAGAGAACCCTGGGGCTCTTCGCTTACTATGCCCAATGGGTGCCGAATTACGCGGACAAAGCCAGACCCCTCATGAAGTCCACCTCCTTCCCCCTGGCCGCAGAAGCAGGCGCAGCCTTCTCCCTCATAAAAGGAGACATTGCGAAGGCCACAATGCACGCAGTGGATGAGTCCATCCCTTTCCAAGTGGAGAGCGATGCCTCCGACTTCGCCCTAGCGGCAACCCTTAACCAGGTGGGGAGACCTGTGGCCTTCTTCTCAAGGACCCTCCAGGGCCCTGAGATCCGACACTCTTCTGTCGAGAAGGAGGCCCAGGCGATTGTGGAAGCGGTACGATGTTGGAGGCATTACCTGGCAGGCAAACGATTTACCCTCCTCACCGACCAGCGTTCGGTTGCTTTTATGTTTAATAACAAGCTGAAGGGCAAAATCAAGAACGACAAGATCTTGAGGTGGAGAATTGAGCTCTCCACCTACGATTACGATATCTTGTACCGGCCTGGTAAACTCAATGACCCCCCGGATGCTCTATCATGAAGTACTTGCGCAAACGCGCAAGTTGATAGACTACGGACCCTCCACAACGACCTCTGCCGCCCCGGGGTCACCAGACTTTACCACTTCATTAAGGCCCGCAACCTGCCCTACTCCATCGAGGAGGTCAGGACCATGACCAGGAACTGCCAAACCTGTGCCGAATGCAAACCGCATTTCTATAGGCCGGACAGAGCAAGCCTGATCAAGGCCACCCGCCCCTTCGAGCGCTTGAGCATCGATTTTAAGGGGCCCCTCCAGTCCTCTGACCGTAATGTGTACTTCCTCCACATTATTGATGAGTACATCCGTTTCCCCTTTGCCATCCCCTGCCCAGACATGACCAGTACCACGGTTATCAAATGCCTGAACGACCTCTTCGCCTTGTTCGGGTTCCCGAACTATATACATAGCGACCGGGGCGCATCCTTCATGAGCGAGGAACTTCGCCAGTTCCTGCTCGCGAGAGGTATTGCTGCAAGCAGGACCACCAGCTACAACCCCCGGGGGAACGGCCAGGTGGAAAGAGAAAACGCGACAGTTTGGAAGGCCGTCCTCTTAGCCGTAAAGTCTAAGGGCCTCCCAATCTCTCGCTGGCAGGAAGTCCTCCTGGCAGCACTCCATTCCATCCAGTCACTGCTTTGCACTGCCATTAACGCCACCCCCCATGAACGAATGTTTGTTTTCCCCAGGAAGTCGACTACGGGAACCTCGCTACCAACATGGCTGACTTCTCCGGGGCCCGTCTTGCTGCGAAAGCACGTGAGGGCCCATAAAATGGACCCCCTGGTCGAGAGGGTGGACCTCCTGCACGCCAACCCCCAGTACGCCTATGTGGCATAACCAGACGGGCGGGAGGACACTGTCTCCTTGCGAGACCTCACACCCTCGGGCACACCCGAGATAGCACCGTTACCCCCCACCACTCCCCCAAATCCAGCTCCTGTAGACGGCATGCCGGAACCCCAGGAGCCTTCGTCGACCACGCAGACACCAGCATTACCATCGGATACTGCACCATCGCCGCCGCTGCTGCGCCGATCAGAAAGGCTTACGAAGCCTCCTGAGAGACTGACATACACGAACTGGTAGTACACTTCACCCCGCTGGACTCAATTTTAAACCAGGGGTGAATGTGGTAAACCACTGTTACCGTTCACAACCGTTCACTATTGTTACACTGTTGTTATCACTGTTTACACTGTTGTTATCGCTACACAAGGTTACCTCTTGCCACGCACACTGCTATACCTGGGCGAACCGCAGCTGACTCCGCCCATGGCTCCGCCTGCTTGCCCAGGTATAAAGGTGACCGCTTGGCTAGTATTCTCCCTTGTTGGAACCGATCGCCCACGAGGGTGGGCTCTGTTATTTAGCCAATAAAAACCTATAGTAACAATCTTAACTCGTCGCTTTTCATGGAATGAATTGATAGGTATGTCAGAGTGTGTCCCGCCATGTCTCCTTCCAGTGAGTGTGTCCCGCAGTGTGTCTCCTTCCAGTGAGTGTGTCCCGCGATGTCTCCTTCCAGTGAGTGTGTCCCACGGTGCCTCCTTCCAGTGAATGTGTCCCGCAGTGTCTCCTTCCAGTGAGTGTGTCCCACGGTGTCTCCTTCCACTGACTTTGTCAAATGGTGTCTCCTTTGAGTGAGTGTGTCCCGCGGTGTCTCCTTCCAGTGAGTGTGTCCCGCGGTGTCTCCTTCCAGCGAGTCTGTCCCGCGGTGTCTCCTTCCAGTGAGTGTGTCCCGTGGTGTCTCCTTCCAGCGAGTTTGTCCCACGATGTGTCTTCTTCCAGTGAGTGTGTCCCGCGGTGTCTCCTTCCAGTGGGTGTGTCCTGTGGTGTCTCCTTCCAGTGAGTGTGACCCGCGGTGTCTCCTTCCAGTGAGTGTGTCCCGCGGTGTCTCCTTCCAGTGAGTGTGTCCCACGGTGTCTCCTTCCAGTGAGTGTGTCCCGTGGTGTCTCCTTCCAGTGAGTTTGTCCCACGATGTGTCTTCTTCCAGTGAGTGTGTCCCGCGGTGTCTAATTCCAGTGGGTCTGTTCCGTGGTGTCTCCTTCCAGTGAGTGTGTCCCGTGGTGTCTCCTTCCAGTGATTGTGTCCAACGGTGTCCCCTTCCAGTGAGTTTGTCCCACGGTGTCTCCTTACAGTGAATGTGTCCAGCGGTGTCTCCTTCCAGTGATTGTGTCCCGCGGTGTGTCTCCTTCCAGTGAGTGTGTCCCGCGATGTCTGCTTCAAGTGAGTGTGTCCCGCGATGTGTCTTCTTCCAGTGAGTGTGTCCCGTGGTGTCTCCTTCCAGTGGGTGTGTCCCGCGGTGTCTCCTTCCAGTGAGTGTGTCCCATGGTGTCTCCCTCCAGTGAGTGTGTCCCGCGATGTGTCTACTTCCAGTGAGTGTGTCCCGTGGTGTCTCCTTCCAGTGAGTGTGTCACACAGTGTCTCCTTCCAATGAGTGTGTCCCGAAGTGTCTCCTTCCAGCGAGTGTGTCCCGCCGTGTCTCCTTTCAGTGAGTGTGTCCCGCGGAATCTCATTCCAGTGAGTGTGTCCCGCGATGTCTCCTTCCACTGAGTGAGTCCCGCGGTGTCTCCTTCCAGCGAGTGTGTCCCACGGTGTCTCCTTCTAATGAGTGTATCACACAGTGTCTCCTTCCAATGAGTGTGTCCCGAAGTGTCTCCTTCCAGCGAGTGTGTCCCGCGGTGTCTCCTTCTAATGAGTGTATCACACAGTGTCTCCTTCCAATGAGTGTGTCCCGAAGTGTCTCCTTCCAGCGAGTGTGTCCCGCCGTGTCTCCTTTCAGTGAGTGTGTCCCGCGGAATCTCATTCCAGTGAGTGTGTCCCGCGATGTCTCCTTCCACTGAGTGAGTCCCGCGGTGTCTCCTTCCAGCGAGTGTGTCCCACGGTGTCACTTCTGAGTGACTGTGTCCCGCGGTGTCTCCTTCCAGCGAGTGCATCCCGCGGTGTCTACTTCCAGTGAAAGTTTCCCATGGTGTCTCCTTCCAGTGGGTGTGTCCCGCGGTGTCTCCTTCCAGTGAGTGCGTCCCGCGATGTCTCCTTCCAGCGAGTGTGCCCCGCGGTGTCTCCTTCCACTGAGTGTGCCCCGCGGTGTGTCTTCTTCCAGTAAGTGTGTCCCGTCATGTCTCCTTCCAGTGAATGTGTCCTGCGGTGTCTCCTTCCAGCGAGTGTGTCCCGCCGTGTCTCCTTCCAGTGAGTGTGTCCCGCAGTGTCTCCTTCAAGTGAGTGTGTCCGTGGTGTCTCCTTCCAGCGAGTGTGTCCCGCGGTGTCTCCTACGAATGACTGTGTCCCGCGGTGTCTCCTTCGAGTGAGTGTGTCCCGCGGTGTCTCTTTCCAGTGAGTGTGTCCCGCGGTGTCTCCTTCCAGTGAGTATGTCCCACGGTGTCTTCTTCCAGCGAGTGTGTCCCGTGGTGTCTCCTTCCAGCAAGTGTGTCCTGCGGTGTCTCCGTCCAGTGAGTGTGTCCCGCGGCGTGACCTTCCAGCGAGTGTGCCCGCGGTGCCTCCTTCCAGCGAGTGTGTCCCGCTGTGTCTCCATCCAGTGAGTGTGTCCCGCGGTGTGTCTCCTTCCAGTGAGTGTGTCCCGTGGTGTCTCCTTTCAGTGAGTGTGTCAGCGGTGTCTCCTTCCTGTGAGTGTGTCCCGCGATGTTTCCTTCCAGTGAGTGTGTCCCGCGGTGTCTCCTTCCAGTGAGTGTGTCCCGCGGTGTCTCCTTCCACTGACTTTGTCAAATGGTGTTTCCTTTGAGTGAGTGTGTCCCGCGGTGTCTCCTTACAGTGAGTGTGTCCCGCGGTGTCTCCTTCCAGCAAGTCTGTCCTGCGGTGTCTCCTTCCAGTGAGTGTGTCCCGTGGTGTCTCCTTCCAGTGAGTTTGTCCCACGATGTGTCTTCTTCCAGTGAGTGTGTCCCGCGGTGTCTCCTTCCAGTGGGTGTGTCCCGTGTTGTCTCCTTCCAGTGAGTGTGTCCCACGGTGTCTCCTTCCAGTGAGTGTGTCCCGCGGTGTCTCCTTCCCGTGAGTGTGTCCCGCGGTGTCTCCTTCCCGTGAGTGTGTCCCGTGGTGTCTCCTTCCAGTGAGTTTGCCCCACGATGTGTCTTCTTCCAGTGAGTGTGTCGCGCGATGTCTAATTCCAGTGGGTCTGTTCCGTGGTGTCTCCTTCCAGTGAGTGTGTCCCGTGGTGTCTCCTTCCAGTGAGTGTGTCCCGCAGTGTCTCCTTCCAGTGAGTGTGTCCCGCTGTGTCTCCTTCCAGTGAGTGTGTCCCGTGGTGTCTCCTTCCAGTGATTGTGTCCAACGGTGTCCCCTTCCAGTGAGTTTGTCCCACGGTGTCTCCTTACAGTGAATGTGTCCAGCGGTGTCTCCTTCCAGTGATTGTGTCCCGCGGTGTGTCTCCTTCCAGTGAGTGTGTCCCACGGTGTCACTTCCGAGTGACTGTGTCCCGCGGTGTCTCCTTCCAGCGAGTGCGTCCCGCGGTGTCTACTTCCAGTGAAAGTTTCCCATGGTGTCTCCTTCCAGTGGGTGTGTCCCGCGGTGTCTCCTTCCAGTGAGTGCGTCCCGCGATGTCTCCTTCCAGCGAGTGTGCCCCGCGGTGTCTCCTTCCACTGAGTGTGCCCCGCGGTGTGTCTTCTTCCAGTAAGTGTGTCCCGTCATGTCTCCTTCCAGTGAATGTGTCCTGCGGTGTCTCCTTCCAGCGAGTGTGTCCCGCCGTGTCTCCTTCCAGTGAGTGTGTCCCGCAGTGTCTCTTTCAAGTGAGTGTGTCCGTGGTGTCTCCTTCCAGCGAGTGTGTCCCGCGGTGTCTCCTACGAATGACTGTGTCCCGCGGTGTCTCCTTCGAGTGAGTGTGTCCCGCGGTGTCTCTTTCCAGTGAGTGTGTCCCGCGGTGTCTCCTTCCAGTGAGTATGTCCCACGGTGTCTTCTTCCAGCGAGTGTGTCCCGTGGTGTCTCCTTCCAGCAAGTGTGTCCCGCGGTGTCTCCGTCCAGTGAGTGTGTCCCGCGGCGTGACCTTCCAGCGAGTGTGCCCGCGGTGCCTCCTTCCAGCGAGTGTGTCCCGCCGTGTCTCCATCCAGTGAGTGTGTCCCGCGGTGTGTCTCCTTCCAGTGAGTGTGTCCCGTGGTGTCTCCTTTCAGTGAGTGTGTCAGCGGTGTCTCCTTCCTGTGAGTGTGTCCCGCGATGTTTCCTTCCAGTGAGTGTGTCCCGCGGTGTCTCCTTCCAGTGAGTGTGTCCCGCGGTGTCTCCTTCCACTGACTTTGTCAAATGGTGTTTCCTTTGAGTGAGTGTGTCCCGCGGTGTCTCCTTACAGTGAGTGTGTCCCGCGGTGTCTCCTTCCAGCAAGTTTGTCCTGCGGTGTCTCCTTCCAGTGAGTGTGTCCCGTGGTGTCTCCTTCCAGTGAGTTTGTCCCACGATGTGTCTTCTTCCAGTGAGTGTGTCCCGCGGTGTCTCCTTCCAGTGGGTGTGTCCCGTGTTGTCTCCTTCCAGTGAGTGTGTCCCACGGTGTCTCCTTGCAGTGAGTGTGTCCCGCGGTGTCTCCTTCCCGTGAGTGTGTCCCGCGGTGTCTCCTTCCCGTGAGTGTGTCCCGTGGTGTCTCCTTCCAGTGAGTTTGCCCCACGATGTGTCTTCTTCCAGTGAGTGTGTCGCGCGATGTCTAATTCCAGTGGGTCTGTTCCGTGGTGTCTCCTTCCAGTGAGTGTGTCCCGTGGTGTCTCCTTCCAGTGAGTGTGTCCCGCAGTGTCTCCTTCCAGTGAGTGTGTCCCGCGGTGTCTCCTTCCAGTGAGTGTGTCCCGTGGTGTCTCCTTCCAGTGAATGTGTCCAGCGGTGTCTCCTTCCAGTGATTGTGTCCCGCGGTGTGTCTCCTTCCAGTGAGTGTGTCCCACGGTGTCACTTCCGAGTGACTGTGTCCCGCGGTGTCTCCTTCCAGCGAGTGCGTCCCGCGGTGTCTACTTCCAGTGAAAGTTTCCCATGGTGTCTCCTTCCAGTGGGTGTGTCCCGCGGTGTCTCCTTCCAGTGAGTGCGTCCCGCGATGTCTCCTTCCAGCGAGTGTGCCCCGCGGTGTCTCCTTCCACTGAGTGTGCCCCGCGGTGTGTCTTCTTCCAGTAAGTGTGTCCCGTCATGTCTCCTTCCAGTGAATGTGTCCTGCGGTGTCTCCTTCCAGCGAGTGTGTCCCGCCGTGTCTCCTTCCAGTGAGTGTGTCCCGCAGTGTCTCTTTCAAGTGAGTGTGTCCGTGGTGTCTCCTTCCAGCGAGTGTGTCCCGCGGTGTCTCCTACGAATGACTGTGTCCCGCGGTGTCTCCTTCGAGTGAGTGTGTCCCGCGGTGTCTCTTTCCAGTGAGTGTGTCCCGCGGTGTCTCCTTCCAGTGAGTATGTCCCACGGTGTCTTCTTCCAGCGAGTGTGTCCCGTGGTGTCTCCTTCCAGCAAGTGTGTCCCGCGGTGTCTCCGTCCAGTGAGTGTGTCCCGCGGCGTGACCTTCCAGCGAGTGTGCCCGCGGTGCCTCCTTCCAGCGAGTGTGTCCCGCCGTGTCTCCATCCAGTGAGTGTGTCCCGCGGTGTGTCTCCTTCCAGTGAGTGTGTCCCGTGGTGTCTCCTTTCAGTGAGTGTGTCAGCGGTGTCTCCTTCCTGTGAGTGTGTCCCGCGATGTTTCCTTCCAGTGAGTGTGTCCCGCGGTGTCTCCTTCCAGTGAGTGTGTCCCGCGGTGTCTCCTTCCACTGACTTTGTCAAATGGTGTTTCCTTTGAGTGAGTGTGTCCCACGGTGTCTCCTTACAGTGACTGTGTCCCGCGGTGTCTCCTTCCAGCAAGTCTGTCCTGCGGTGTCTCCTTCCAGTGAGTGTGTCCCGTGGTGTCTCCTTCCAGTGAGTTTGTCCCACGATGTGTCTTCTTCCAGTGAGTGTGTCCCGCGGTGTCTCCTTCCAGTGGGTGTGTCCCGTGTTGTCTCCTTCCAGTGAGTGTGTCCCACGGTGTCTCCTTCCAGTGAGTGTGTCCCGCGGTGCCTCCTTCCCGTGAGTGTGTCCCGCGGTGTCTCCTTCCCGTGAGTGTGTCCCGTGGTGTCTCCTTCCAGTGAGTTTGCCCCACGATGTGTCTTCTTCCAGTGAGTGTGTCCCGCGGTGTCTAATTCCAGTGGGTCTGTTCCGTGGTGTCTCCTTCCAGTGAGTGTGTCCCGTGGTGTCTCCTTCCAGTGAGTGTGTCCCGCAGTGTCTCCTTCCAGTGAGTGTGTCCCGCTGTGTCTCCTTCCAGTGAGTGTGTCCCGTGGTGTCTCCTTCCAGTGATTGTGTCCAACGGTGTCCCCTTCCAGTGAGTTTGTCCCACGGTGTCTCCTTACAGTGAATGTGTCCAGCGGTGTCTCCTTCCAGTGATTGTGTCCCGCGGTGTGTCTCCTTCCAGTGAGTGTGTCCCACGGTGTCACTTCCGAGTGACTGTGTCCCGCGGTGTCTCCTTCCAGTGAGTGCGTCCCGCGATGTCTCCTTCCAGCGAGTGTGCCCCGCGGTGTCTCCTTCCACTGAGTGTGCCCCGCGGTGTGTCTTCTTCCTGTAAGTGTGTCCCGTCATGTCTCCTTCCAGTGAATGTGTCCTGCGGTGTCTCCTTCCAGCGAGTGTGTCCCGCCGTGTCTCCTTCCAGTGAGTGTGTCCCGCAGTGTCTCTTTCAAGTGAGTGTGTCCGTGGTGTCTCCTTCCAGCGAGTGTGTCCCGCGGTGTCTCCTACGAATGACTGTGTCCCGCGGTGTCTCCTTCGAGTGAGTGTGTCCCGCGGTGTCTCTTTCCAGTGAGTGTGTCCCGCGGTGTCTCCTTCCAGTGAGTATGTCCCACGGTGTCTTCTTCCAGCGAGTGTGTCCCGTGGTGTCTCCTTCCAGCAAGTGTGTCCCGCGGTGTCTCCGTCCAGTGAGTGTGTCCCGCGGCGTGACCTTCCAGCGAGTGTGCCCGCGGTGCCTCCTTCCAGCGAGTGTGTCCCGCCGTGTCTCCATCCAGTGAGTGTGTCCCGCGGTGTGTCTCCTTCCAGTGAGTGTGTCCCGTGGTGTCTCCTTTCAGTGAGTGTGTCAGCGGTGTCTCCTTCCTGTGAGTGTGTCCCGCGATGTTTCCTTCCAGTGAGTGTGTCCCGCGGTGTCTCCTTCCAGTGAGTGTGTCCCGCGGTGTCTCCTTCCACTGACTTTGTCAAATGGTGTTTCCTTTGAGTGAGTGTGTCCCGCGGTGTCTCCTTACAGTGAGTGTGTCCCGCGGTGTCTCCTTCCAGCAAGTTTGTCCTGCGGTGTCTCCTTCCAGTGAGTGTGTCCCGTGGTGTCTCCTTCCAGTGAGTTTGTCCCACGATGTGTCTTCTTCCAGTGAGTGTGTCCCGCGGTGTCTCCTTCCAGTGGGTGTGTCCCGTGTTGTCTCCTTCCAGTGAGTGTGTCCCACGGTGTCTCCTTCCAGTGAGTGTGTCCCGCGGTGTCTCCTTCCCGTGAGTGTGTCCCGCGGTGTCTCCTTCCCGTGAGTGTGTCCCGTGGTGTCTCCTTCCAGTGAGTTTGCCCCACGATGTGTCTTCTTCCAGTGAGTGTGTCGCGCGATGTCTAATTCCAGTGGGTCTGTTCCGTGGTGTCTCCTTCCAGTGAGTGTGTCCCGTGGTGTCTCCTTCCAGTGAGTGTGTCCCGCAGTGTCTCCTTCCAGTGAGTGTGTCCCGCGGTGTCTCCTTCCAGTGAGTGTGTCCCGTGGTGTCTCCTTCCAGTGAATGTGTCCAGCGGTGTCTCCTTCCAGTGATTGTGTCCCGCGGTGTGTCTCCTTCCAGTGAGTGTGTCCCACGGTGTCACTTCCGAGTGACTGTGTCCCGCGGTGTCTCCTTCCAGCGAGTGCGTCCCGCGGTGTCTACTTCCAGTGAAAGTTTCCCATGGTGTCTCCTTCCAGTGGGTGTGTCCCGCGGTGTCTCCTTCCAGTGAGTGCGTCCCGCGATGTCTCCTTCCAGCGAGTGTGCCCCGCGGTGTCTCCTTCCACTGAGTGTGCCCCGCGGTGTGTCTTCTTCCAGTAAGTGTGTCCCGTCATGTCTCCTTCCAGTGAATGTGTCCTGCGGTGTCTCCTTCCAGCGAGTGTGTCCCGCCGTGTCTCCTTCCAGTGAGTGTGTCCCGCAGTGTCTCTTTCAAGTGAGTGTGTCCGTGGTGTCTCCTTCCAGCGAGTGTGTCCCGCGGTGTCTCCTACGAATGACTGTGTCCCGCGGTGTCTCCTTCGAGTGAGTGTGTCCCGCGGTGTCTCTTTCCAGTGAGTGTGTCCCGCGGTGTCTCCTTCCAGTGAGTATGTCCCACGGTGTCTTCTTCCAGCGAGTGTGTCCCGTGGTGTCTCCTTCCAGCAAGTGTGTCCCGCGGTGTCTCCGTCCAGTGAGTGTGTCCCGCGGCGTGACCTTCCAGCGAGTGTGCCCGCGGTGCCTCCTTCCAGCGAGTGTGTCCCGCCGTGTCTCCATCCAGTGAGTGTGTCCCGTGGTGTGTCTCCTTCCAGTGAGTGTGTCCCGTGGTGTCTCCTTTCAGTGAGTGTGTCAGCGGTGTCTCCTTCCTGTGAGTGTGTCCCGCGATGTTTCCTTCCAGTGAGTGTGTCCCGCGGTGTCTCCTTCCAGTGAGTGTGTCCCGCGGTGTCTCCTTCCACTGACTTTGTCAAATGGTGTTTCCTTTGAGTGAGTGTGTCCCACGGTGTCTCCTTACAGTGACTGTGTCCCGCGGTGTCTCCTTCCAGCAAGTCTGTCCTGCGGTGTCTCCTTCCAGTGAGTGTGTCCCGTGGTGTCTCCTTCCAGTGAGTTTGTCCCACGATGTGTCTTCTTCCAGTGAGTGTGTCCCGCGGTGTCTCCTTCCAGTGGGTGTGTCCCGTGTTGTCTCCTTCCAGTGAGTGTGTCCCACGGTGTCTCCTTCCAGTGAGTGTGTCCCGCGGTGTCTCCTTCCCGTGAGTGTGTCCCGCGGTGTCTCCTTCCCGTGAGTGTGTCCCGTGGTGTCTCCTTCCAGTGAGTTTGCCCCACGATGTGTCTTCTTCCAGTGAGTGTGTCCCGCGGTGTCTAATTCCAGTGGGTCTGTTCCGTGGTGTCTCCTTCCAGTGAGTGTGTCCCGTGGTGTCTCCTTCCAGTGAGTGTGTCCCGCAGTGTCTCCTTCCAGTGAGTGTGTCCCGCTGTGTCTCCTTCCAGTGAGTGTGTCCCGTGGTGTCTCCTTCCAGTGATTGTGTCCAACGGTGTCCCCTTCCAGTGAGTTTGTCCCACGGTGTCTCCTTACAGTGAATGTGTCCAGCGGTGTCTCCTTCCAGTGATTGTGTCCCGCGGTGTGTCTCCTTCCAGTGAGTGTGTCCCACGGTGTCACTTCCGAGTGACTGTGTCCCGCGGTGTCTCCTTCCAGCGAGTGCGTCCCGCGGTGTCTAATTCCAGTGAAAGTTTCCCATGGTGTCTCCTTCCAGTGGGTGTGTCCCGCGGTGTCTCCTTCCAGTGAGTGCGTCCTGCGATGTCTCCTTCCAGCGAGTGTGCCCCGCGGTGTCTCCTTCCACTGAGTGTGCCCCGCGGTGTGTCTTCTTCCAGTAAGTGTGTCCCGTCATGTCTCCTTCCAGTGAATGTGTCCTGCGGTGTCTCCTTCCAGCGAGTGTGTCCCGCCGTGTCTCCTTCCAAGTGAGTGTGTCCCGCAGTGTCTCCTTCAAGTGAGTGTGTCCGTGGTGTCTCCTTCCAGCGAGTGTGTCCCGCGGTGTCTCCTACGAATGACTGTGTCCCGCGGTGTCTCCTTCGAGTGAGTGTGTCCCGCGGTGTCTCTTTCCAGTGAGTATGTCCCACGGTGTCTTCTTCCAGCGAGTGTGTCCCGTGGTGTCTCCTTCCAGCAAGTGTGTCCCGCGGTGTCTCCGTCCAGTGAGTGTGTCCCGCGGCGTGACCTTCCAGCGAGTGTGCCCGCGGTGCATCCTTCCAGCGAGTGTGTCCCGCCTTGTCTCCATCCAGTGAGTGTGTCCCGCGGTGTGTCTCCTTCCAGTGAGTGTGTCCCATGGTGTCTCCTTTCAGTGAGTGTGTCAGCGGTGTCTCCTTCCTGTGAGTGTGTCCCGCGATGTTTCCTTCCAGTGAGTGTGTCCCACGGTGTCTCCTTCCAGTGAGTGTGTCCCGCGGTGTCTCCTTCCACTGACTTTGTCAAATGGTGTTTCCTTTGAGTGAGTGTGTCCCGCGGTGTCTCCTTACAGTGAGTGTGTCCCGCGGTGTCTCCTTCCAGCAAGTCTGTCCTGCGGTGTCTCCTTCCAGTGAGTGTGTCCCGTGGTGTCTCCTTCCAGTGAGTTTGTCCCACGATGTGTCTTCTTCCAGTGAGTGTGTCCCGCGGTGTCTCCTTCCAGTGGGTGTGTCCCGTGTTGTCTCCTTCCAGTGAGTGTGTCCCACGGTGTCTCCTTCCAGTGAGTGTGTCCCGCGGTGTCTCCTTCCCGTGAGTGTGTCCCGCGGTGTCTCCTTCCCGTGAGTGTGTCCCGTGGTGTCTCCTTCCAGTGAGTTTGCCCCACGATGTGTCTTCTTCCAGTGAGTGTGTCGCGCGATGTCTAATTCCAGTGGGTCTGTTCCGTGGTGTCTCCTTCCAGTGAGTGTGTCCCGTGGTGTCTCCTTCCAGTGAGTGTGTCCCGCGGTGTCTCCTTCCAATGAGTGTGTCCCGCTGTGTCTCCTTCAAGTGAGTGTGTCCCGTGGTGTCACCTTACAGTGAGTGTGTCCAGCGGTGTCTCCTTCCAGTGAGTTTGTCCCACGATGTGTCTTCTTCCAGTGAGTGTGTCCCGCGGTGTCTCCTTCCAGTGGGTGTGTCCCGTGTTGTCTCCTTCCAGTGAGTGTGTCCCACGGTGTCTCCTTCCAGTGAGTGTGTCCCGCGGTGTCTCCTTCCCGTGAGTGTGTCCCGCGGTGTCTCCTTCCCGTGAGTGTGTCCCGTGGTGTCTCCTTCCAGTGATTGTGTCCAACGGTGTCCCCTTCCAGTGAGTTTGTCCCACGGTGTCTCCTTACAGTGAATGTGTCCAGCGGTGTCTCCTTCCAGTGATTGTGTCCCGCGGTGTGTCTCCTTCCAGTGAGTGTGTCCCGCGATGTCTGCTTCAAGTGAGTGTGTCCCGCGATGTGTCTTCTTCCAGTGAGTGTGTCCCGTGGTGTCTCCTTCCAGTGGGTGTGTCCCGCGGTGTCTCCTTCCAGTGAGTGTGTCCCATGGTGTCTCCCTCCAGTGAGTGTGTCCCGCGATGAGTCTACTTCCAGTGAGTGTGTCCCGTGGTGTCTCCTTCCAGGGAATATGTCCCGCGGTGTCTCCTTCCAGTGATTGTGTCCCGTGGTGTCTTCTTCCAGCGAGTGTGTCCCGCGATGTCTCCTTCCAGCAAGTGTGTCCCGTGGTGTCTCCTTCCAGTGAGTGTTTCCCGCGGCGTGCCCTTCCAGCGAGTGTGCCCGCGGTGTCTCCTTCCAGTGAGTGTGTCACGCAGTGTCTCTTTCCAGTGAGTGTGTCCCGCAGTGTCTTCTTCCAGCGAGTGTGTCCCGCCGTGTCTCTTTCCAGTGAGTGTGTTCCGCGGTGTGTCTCCTTCCAGTGAGTGTGTCCCGCAGTGTCTCCTTCATGTGAGTGTGTCCATGGTGCCTCCTTCCAGTGAGTGTGTCCCGCGGTGTCTCCTTCCAGTGAGTGTGTCCCGCGATGTCTCCTTCCAGTGAGTGTGTCCCGCGGTGTCTCCTTCCAGTGACTGTGTCCCGAGGTGTCTCCTTCCAGTGAGTGTGTCCCGCGGTGTCTCCTTCTACTGACTGTGTCCCGTGGTGTCTCCTTCCAGTGAGTGTGTCCCGCGGTGTCTCCTTCCAGCAAGTGTGTCCCGTGGTGTCTCCTTCCAGTGAGTGTTTCCCGCGGCGTGCCCTTCCAGCGAGTGTGCCCGCGGTGTCTCCTTCCAGTGAGTGTGTCACGCAGTGTCTCTTTCCAGTGAGTGTGTCCCGCAGTGTCTTCTTCCAGCGAGTGTGTCCTGCCGTGTCTCTTTCCAGTGAGTGTGTCCCGCGGTGTGTCTCCTTCCAGTGAGTGTGTCCCGCAGTGTCTCCTTCAAGTGAGTGTGTCCATGGTGCCTCCTTCCAGTGAGTGTGTTCCGCGGTGTCTCCTTCCAGTGAGTGTGTCCCGCGATGTCTCCTTCCAGTGAGTGTGTCCCGCGGTGTCTCCTTCCAGTGACTGTGTCCCGCGGTGTCTCCTTCCAGCGAGTGTGTCTCACGGTGTCTCCTTCCAGCGAGTGTGTCCCGCGGTGTCTACTTCCAGTGAGTATGTCCCGTGGTGTCTTCTTCCAGTGAGTGTGTCCCGTGGAGTCGCCTTCCAGTGAGTGTGTCCTGCGGTGTCTCCTTCCAGCGAGTGTGTCACGCAGTGTCTCCTTCTAATGAGTGTATCACACAGTGTCTCCTTCCAATGAGTGTGTCCCGAAGTGTCTCCTTCCAGCGAGTGTGTCCCGCCGTGTCTCCTTTCAGTGAGTGTGTCCCGCGGAATCTCATTCCAGTGAGTGTGTCCCGCGATGTCTCCTTCCACTGAGTGAGTCCCGCGGTGTCTCCTTCCAGCGAGTGTGTCCCACGGTGTCACTTCCGAGTGACTGTGTCCCGCGGTGTCTCCTTCCAGCGAGTGCGTCCCGCGGTGTCTACTTCCAGTGAAAGTTTCCCATGGTGTCTCCTTCCAGTGGGTGCGTCCCGCGATGTCTCCTTCCAGCGAGTGTGCCCCGCGGTGTCTCCTTCCACTGAGTGTGCCCCGCGGTGTGTCTTCTTCCAGTAAGTGTGTCCCGTCATGTCTCCTTCCAGTGAATGTGTCCTGCGGTGTCTCCTTCCAGCGAGTGTGTCCCACCGTGTCTCCTTCCAGTGAGTGTGTCCCGCAGTGTCTCCTTCAAGTGAGTGTGTCCGTGGTGTCTCCTTCCAGCGAGTGTGTCCCACGGTGTCTCCTACGAATGACTGTGTCCCGCGGTGTCTCCTTCGAGTGAGTGTGTCCCGCGGTGTCTCTTTCCAGTGAGTGTGTCCCGCGGTGTCTCCTTCCAGTGAGTATGTCCCACGGTGTCTTCTTCCAGCGAGTGTGTCCCGTGGTGTCTCCTTCCAGCAAGTGTGTCCCGCGGTGTCTCCGTCCAGTGAGTGTGTCCCGTGGCGTGACCTTCCAGCGAGTGTGCCCGCGGTGCCTCCTTCCAGCGAGTGTGTCCCGCCGTGTCTCCATCCAGTGAGTGTGTCCCGCGGTGTGTCTCCTTCCAGTGAGTGTGTCCCGTGGTGTCTCCTTTCAGTGAGTGTGTCAGCGGTGTCTCCTTCCTGTGAGTGTGTCCCGCGATGTTTCCTTCCAGTGAGTGTGTCCCGCGGTGTCTCCTTCCAGTGAATGTGTCCCGCGGTGTCTCCTTCCACTGACTTTGTCAAATGGTGTTTCCTTTGAGTGAGTGTGTCCCGCGGTGTCTCCTTACAGTGAGTGTGTCCCGCGGTGTCTCCTTCCAGCAAGTCTGTCCTGCAGTGTCTCCTTCCAGTGAGTGTGTCCCGTGGTGTCTCCTTCCAGTGAGTTTGTCCCACGATGTGTCTTCTTCCAGTGAGTGTGTCCCGCGGTGTCTCCTTCCAGTGGGTGTGTCCCGTGTTGTCTCCTTCCAGTGAGTGTGTCCCACGGTGTCTCCTTCCAGTGAGTGTGTCCCGCGGTGTCTCCTTCCCGTGAGTGTGTCCCGCGGTGTCTCCTTCCCGTGAGTGTGTCCCGTGGTGTCTCCTTCCAGTGAGTTTGCCCCACGATGTGTCTTCTTCCAGTGAGTGTGTCCCGCGGTGTCTAATTCCAGTGGGTCTGTTCCGTGGTGTCTCCTTCCAGTGAGTGTGTCCCGTGGTGTCTCCTTCCAGTGAGTGTGTCCCGCGGTGTCTCCTTCCAGTGAGTGTGTCCCGCTGTGTCTCCTTCCAGTGATTGTGTCCCGCGGTGTCTCCTTCCAGTGATTGTGTCCCGCGATGTGTCTTCTTCCAGTGAATGTGTTCCGTGGTGTCTCCTTCCAGTGGGTGTGTCCCGCGGTGTCTCCTTCCAGTGAGTGTGTCCCATGGTGTCTCCCTCCAGTGAGTGTGTCCCGCGATGTGTCTACTTCCAGTGAGTGTGTCCCGTGGTGTCTCCTTCCAGGGAATATGTCCCGCGGTGTCTCCTTCCAGTGATTGTGTCCCGTGGAGTCTTCTTCCAGCGAGTGTGTCCCGCGATGTCTCCTTCCAGCAAGTGTGTCCCGTGGTGTCTCCTTCCAGTGAGTGTTTCCCGCGGCGTGCCCTTCCAGCGAGTGTGCCCGCGGTGTCTCCTTCCAGTGAGTGTGTCACGCAGTGTCTCTTTCCAGTGAGTGTGTCCCGCACTGTCTCCTTCCAGCGAGTGTGTCCCGCCGTGTCTCTTTCCAGTGAGTGTGTCCCGCGGTGTGTCTCCTTCCAGTGAGTGTGTCCCGCAGTGTCTCCTTCAAGTGAGTGTGTCCATGGTGCCTCCTTCCAGTGAGTGTGTCCTGCGGTGCCTCCTTCCAGTGAGTATGTCCCGCGATGTCTCCTTCCAGTGAGTGTGTCCCGCGGTGTCTCCTTCCAGTGACTGTGTCCCGAGGTGTCTCCTTCCAGTGAGTGGGTC
The DNA here is from genome assembly GCF_052327205.1 of Somniosus microcephalus. Classification (NCBI taxonomy): domain Eukaryota; kingdom Metazoa; phylum Chordata; class Chondrichthyes; order Squaliformes; family Somniosidae; genus Somniosus; species Somniosus microcephalus. The sequence goes on along the minus strand of NC_140991.1, from coordinate 104,679,174 downwards.
CCGCGGTGTCTCCTTCTACTGACTGTGTCCCGTGGTGTCTCCTTCCAGTGAGTGTGTCCCGCGGTGTCTCCTTCCAGCGAGTGTGTCCCGCGGTGTCTACTTCCAGTGAGTATGTCCCGTGGTGTCTTCTTCCAGTGAGTGTGTCCCGTGGAGTCGCCTTCCAGTGAGTGTGTCCCGTGGTGTCTCCTTCCAGCGAGTGTGTCACGCAGTGTCTCCTTCTAATGAGTGTATCACACAGTGTCTCCTTCCAATGAGTGTGTCCCGAAGTGTCACCTTCCAGCGAGTGTGTCCCGCCGTGTCTCCTTTCAGTGAGTGTGTCCCGCGGAATCTCATTCCAGTGAGTGTGTCCCGCGATGTCTCCTTCCACTGAGCGAGTCCCGCGGTGTCTCCTTCCAGCGAGTGTGTCCCACGGTGTCACTTCTGAGTGACTGTGTCCCGCGCTGTCACCTTCCAGCGAGTGCGTCCCGCGGTGTCTACTTCCAGTGAAAGTTTCCCATGGTGTCTCCTTCCAGTGGGTGTGTCCCGCGGTGTCTCCTTCCAGTGAGTGCGTCCCGCGATGTCTCCTTCCAGCGAGTGTGCCCCGCGGTGTCTCCTTCCACTGAGTGTGCCCCGCGGTGTGTCTTCTTCCAGTAAGTGTGTCCCGTCATGTCTCCTTCCAGTGAATGTGTCCTGCGGTGTCTCCTTCCAGCGAGTGTGTCCCGCCGTGTCTCCTTCCAGTGAGTGTGTCCCGCAGTGTCTCCTTCAAGTGAGTGTGTCCGTGGTGTCTCCTTCCAGCGAGTGTGTCCCGCGGTGTCTCCTACGAATGACTGTGTCCCGCGGTGTCTCCTTCGAGTGAGTGTGTCCCGCGGTGTCTCTTTCCAGTGAGTGTGTCCCGCGGTGTCTCCTTCCAGTGAGTATGTCCCACGGTGTCTTCTTCCAGCGAGTGTGTCCCGTGGTGTCTCCTTCCAGCAAGTGTGTCCCGCGGTGTCTCCGTCCAGTGAGTGTGTCCCGCGGCGTGACCTTCCAGCGAGTGTGCCCGCGGTGCCTCCTTCCAGCGAGTGTGTCCCGCCGTGTCTCCATCCAGTGAGTGTGTCCCGCGGTGTGTCTCCTTCCAGTGAGTGTGTCCCGTGGTGTCTCCTTTCAGTGAGTGTGTCAGCGGTGTCTCCTTCCTGTGAGTGTTTCCCGCGATGTTTCCTTCCAGTGAGTGTGTCCCGCGGTGTCTCCTTCCAGTGAGTGTGTCCCGCGGTGTCTCCTTACAGTGAGTGTGTCCCGCGGTGTCTCCTTCCAGCAAGTCTGTCCTGCGGTGTCTCCTTCCAGTGAGTGTGTCCTGTGGTGTCTCCTTCCAGTGAGTTTGTCCCACGATGTGTCTTCTTCCAGTGAGTGTGTCCCGCGGTGTCTCCTTCCAGTGGGTGTGTCCCGTGTTGTCTCCTTCCAGTGAGTGTGTCCCACGGTGTCTCCTTCCAGTGAGTGTGTCCCGCGGTGTCTCCTTCCCGTGAGTGTGTCCCGTGGTGTCTCCTTCCAGTGAGTTTGCCCCACGATGTGTCTTCTTCCAGTGAGTGTGTCCCGCGGTGTCTAATTCCAGTGGGTCTGTTCCGTGGTGTCTCCTTCCAGTGAGTGTGTCCCGTGGTGTCTCCTTCCAGTGAGTGTGTCCCGCAGTGTCTCCTTCCAGTGAGTGTGTCCCGCTGTGTCTCCTTCCAGTGAGTGTGTCCCGTGGTGTCTCCTTCCAGTGATTGTGTCCAACGGTGTCCCCTTCCAGTGAGTTTGTCCCACGGTGTCTCCTTACAGTGAATGTGTCCAGCGGTGTCTCCTTCCAGTGATTGTGTCCCGCGATGTCTGCTTCAAGTGAGTGTGTCCCGCGATGTGTCTTCTTCCAGTGAGTGTGTCCCGTGGTGTCTCCTTCCAGTGGGTGTGTCCCGCGGTGTCTCCTTCCAGTGAGTGTGTCCCATGGTGTCTCCCTCCAGTGAGTGTGTCCCGCGATGTGTCTACTTCCAGTGAGTGTGTCCCGTGGTGTCTCCTTCCAGGGAATATGTCCCGCGGTGTCTCCTTCCAGTGATTGTGTCCCGTGGTGTCTTCTTCCAGCGAGTGTGTCCCGCGGTGTCTCCTTCCAGTGAGTGTGTCCCATGGTGTCTCCCTCCAGTGAGTGTGTCCCGCGATGTGTCTACTTCCAGTGAGTGTGTCCCGTGGTGTCTCCTTCCAGGGAATATGTCCCGCGGTGTCTCCTTCCAGTGATTGTGTCCCGTGGTGTCTTCTTCCAGCGAGTGTGCCCGCGGTGTCTCCTTCCAGTGAGTGTGTCACGCAGTGTCTCTTTCCAGTGAGAGTGTCCCGCACTGTCTCCTTCCAGCGAGTGTGTCCCGCCGTGTCTCTTTCCAGTGAGTGTGTCCCGCGGTGTGTCTCCTTCCAGTGAGTGTGTCCCGCAGTGTCTCCTTCAAGTGAGTGTGTCCATGGTGCCTCCTTCCAGTGAGTGTGTCCCGCGGTGTCTCCTTCCAGTGAGTGTGTCCCGCGATGTCTCCTTCCAGTGAGTGTGTCCCGCGGTGTCTCCTTCCAGTGACTGTGTCCCGAGGTGTCTCCTTCCAGTGAGTGTGTCCCGCGGTGTCTCCTTCTACTGACTGTGTCCCGTGGTGTCTCCTTCCAGTGAGTGTGTCCCGCGGTGTCTCCTTCCAGCGAGTGTGTCCCGCGGTGTCTCTTTCAAGTGAGTGTGTCTCGCGGTGTCTCCTTCCAGCGAGTGTGTCCCGCGGTGTCTACTTCCAGTGAGTATGTCCCGTGGTGTCTTCTTCCAGTGAGTGTGTCCCGTGGAGTCGCCTTCCAGTGAGTGTGTCCCGCGGTGTCTCCTTCCAGCGAGTGTGTCACGCAGTGTCTCCTTCTAATGAGTGTATCACACAGTGTCTCCTTCCAATGAGTGTGTCCCGAAGTGTCTCCTTCCAGCGAGTGTGTCCCGCTGTGTCTCCTTTCAGTGAGTGTGTCCCGCGGAATCTCATTCCAGTGAGTGTGTCCCGCGATGTCTCCTTCCAGTGAGTGTGTCCCGCGGTGTCTCCTTCCACTGACTTTGTCAAATGGTGTTTCCTTTGAGTGAGTGTGTCCCGCGGTGTCTCCTTACAGTGAGTGTGTCCCGCGGTGTCTCCTTTCAGCAAGTCTGTCCTGCGGTGTCTCCTTCCAGTGAGTGTGTCCCGTGGTGTCTCCTTCCAGTGAGTTTGTCCCACGATGTGTCTTCTTCCAGTGAGTGTGTCCCGCGGTGTCTCCTTCCAGTGGGTGTGTCCCGTGTTGTCTCCTTCCAGTGAGTGTGTCCCATAGTGTCTCCTTCCAGTGAGTGTGCCCCGCGGTGTCTCCTTCCCGTGAGTGTGTCCCGCGGTGTCTCCTTCCCGTGTGTGTGTCCCGTGGTGTCTCCTTCCAGTGAGTTTGCCCCACGATGTGTCTTTTTCCAGTGAGTGTGTCCCGCGGTGTCTAATTCCAGTGGGTGTGTCCCGCGGTGTCTCCTTCCAGTGAGTGTGTCCCGTGGTGTCTCCTTCCAGTGAGTGTGTTCCGCGGTGTCTCCTTCCAGTGAGTGTGTCCCGTGGTGTCGCCTTCCAGTGATTGTGTCCAACGGTGTCCCCTTCCAGTGAGTTTGTCCCACGGTGTCTCCTAACAGTGAGTGTGTCCAGCGGTGTCTCCTTCCAGTGATTGTGTCCCGCGGTGTGTCTCCTTCCAGTGAGTGTGTCCCGCGATGTCTGCTTCCAGTGAGTCTGTCCCGCGATGTGTCTTCTTCCAGTGAGTGTGCCCGCGGTGTCTCCTTCCAGTGGGTGTGTCCCGCGGTGTCTCCTACCAGTGAGTGTGTCCCGCGGTGTCTCCTTCCAGTGAGCGTATCCCGCGATGTCTCCTTCCAGTGAGTTTGTCCCACGGTGTCTCCTTCCAGTGAGTTTGTCCCGCGGTGTGGCTCCTTCCAGTGAGTGTGTCTCACGGTGTCTCCTTCCAGAGAGTGTGTCCCGCGGTGTCTCCTTCCAGTGAGCGTGTCCCATGGTGTCTGCTTCCAGTGAGCGTGTCCAACGGTGTCTCTTTCCAGTGAGCGTTTCCCGTGGTGTCTTCTTCCAGTGACTGTGTCCCATGGTGTCTCCTTCCAGAGAGTGTGTCCCATAGTGTCTCCTTCCAGTGAGTTTGTCCATTGGTGTGTCTCCTTCCAGTGAGTGTGCCCCGCGGTGTGTCTCCTTTAAGCGAGTTTGTCCCACGGTGTCTCCTTCCAGTTAATGTGTCTCGCGGTGTCTCCTTCCAGCGAGTGTGTCCCACGGTGTCTCCTTCCAGTGAGTTTGTCCATTGGTGTGTCTCCTTCCAGTGAGTGTGCCCCGCGGTGTGTCTCCATTAAGTGAGTGTGTCCGACGGTGGCTCCTTCCAGTGAATGTGTCCCACGGTGTCTCCTTCCCGTGAGTGTGTCCCGCGGCGTGCACTTCCAGCGAGTGTGTCCCGCGGTGTCTCCTTCCAGTGCGTGTGTCTCGCGGTGTCTCCTTCCAGCGAGTGTGTCCCGCGGTGTCTCTAACGAGTGAGTGTGTCCCGCGGTGTCTCCTTCCAGTGATTGTGTCCCGCGGTGTCTTCATCAAGCGAGTGTGTCCCGCGATGTCTCCTTCCAGTGAGTGTTTCCCGTGGCGTGCCCTTCCAGCGAGTGTGCCCGCGGTGTCTCCTTCCAGTGAGTGTGTCACGTGGTGTGTCTCCTTCCAGTGAGTGTGTCCCGCAGTGTCTCCTTCAAGTGAGTGTGTCCGTGGTGTCTCCTTCCAGTGAGTGTGTCCCGCGGTGTCTCCTTCCAGTGAGTGTGTCCCGCGATGTCTTCTTCCAGTGAGTGTGTCCCATGGTGTCTCCTTCCAGTGAGTGTGTCCCGCGGTGTCTCCTTCCAGTGATTGTGTCCCATGGTGTCTCCATCGAGTGATTGTGTCCCGTAGTGTCTTCTTCCAGTGAGTGTGTCCCGTGGTGTCTCCTTCCAGTGAGTGTGTCCCGCAATGTCTGCATCCAGTGAGTGTGTCCTGTGGTGCTTCCTTCCAGTGAGTGCGTCCCGTGAGGTCTCCTTCCACTGAGTGTGTCCCTTGGCATCTCCTTCCAGTGAGTGTGTCCCGAGGTGTCTCCTTCCAGCGAGTGTGTCCCGCGGTGTCTCCTTCCAGTGAATGTGTCCCGCGGTTTCTCCTTCCAATGAATGTGTCCCGCGTAGTCTCCTTCCAGTGAGTGTGTCCCATGGTGTCTGCTTCCAGTGAGTGTGCCCAGTGGTGTATCCTTCCAGTGATTGTGTCCAGCGGTGTGTCTCCTTCCAGTGAGTGTGTCCCGCGGTGTCTGCTTCCAGTGAGTGTGTCCCGCCGTGTTTCCTTCCAGTGACTGTGTCCCGCGGTGTTTCCTTCCAGTGAGTGTGTCCTGTGGTGTGTCACCTTCCAGTGAGTGTGTCCCACGGTGTGTCTTCTTCCAGTGAGTGTGTCCCGCGGTGTCTCCTTCCAGTGAGTGTGTCCTGTGGTGTGTCTCCTTCCAGTGAGTGGTCCCGCGGTGTCTCCTTCCAGTGAGTGTGTCCCACGGTGTGTCTTCTTCCAGTGAGTGTGTCCCACAGTGTCTCCTTCCAGTGAGTGTGTCCCGCGATGTCTCCTTCCAGTGAGTGTGTCACACAGTGTTTCCTTCCAGTGAGTGTGTCCCGCGGTATCTCCTTCCAGTGAGCGTGTCCCGCGGTGTCTCCTTCCAGTGAGTGTGTTTCGCGGTGTCTCCTTCCAGTGAGTGTGTCCCACGATGTCTGCTTCCAGTGAGTGCGTCCCGTGGTGCTTCCTTCCAGTGAGTGTGTCCCGCGATGTGTCCTTCCACTGAGTGTGTCTCTTGGCATCTCCTTCCAGTGAGTGTGTCCCACGGTGTCTCCTTCCAGTGAGTTTGTCCCGCGGTGTTTCTCCTTCCAGTGAGTGTGCCCCGTGGTGTGTCTCCTTCCAGTGAGAGTGTCCCGCAGTGTCTCCTTCCAGTGAGTGTGTCCCGCAGTGTCTCCTTCCAGTGAGTGTGTCCCGCGGTGTCTCCTTCCAGTGAGTGTGTCTCGCGGTGTCTCCTTCCAGCGAGTGTGTCCCGCGGTGTCTCCTACGAGTGAGTGTGTCCCGCGGTGTCTCCTTCGAGTGAGTGTGTCCCGCGGTGTTCTCCTTCCAGTGAGTGTGCCCCGCGGTGTCTCCTTCCAGTGAGTGTGTCCCGCGGTGTCTCCTTCCAGGGAGTGTATCCCGCGGTGACTCATTCTAGTGAGTATGTCCCGCGGTGTCTTCTTCCAGCAAGTGTGTCCCGTGGTGTCTCCTTCCAGCAAGTGTGTCCCGCGGTGTCTCCGTCCAGTGAGTGTGTCCCGCGGTGTGCCCTTCCAGCGAGTGTGCCCGCGGTGTTTCCTTCCAGGGAGCGTGTCATGCATGGTCTTCTTCCAGTGAGTGTGTCCTGCAATGTCTCCTTCCAGCGACTGTGTCCCGCCGTGTCTCCTTCCAGTGAGTGTGTCCCATGGTGTCTGCTTCCCTAGAGCGTGTCCAACGGTGTCTCCTTCCAGTGATTGCTTCCGGTGGTGTCTTCTTCCAGTGAATGTGTCCCGCGGTGTCTCCATCCAGAGAGTGTGTCCCACGGTGTCTCCTTCCAGTGAGTTTGTCCCATGGTGTGTCTCCTTCCAGTGAGTGTGCCCCGTGGTGTGTCTCCTTTAATGAGTGTGTCTGACGGTGACACCTTCCAGTGAATGTGTCCCACGGTGTCTCCTTTCCGTGAGTGTGTCCCGCGGCATGCCCTTCCAGCGAGTGTGTCCCACGGTGTCTCCTTCCAGTTATTGTGTCTCGTGGTGTCTCCTTCCAGCGAGTGTGTCCCACGGTGTCTCCTTCCAGTGACTGTGTCCCGCAGTCTCTCCTTCCAGTGAGTGTGTCCTGCAGTGTCTCCTTCCAGCGAGTGTGTCCCGTGGTGTCTCCTTCCAGTGAGTGTGTCTCGCGGTGTCTCCTTCCAGCGAGTGTGTCCCGCGGTTTCTCCAACGAGTGAGTGTGTCTCGCGGTGTCTCCTTCCAGTGAGTGTGTCCCGCGGTATCTCCTTCCAGTGAGTGTGTCCCGTGGTGCCTTATTTCAGTGAGTGTGTCCCGCGGAGTCACCTTCCAGTGAGTGTGTCCCGCGATGTCTCCTTCCAGCGAGTGTGTCATGCAGTGTCTCCTTCCAATGAGTGTGTCACGCAGTTTCTCCTTCCAATGAGTGTGTCCCGCAGTGTCTCCTTCCAGCGAGTGTGTCCCGCCGTGTCTCCTTCCAGTGAGTGTGTCCCGCGGAATCTCATTCCAGTGAGTGTGTCCCGCGATGTCTCCTTCCAGTGAGTGAGTCCCGCGGTGTCACCTTCCAGCGAGTGCATCCCGCGTGCCTACTTCCAGTGAAAGTGTCCCATGGTGTCTCCTTCCAGTGAGTGTGTCCCGCGGTGTCTCCTTCCAGCGAGTGTGCCCCGCGGTGTCTCCCTCCATTGAGTGTGTCCCGCGGTGTGTCTTCTTCCAGTGAGTGTGTCCCGTCATGTCTCCTTCCAATGAATGTGTCCTGCGGTGTCTCCTTCCAGTGAGTGTGTCCCGCGGTGTCTCCTTCCAGTGATCATGTCCCGCGGTGTCTCCATCCAGCGACTGTGTCCAGTGGTGTCCCCTTCCAGTGAGTTTGTCCCGCGGTGTCTCCTTCCAGCAAGTGTGTCCCGCGGTGACCCTTTCCAGTGAGTGTGTTCCGCAGTGTCTCCTTCCAGTGAGTCTGTCCCGCGTTGTGTCTCCTTCCAGTGAGTGTCCCGCAGTGTCTTCTTCAAGTGAGTGTGTCCGAGGTGTCTCCTTCCAGTGAGTGTGTCCTGCGGTGTCTCCTTCCAGTGAGTGTGTCCCGCAATGTCTCCTTCCAGTGAGTGTGTCCCGCGGTGTCTCCTTCCAGTGAGTGTGTCCTGCGGTGTCTCCTTCCAGTGAGTGTGTCCCGCGGTGTCTCCTTCTACTGACTGTGTCCCGTGGTGTCTCCTTCGAGTGAGTGTGTCCCGCGGTGTCCCCTTCCAGCGAGTGTGTCCCGCGGTGTCTCTTTCAAGTGAGTGTGTCTCGCGGTGTCTCCTTCCAGCGAGTGTGACCCGCGGTGTCTACTTCCAGTGAGTGTTTCCCGTTGTGTCTTCTTCCAGTGAGTGTGTCCCGCGGAGTCGCCTTCCAGTGAGTGTGTCCCACGGTGTCTCCTTCCAGCGAGTGTGTCACGCAGTGTCTCCTTCCAGCGAGTGTGTCACGCAGTGTCTCCTTCCAATGAGTGTGTCACGCAGTGTCTCCTTCCAATGAGTGTCTCCCGAAGGGTCTCCTTCCAGCGAGTGTGTCCCGTCGTGTCTCCTTCCAGTGAGTGTGTCCCGCGGAATTTCATTCCAGTGAGTGTGTCTCGCGATGTCTCCTACCAGTGAGTGAGTCCCACGGTGTCTCCTTCCAGTGAGTGTGTCCCGCGGTGTCACTTCTGAGTGAGTGTGTCCCGCGGTGTCTCCTTCCAGTAAGTGTGTCTCGCGGTGTCTCCTTCCAGCGAGTGTGTCCCGTGGTTTCTCCAATGAGTGAGTGTGTCTCGCGGTGTCTCCTTCCAGTGAGTGTGTCCCGCGGTGTCTCCTTCCAGTGAATGTGTCCCGTGGTGTCTTATTCCAGTGAGTCTGTCCCGCGATGTCTCCTTCCAGCGAGTGTGTCACGCAGTGTCTCATTCCAATGAGTGTGTCACGCAGTTTCTCCTTCCAATGAGTGTGTCCCGCAGTGTCTCCTTCCAGCGAGTGTGTCCCGCCGTGTCTCCTTCCAGTGAGTGTGTCCCGCAGAATCTCATTCCAGTGAGTGTGTCCCGCGATGTCTCCTTCCAGTGATTGAGTCCCGCGGTGTCTCCTTCCAGCGAGTGTGTCCCGCGGTGTCACTTCCGAGTGATTGTGTCCCGCGGTGTCTCCTTCCAGCGAGTGCATCCCGCGTGCCTACTTCCAGTGAAAGTGTCCCATGGTGTCTCCTTCCAGTGAGTGTGTCCCGCGGTGTCTCCTTCCAGCGAGTGTGCCCCGGGGCGTCTCCCTCCATTGAGTGTGTCCCGCGGTGTGTCTTCTTCCAGTGAGTGTGTCCCGTCATGTCTCCTTCGAGTGAATGTGTCCTGCGGTGTCTCCTTCCAGTGAGTGTGTCCCGCGGTGTCTCCTTCCAGTGATCATGTCCCGCGGTGTCTCCATCCAGCGACTGTGTCCAGTGGTGTCCCCTTCCAGTGAGTTTGTCCCGCGGTGTCTCCTTCCAGCAAGTGTGTCCCGCGGTGTCCCCTTCCAGAGAGTGTGTCCCGCAGTGTCTCCGTCCAGTGAGTCTGTCCCGCGTTGTGTCTCCTTCCAGTGAGTGTCCCGCAGTGTCTCCTTCAAGTGAGTGTGTCCGCGGTGTCTCCTTCCAGTGAGTGTGTCCTGCGGTGTCTCCTTCCAGTGAGTGTGTCCCGCGATATAACCTTCCAGTGAGTGTGTCCCGCGGTGTCTCCTTCCATTGAGTGTTTCCCGTGGTGTCTTCTTCCAGTGAGTGTGTCCCGCGGAGTCACCTTCCAGTGAGTGTGTCCCGCGATGTCTCCTTCCAGCGAGTGTGTCATGCAGTGTCTCCTTCCAATGAGTGTGTCACGCAGTTTCTCCTTCCAATGAGTGTGTCCCGCAGTGTCTCCTTCCAGCGAGTGTGTCCCGCCGTGTCTCCTTCCAGTGAGTGTGTCCCGCGGAATCTCATTCCAGTGAGTGTGTCCCGCGATGTCTCCTTCCAGTGATTGAGTCCCGCGGTGTCTCCTTCCAGCGAGTGCATCCCGCGTGCCTACTTCCAGTGAAAGTGTCCCATGGTGTCTCCTTCCAGTGAGTGTGTCCCGCGGTGTCTCCTTCCAGCGAGTGTGCCCCGGGGCATCTCCCTCCATTGAGTGTGTCCCGCGGTGTGTCTTCTTCCAGCGAGTGTGCCCCGCGGTGTCTCCCTCCATTGACTGTGTCCCGCGGTGTGCCTTCTTCCAGTGAGTGTGTCCCGTCATGTCTCCTTCCAGTGAATGTGTCCTGCGGTGTCTCCTTCCAGTGAGTGTGTCCCGCGGTGTCTCCTTCCAGTGTTCATGTCCCACGGTGTCTCCATCCAGCGATTGTGTCCTGCGGTGTCCCCTTCCAGTGAGTGTGTCCCGCAGTGTCTCCGTCCAGTGAGTCTGTCCCGCGTTGTGTCTCCTTCCAGTGAGTGTCCCGCAGTGTCTCCTTCAAGTGAGTGTGTCCGTGGTGTCTCCTTCCAGTGAGTGTGTCCGGCGGTGTCTCCTTCCAGTGAGTGTGTCCCGCGATGTCTCCTTCCAGTGAGTGTGTCCCGCGGTGTCTCCTTCCATTGAGTGTGTCCCGCGGTGTCTCCTTCCAGTGAGTGTGTCCCGCGGTGTCTCCTTCCAGCGAGTGTGTCCCGCGGTGTCTCTTTCAAGTGAGTGTGTCTCGCGGTGTCTCCTTCCAGCGAGTGTGTCCCGCGGTGTATACTTCCAGTGAGTGTTTCCCATGGTGTCTTCTTCCAGTGAGTGTGTCCCGCGGAGTCGCCTTCCAGTGAATGTGTCCCACGGTGTCTCCTTCCAGTGAGTGTGTCACGCAGTGTCTCTTTCCAGTGAGTGTGTCCCGCAGTGTCTCCTTCCAGCGAGTGTGTCCCGCCGTGTCTCTTTCCAGTGAGTGTGTCCCGCGGTGTGTCTCCTTCCAGTGAGTGTGTCCCGCAGTGTCTCCTTCAAGTGAATGTGTCCATGGTGTCTCCTTCCAGTGAGTGTGTCCTGCGGTGTCTCCTTCCAGTGAGTGTGTCCCGCGATGTCTCCTTCCAGTGAGTGTGTCCCGCGGTGTCTCCAACGAGTGAGTGTGTCCCGCGGTGTCTCCTTCCAGTGATTGTGTCCCGCGGTGTCTTCATCAAGCGAGTGTGTCCCGCGATGTCTCCTTCCAGCAAGTGTGTCCCGCGGTGTCTCCTTCCACTGAGTGTTTCCCGTGGCGTGCCCTTCCAGTGAGTGTGCCCGCGGTGTCTCCTTCCAGTGAGTGTGTCACGCAGTGTCTCTTTCCAGTGAGTGTGTCCCGCAGTGTCTACTTCCAGCGAGTGTGTCCCACCGTGTCTCCTTCCAGTGAGTGTGTCCCGCGGTGTGTCTCCTTCCAGTGAGTGTGTCCCGCAGTGTCTCCTTCAAGTGAGTGTGTCCGTGGTGTCTCCTTCCAGTGAGTGTGTCCCGCGGTGTCTCCTTCCAGTGAGTGTGTCCCGCGATGTCTTCTTCCAGTGAGTGTGTCCCATGGTGTCTCCTTCCAGTGAGTGTGTCCCGCGGTGTCTCCTTCCAGTGATTGTGTCCCGTGGTGTCTCCAACGAGTGATTGTGTCCCGTGGTGTCTCCTTCCAGTGAGTGTGTCCCGTGGTGTCTCCTTCCAGTGAGTGTGTCCCGCGATGTCTGCTTCCAGTGAGTGTGTCCTGTGGTGCTTCCTTCCAGTGAGTGCGTCCCGTGATGTCTCCTTCCAGTGAATGTGTCCCGCGGTTTCTCCTTCCAATGAATGTGTCCCGCGTAGTCTCCTTCCAGTGAGTGTGTCCCATGGTGTCTGCTTCCAGTGAGTGTACCCAGTGGTGTATCCTTCCAGTGATTGTGTCCAGCGGTGTGTCTCCTTCCAGTGAGTGTGTCCCGCGGTGTCTCCTTCCAGTGAGTGTGTACCGCCGTGTTTCCTTCCAGTGACTGTGTCCCGCGGTGTTTCCTTCCAGTGAGTGTGTCCTGTGGTGTGTCACCTTCCAGTGAGTGTGTCCCGCGGTGTCTCCTTCCAGTGAGTGTGTCCCACGGTGTGTCTTCTTCCAGTGAGTGTGTCCCGCGGTGTCTCCTTCCAGTGAGTGTGTCCTGTGGTGTGTCTCCTTCCAGTGAGTGGTCCCGCGGTGTCTCCTTCCAGTGAGTGTGTCCCACGGTGTGTCTTCTTCCAGTGAGTGTGTCCCACAGTGTCTCCTTCCAGTGAGTGTGTCCCGTGATGTCTCCTTCCAGTGAGTGTGTCCCACAGTGTTTCCTTCCAGTGAGTGTGTCCCGCGGTATCTCCTTCCAGTGAGTGTGTCCCGCGGTGTCTCCTTCCAGTGAATGTGTCCCGTGGTGTCTTATTCCAGTGAGTCTGTCCCGCGATGTCTCCTTCCAGCTAGTGTGTCATGCAGTGTCTCCTTCCAATGAGTGTGTCACGCAGTTTCTCCTTCCAATGAGTGTGTCCCGCAGTGTCTCCTTCCAGCGAGTGTGTCCCGCCGTGTCTCCTTCCAGTGAGTGTGTCCCGCAGAATCTCATTCCAGTGAGTGTGTCCCGCGATGTCTCCTTCCAGTGATTGAGTCCCGCGGTGTCTCCTTCCAGCGAGTGTGTCCCGCGGTGTCACTTCCGAGTGATTGTGTCCCGAGGTGTCTCCTTCCAGCGAGTGCATCCCGCGTGCCTACTTCCAGTGAAAGTGTCCCATGGTGTCTCCTTCCAGTGAGTGTGTCCCGCGGTGTCTCCTTCCAGCGAGTGTGCCCCGGGGCGTCTCCCTCCATTGAGTGTGTCCCGCGGTGTCTCCATCCAGCGACTGTGTCCAGTGGTGTCCCCTTCCAGTGAGTTTGTCCCGCGGTGTCTCCTTCCAGCAAGTGTGTCCCGCGGTGTCCCCTTCCAGTGAGTGTGTCCCGCAGTGTCTCCGTCCAGTGAGTCTGTCCCGCGTTGTGTCTCCTTCCAGTGAGTGTCCCGCAGTGTCTCCTTCAAGTGAGTGTGTCCGCGGTGTCTCCTTCCAGTGAGTGTGTCCTGCGGTGTCTCCTTCCAGTGAGTGTGTCCCGCGATATAACCTTCCAGTGAGTGTGTCCCGTGGTGTCTCCTTCCATTGAGTGTTTCCCGTGGTGTCTTCTTCCAGTGAGTGTGTCCCGCGGAGTCACCTTCCAGTGAGTGTGTCCCGCGATGTCTCCTTCCAGCGAGTGTGTCATGCAGTGTCTCCTTCCAATGAGTGTGCCACGCAGTTTCTCCTTCCAATGAGTGTGTCCCGCAGTGTCTCCTTCCAGCGAGTGTGTCCCGCCGTGTCTCCTTCCAGTGAGTGTGTCCCGCGGAATCTCATTCCAGTGAGTGTGTCCCGCGATGTCTCCTTCCAGTGATTGAGTCCCGCGGTGTCTCCTTCCAGCGAGTGTGTCCCGCGGTGTCACTTCCGAGTGATTGTGTCCCGCGGTGTCTCCTTCCAGCGAGTGCATCCCGCGTGCCTACTTCCAGTGAAAGTGTCCCATGGTGTCTCCTTCCAGTGAGTGTGTCCCGCGGTGTCTCCTTCCAGCGAGTGTGCCCCGGGGCATCTCCCTCCATTGAGTGTGTCCCGCGGTGTGTCTTCTTCCAGCGAGTGTGCCCCGCGGTGTCTCCCTCCATTGACTGTGTCCCGCGGTGTGCCTTCTTCCAGTGAGTGTGTCCCGTCATGTCTCCTTCCAGTGAATGTGTCCTGCGGTGTCTCCTTCCAGTGAGTGTGTCCCGCGGTGTCTCCTTCCAGTGTTCATGTCCCACGGTGTCTCCATCCAGCGATTGTGTCCAGTGGTGTCCCCTTCCAGTGAGTTTGTCCCGCGGTGTCTCCTTCCAGCAAGAGTGTCCTGCGGTGTCCCCTTCCAGTGAGTGTGTCCCGCAGTGTCTCCATCCAGTGAGTCTGTCCCGCGTTGTGTCTCCTTCCAGTGAGTGTCCCGCAGTGTCTCCTTCAAGTGAGTGTGTCCGTGGTGTCTCCTTCCAGTGAGTGTGTCCCGCGATGTCTCCTTCCAGTGAGTGTGTCCCGCGGTGTCTCCTTCCATTGAGTGTGTCCCGCGGTGTCTCCTTCCAGTGAGTGTGTCCCGCGGTGTCTCCTTCCAGCGAGTGTGTCCCGCGGTGTCTCTTTCAAGTGAGTGTGTCCCGCGGTGTCTCTTTCAAGTGAGTGTGTCTCGCGGTGTCTCCTTCCAGCGAGTGTGTCCCGCGGTGTCTACTTCCAGTGAGTGTTTCCCATGGTGTCTTCTTCCAGTGAGTGTGTCCCGCGGAGTCGCCTTCCAGTGAATGTGTCCCATGGTGTCTCCTTCCAGTGAGTGTGTCACGCAGTGTCTCTTTCCAGTGAGTGTGTCCCGCAGTGTCTCCTTCCAGCGAGTGTGTCCCGCCGTGTCTCTTTCCAGTGAGTGTGTCCCGCGGTGTGTCTCCTTCCAGTGAGTGTGTCCCGCAGTGTCTCCTTCAAGTGAATGTGTCCATGGTGTCTCCTTCCAGTGAGTGTGTCCCGCGGTGTCTCCTTCCAGTGAGTGTGTCCCGCGATGTCTCCTTCCAGTGAGTGTGTCCCGCGGTGTCTCCTTCCAGTGACTGTGTCCCGAGGTGTCTCCTTCCAGTGAGTGTGTCCCGCGGTGTCTCCAACGAGTGAGTGTGTCCCGCGGTGTCTCCTTCCAGTGATTGTGTCCCGCGGTGTCTTCATCAAGCGAGTGTGTCCCGCGATGTCTCCTTCCAGCAAGTGTGTCCCGCGGTGTCTCCTTCCAGTGAGTGTTTCCCGTGGCGTGCCCTTCCAGTGAGTGTGCCCGCGGTGTCTCCTTCCAGTGAGCGTGTCATGCAGTGTCTCTTTCCAGTGAGTGTGTCCCGCAGTGTCTCCTTCCAGCGAGTGTGTCCCACCGTGTCTCCTTCCAGTGAGTGTGTCCCGCGGTGTGTCTCCTTCCAGTGAGTGTGTCCCGCAGTGTCTCCTTCAAGTGAGTGTGTCCGTGGTGTCTCCTTCCAGTGAGTGTGTCCCGCGGTGTCTCCTTCCAGTGAGTGTGTCCCGCGATGTCTTCTTCCAGTGAGTGTGTCCCATGGTGTCTCCTTCCAGTGAGTGTGTCCCGCGGTGTCTCCTTCCAGTGATTGTGTCCCGTGGTGTCTCCAACGAGTGATTGTGTCCCGTGGTGTCTCCTTCCAGTGAGTGTGTCCCGTGGTGTCTCCTTCCAGTGAGTGTGTCCCGCGATGTCTGCTTCCAGTGAGTGTGTCCTGTGGTGCTTCCTTCCAGTGAGTGCGTCCCGTGATGTCTCCTTCCACTGAGTGTGTCCCTTGGCATCTCCTTCCAGTGAGTGTGTCCCGAGGTGCCTCCTTCCAGCGAGTGTGTCCCGCGGTGTCTCCTTCCAGTGAATGTGTCCCGCGGTTTCTCCTTCCAATGAATGTGTCCCGCGTAGTCTCCTTCCAGTGAGTGTGTCCCATGGTGTCTGCTTCCAGTGAGTGTACCCAGTGGTGTATCCTTCCAGTGATTGTGTCCAGCGGTGTGTCTCCTTCCAGTGAGTGTGTCCCGCGGTGTCTCCTTCCAGTGAGTGTGTCCCGCCGTGTTTCCTTCCAGTGACTGTGTCCCGTGGTGTTTCCTTCCAGTGAGTGTGTCCTGTGGTGTGTCACCTTCCAGTGAGTGTGTCCCGCGGTGTCTCCTTCCAGTGAGTGTGTCCCACGGTGTGTCTTCTTCCAGTGAGTGTGTCCCGCGGTGTCTCCTTCCAGTGAGTGTGTCCTGTGGTGTGTCTCCTTCCAGTGAGTGGTCCCGCGGTGTCTCCTTCCAGTGAGTGTGTCCCACGGTGTGTCTTCTTCCAGTGAGTGTGTCCCACAGTGTCTCCTTCCAGTGAGTGTGTCCCGCGATGTCTCCTTCCAGTGAGTGTGTCCCACAGTGTTTCCTTCCAGTGAGTGTGTCCCGCGGTATCTCCTTCCAGTGAGCGTGTCCCGCGGTGTCTCCTTCCAGTGAGTGTGTTTCGCGGTGTCTCCTTCCAGTGAGTGTGTCCCACGATGTCTGCTTCCAGTGAGTGTGTCCCGTGGTGCTTCCTTCCAGTGAGTGTGTCCCGCGATGTGTCCTTCCACTGAGTGTGTCTCTTGGCATCTCCTTCCTGTGAGAGTGTCCCACGGTGTCTCCTTCCAGTGAGTTTGTCCCGCGGTGTGTCTCCTTCCAGTGAGTGTGCCCCGTGGTGTGTCTCCTTCCAGTGAGAGTGTCCCGCAGTGTCTCCTTCCAGTGAGTGTGTCCCGCAGTGTCTCCTTCCAGTGAGTGTATCCCGCGGTGTCTCCTTCCAGTGAGTGTGTCTCGCGGTGTCTCCTTCCAGCGAGTGTGTCCCGCGGTGTCTCCTACGAGTGAGTGTGTCCCGCGGTGTCTCCTTCGAGTGAGTGTGTCCCGCGGTGTTCTCCTTCCAGTGAGTGTGCCCCGCGGTGTCTCCTTCCAGTGAGTGTGTCCCGCGGTGTCTCCTTCCAGGGAGTGTGTCCCGCGGTGACTCCTTCTAGTGAGTGTGTCCTGCGGTGTCTTATTCCAGCAAGTGTGTCCCGTGGTGTCTGCTTCCAGCAAGTGTGTCCCGCGGTGTGCCCTTCCAGCGAGTGTGCCCGCGGTGTTTCCTTCCAGTGAGCGTGTCATGCATGGTCTTCTTCCAGTGAGTGTGTCCTGCAATGTCTCCTTCTAGCGACTGTGTCCCGCCGTGTCTCCTTCCAGTGAGTGTGTCCCATGGTGTCTGCTTCCCTAGAGCGTGTCCAACGGTGTCTCCTTCCAGTGATTGCTTCCGGTGGTGTCTTCTTCCAGTGACTGTGTCCCGCGGTGTTTCCTTCCAGCGAGTGTGTCCCGCGGTGTCACTTCCGAGTGATTGTGTCCCGCGGTGTCTCCTTCCAGCGAGTGCATCCCGCGTGCCTACTTCCAGTGAAAGTGTCCCATGGTGTCTCCTTCCAGTGAGTGTGTCCCGCGGTGTCTCCTTCCAGCGAGTGTGCTCCACGGTGTCTCCCTCCATTGAGTGTGTCCCGCGGTGTGTCTTCTTCCAGTGAGTGTGTCCCGTCATGTCTCCTTCCAATGAATGTGTCCTGCGGTGTCTCCTTCCAGTGAGTGTGTCCCGCAGTCTCTCCTTCCAGTGAGTGTGTCCTGCAGTGTCTCCTTCCAGCGAGTGTGTCCCGCGATGTCTCCTTCCAGTGAGTGTGTCTCGCGGTGTCTCCTTCCAACGAGTGTGTCCCGCGGTTTCTCCAACGAGTGAGTGTGTCTCGCGGTGTCTCCTTCCAGTGAGTGTGTCCTGCGGTGTCTCCTTCCAGTGAGTGTGTCCCGTGGTGTCTTATTCCAGTGAGTGTGTCCCACGGAGTCACCTTCCAGTGAGTGTGTCCCGCGATGTCTCCTTCCAGCGAGTGTGTCACGCAGTGTCTCCTTCCAATGAGTGTGTCACGCAGTTTCTCCTTCGAATGAATGTGTCCCGCAGTGTCTCATTCCAGCGAGTGTGTCCCGCCGTGTCTCCTTCCAGTGAGTGTGTCCCGCGGAATCTCATTCCAGTGAGTGTGTCCCGCGATGTCTCCTTCCAGTGAGTGAGTCCCGCGGTGTTTCCTTCCAGCGAGTGTGTCCCGCGGTGTCACTTCCGAGTGATTGTGTCCCGCGGTGTCTCCTTCCAGCGAGTGCATCCCGCGTGCCTACTTCCAGTGAAAGTGTCCCATGGTGTCTCCTTCCAGTGAGTGTGTCCCGCGGTGTCTCCTTCCAGCGAGTGTGCTCCACGGTGTCTCCCTCCATTGAGTGTGTCCCGCGGTGTGTCTTCTTCCAGTGAGTGTGTCCCGTCATGTCTCCTTCCAATGAATGTGTCCTGCGGTGTCTCCTTCCAGTGAGTGTGTCCTGCGGTGTCTCCTTCCAGTGAGTGTGTCCCGCGGTGTCTCCTTCCAGTGATCATGTCCCGCGGTGTCTCCATCCAGCGACTGTGTCCAGTGGTGCCCCTTCCAGTGAGTTTGTCCCGTGGTGTCTCCTTCCAGCAAGTGTGTCCCGCGGTGTCCCCTTCCAGTGAGTGTGCCCCGCAGTGTCTCCTTCCAGTGAGTCTGTCCCGCATTGTGTCTCCTTCCAGTGAGTGTCCCGCAGTGTCTTCTTCAAGTGAGTGTGTCCGTGGTGTCTCCTTCCAGTGAGTGTGTCCTGCGGTGTCTCCTTCCAGTGAGTGTGTCCCGCGATGTCTCCTTCCAGTGAGTGTGTCCCGCGGTGTCTCCTTCCAGTGAGTGTGTCCCGCGGTGTCTCCTTCCAGTGTGTCCCGCGGTGTCTCCTTCTACTGATTGTGTCCCGTGGTGTCTCCTTCGAGTGAGTGTGTCCCGCGGTGTCTCCTTCCAGCGAGTGTGTCCCGCGGTGTCTCTTTCAAGTGAGTATGTCTCGCGGTGTCTACTTCCAGCGAGTGTTTCCCGTTGTGTCTTCTTCCAGTGAGTGTTTCCCATGGTGTCTTCTTCCAGTGAGTGTGTCCCGCGGAGTCGCCTTCCAGTGAATGTGTCCCACGGTGTCTCCTTCCAGTGAGTGTGTCACGCAGTGTCTCTTTCCAGTGAGTGTGTCCCGCAGTGTCTCCTTCCAGCGAGTGTGTCCCACCGTGTCTCTTTCCAGTGAGTGTGTCCCGCGGTGTGTCTCCTTCCAGTGAGTGTGTCCCGCAGTGTCTCCTTCAAGTGAATGTGTCCATGGTGTCTCCTTTCAGTGAGTGTGTCCCGCGGTGTCTCCTTCCAGTGAGTGTGTCCCGTGATGTCTCCTTCCAGTGAGTGTGTCCCGCGGTGTCTCCTACCAGTGACTGTGTCCCGAGGTGTCTCCTTCCAGTGAGTGTGTCCCGCGGTGTCTCCAACGAGTGAGTGTGTCCCGCGGTGTCTCCTTCCAGCAAGTGTGTCCCGCGGTGTCTCCTTCCAGTGAGTGTTTCCCGCGGTGTCTTCATCAAGCGAGTGTGTCCCGCGATGTCTCCTTCCAGCAAGTGTGTCCCGCGGTGTCTCCTTCCAGTGAGTGTTTCCCGTGGCGTGCCCTTCCAGCGAGTGTGCCCGCGGTGTCTCCTTCCAGTGAGTGTGTCACGCAGTGTCTCTTTCCAGTGAGTGTGTCCCGCAGTGTCTCCTTCCAGCGAGTGTGTCCCACCGTGTCTCCTTCCAGTGAGTGTGTCCCGCGGTGTGTCTCCTTCCAGTGAGTGTGTCCCACAGTGTCTCCTTCAAGTGAGTGTGTCCGTGGTGTCTCCTTCCAGTGAGTGTGTCCCGCGGTGTCTCCTTCCAGTGAGTGTGTCCCGCGATGTCTTCTTCCAGTGAGTGTGTCCCATGGTGTCTCCTTCCAGTGAGTGTGTCCCGCGGTGTCTCCTTCCAGTGATTGTGTCCCGTGGTGTCTCCAACGAGTGATTGTGTCCCGTGGTGTCTCCTTCCAGTGAGTGTGTCCCGTGGTGTCTCCTTCCAGTGAGTGTGTCCCGCGATGTCTCCTTCCACTGAGTGTGTCCCTTGGCATCTCCTTCCAGTGAGTGTGTCCCGAGGTGTCTCCTTCCAGCGAGTGTGTCCCGCGGTGTCTCCTTCCAGTGAATGTGTCCCGCGGTTTCTCCTTCCAATGAATGTGTCCCGCGTAGTCTCCTTCCAGTGAGTGTGTCCCATGGTGTCTGCTTCCAGTGAGTGTACCCACTGGTGTATCCTTCCAGTGATTGTGTCCAGCGGTGTGTCTCCTTCCAGTGAGTGTGTCCCGCGGTGTCTCCTTCCAGTGAGTGTGTCCCGCCGTGTTTCCTTCCAGTGACTGTGTCCCGCGGTGTTTCCTTCCAGTGAGTGTGTCCTGTGGTGTGTCACCTTCCAGTGAGTGTGTCCCGCGGTGTCTCCTTCCAGTGAGTGTGTCCCACGGTGTGTCTTCTTCCAGTGAGTGTGTCCCGCGGTGTCTCCTTCCAGTGAGTGTGTCCTGTGGTGTGTCTCCTTCCAGTGAGTGGTCCCGCGGTGTCTCCTTCCAGTGAGTGTGTCCCACGGTGTGTCTTCTTCCAGTGAGTGTGTCCCACAGTGTCTCCTTCCAGTGAGTGTGTCCCGCGATGTCTCCTTCCAGTGAGTGTGTCCCACAGTGTTTCCTTCCAGTGAGTGTGTCCTGCGGTATCTCCTTCCAGTGAGCGTGTCCCGCGGTGTCTCCTTCCAGTGAGTGTGTTTCGCGGTGTCTCCTTCCAGTGAGTGTGTCCCACGATGTCTGCTTCCAGTGAGTGTGTCCCATGGTGCTTCCTTCCAGTGAGTGTGTCCCGCGATGTGTCCTTCCACTGAGTGTGTCTCTTGGCATCTCCTTCCAGTGAGAGTGTCCCACGGTGTCTCCTTCCAGTGAGTTTGTCCCGCGGTGTGTCTCCTTCCAGTGAGTGTGCCCCGTGGTGTGTCTCCTTCCAGTGAGTGTGTCCCGCGGTGTCTCCTTCGAGTGAGTGTGTCCCGCGGTGTTCTCCTTCCAGTGAGTGTGCCCCGCGGTGTCTCCTTCCAGGGAGTGTGTCCCGCGGTGACTCCATCTCGTGAGTGTGTCCCGCGGTGTCTTCTTCCAGCAAGTGTGTCCCGTGGTGTCTCCTTCCAGCAAGTGTGTCCCGCGGTGTCTCCGTCCAGTGAGTGTGTCCCGCGGTGTGCCCTTCCAGCGAGTGTGCCCGCGGTGTTTCCTTCCAGTGAGCGTGTCATGCATGGTCTTCTTCCAGTGAGTGTGTCCTGCAATGTCTCCTTCCAGCGACTGTGTCCCGCCGTGTCTCCTTCCAGTGAGTGTGTCCCATGGTGTCTGCTTCCCTAGAGCGTGTCCAACGGTGTCTCCTTCCAGTGATTGCTTCCGGTGGTGTCTTCTTCCAGTGAATGTGTCCCGCGGTGTCTCCATCCAGAGAGTGTGTCCCACGGTGTCTCCTTCCAGTGAGTTTGTCCCATGGTGTGTCTCCTTCCAGTGAGTGTGCCCCGCGGTGTGTCTCCTTTAATGAGTGTGTCTGACGGTGACACTTTCCAGTGAATGTGTCCCACTGTGTCTCCTTTCCGTGAGTGTGTCCCGCGGCGTGCCCTTCCAGCGAGTGTGTCCCACGGTGTCTCCTTCCAGTGAGTGTGTCCGCAGTCTCTCCTTCCAGTGAGTGTGTCCTGCAGTGTCTCCTTCCAGCGAGTGTGTCCCGCGGTGTCTCCTTCCAGTGAGTGTGTCTCGCGGTGTCTCCTTCCAGCGAGTGTGTCCCGCGGTTTCTCCAACGAGTGAGTGTGTCTCGCGGTGTCTCCTTCCAGTGAGTGTGTCCCGCGGTGTCTCCTTCCAGTGAGTGTGTCCCGTGGTGTCTTATTCCAGTGAGTGTGTCCCGCGGAGTCACCTTCCAGTGAGTGTGTCCCGCGATGTCTCCTTCCAGCGAGTGTGTCACGCAGTGTCTCCTTCCAATGAGTGTGTCACGCAGTTTCTCCTTCCAATGAGTGTGTCCCGCAGTGTCTCATTCCAGCGAGTGTGTCCCGCCGTGTCTCCTTCCAGTGAGTGTGTCCCGCGGAATCTCATTCCAGTGAGTGTGTCCCGCGATGTCTCCTTCCAGTGAATGAGTCCCGCGGTGTTTCCTTCCAGCGAGTGTGTCCCGCGGTGTCACTTCTGAGTGATTGTGTCCCGCGGTGTCTCCTTCCAGCGAGTGCATCCCGCGTGCCTACTTCCAGTGAAAGTGTCCCATGGTGTCTCCTTCCAGTGAATGTGTCCCGCGGTGTCTCCTTCCAGCGAGTGTGCTCCACGGTGTCTCCCTCCATTGACTGTGTCCCGCGGTGTGTCTTCTTCCAGTGAGTGTGTCCCGTCATGTCTCCTTCCAATGAATGTGTCCTGCGGTGTCTCCTTCCAGTGAGTGTGTCCTGCGGTGTCTCCTTCCAGTGAGTGTGTCCCGCGGTGTCTCCTTCCAGTGATCATGTCCCGCGGTGTCTCCATCCAGCGACTGTGTCCAGTGGTGCCCCTTCCAGTGAGTTTGTCCCGCGGTGTCTCCTTCCAGCAAGTGTGTCCCGCGGTGTCCCCTTCCAGTGAGTGTGTCCCGCAGTGTCTCCTTCCAGTGAGTCTGTCCCGCGTTGTGTCTCCTTCCAGTGAGTGTCCCGCAGTGTCTTCTTCAAGTGAGTGTGTCCGTGGTGTCTCCTTCCAGTGAGTGTGTCCTGCGGTGTCTCCTTCCAGTGAGTGTGTCCCGCGATGTCTCCTTCCAGTGAGTGTGTCCCGCGGTGTCTCCTTCCAGTGAGTGTGTCCCGCGGTGTCTCCTTCCAGTGAGTGTGTCCCGCGTTGTCTCCTTCTACTGATTGTGTCCCGTGGTGTCTCCTTCGAGTGAGTGTGTCCCGCGGTGTCTCCTTCCAGCGAGTGTGTCCCGCGGTGTCTCTTTCAAGTGAGTATGTCTCGCGGTGTTTCCTTCCAGCGAGTGTGTCCCGCGGTGTCTACTTCCAGTGAGTGTTTCCCGTTGTGTCTTCTTCCAGTGAGTGTGTCCCGCGGAGTCACCTTCCAGTGAGTGTGTCCCACGGTGTTCCTTCCAGCGAGTGTGTCACGCAGTGTCTCCTTCCAATGAGTGTGTCACGCAGTGTCTCCTTCCAATGAGTGTCTCCTGAAGGGTCTCCTTCCAGCGAGTGTGTCCCGTCGTGTCTCCTTCCAGTGAGTGTGTCCCGCGGAATTTCATTCCAGTGAGTGCGTCCCGCCATGTCTCCTACCAGTGAGTGAGTCCCGCCGTGTCTCCTTCCAGTGAGTGTGTCCCGCGGTGTCACTTCCGAGTGAGTGTGTCCCGCGGTGTCTCCTTCCAGTGAGTGTGTCTCGCGGTGTCTCCTTCCAGCGAGTGTGTCCCGCGGTTTCTCTAACGAGTGAGTGTGTCTCGCGGTGTCTCCTTCCAGTGAGTGTGTCCCGCGGTGTCTCCTTCCAGTGAGTGTGTCCCGTGGTGTCTTATTCCAGTGAGTGTGTCCCGCGGAGTCACCTTCCAGTGAGTGTGTCCCGCGATGTCTCCTTCCAGCGAGTGTGTCACGCAGTGTCTCCTTCCAATGAGTGTGTCACGCAGTTTCTCCTTCCAGCGAGTGTGTCCCGCCGTGTCTCCTTCCAGTGAGTGTGTCCCGCGGAATCTCATTCCAGTGAGTGTGTCCCGCGGTGTCTCCTTCCAGCGAGTGTGTCCCGCGGTGTCACTTCCGAGTGATTGTGTCCCGGGGTGTCTCCTTCCAGCGAGTGCATCCCGCGTGCCTTCTTCCAGTGAAAGTGTCCCATGGTGTCTCCTTCCAGTGAGTGTGTCCCGCGGTGTCTCCTTCCAGCGAGTGTGCCCCGGGGAGTCTCCCTCCATTGACTGTGTCCCGCGGTGTGTCTTCTTCCAGTGAGTGTGTCCCGTCATGTCTCCTTCCAGTGAATGTGTCCTGCGGTGTCTCCTTCCAGTGAGTGTGTCCCGCGGTGTCTCCTTCCAGTGACCATCTCCCGCGGTGTCTCCATCCAGCGACTGTGTCCAGTGGTGTCCCCTTCCAGTGAGTTTGTCCCGCGGTGTCTCCTTCCAGCAAGTGTGTCCCGCGGTGTCCCCTTCCAGTGAGGGTGTCCCGCAGTGTCTCCGTCCAGTGAGTCTGTCCCGCGTTGTGTCTCCTTCCAGTGAGTGTCCCGCAGTGTCTCCTTCAAGTGAGTGTGTCCGAGGTGTCTCCTTCCAGTGAGTGTCCCGCGGTGTCTCCTTCAAGTGATTGTGTCCGTGGTGTCTCCTTCCAGTGAGTGTGTCCTGCGGTGTCTCCTTCCAGTGAGTGTGTCCCGCGATGTCTCCTTCCAGCGAGTGTGTCCCGCAGTGTCTCTTTCAAGTGAGTGTGTCTCGCGGTGTCTCCTTCCAGCGAGTGTGTCCCGCGGTGTCTACTTCCAGTGAGTGTTTCCCGTGGTGTCTTCTTCCAGTGAGTGTGTCCCGCGGAGTCGCCTTCCAGTGAGTGTGTCCCGCAGTGTCTCTTTCCAATGAGTGTGTCACGCAGTGTCTCCTTCCAGCGAGTGTGTCCCGCGATGTCTCCTTCCAGTGAGTGTGTCCCACGGTGTCTCCTTCTACTGACTGTGTCCCGTGGTGTCTCCTTCCAGTGAGTGTGTCCCGCGGTGTCTCCTTCCAGCGAGTGTGTCCCGCGGTGTCTCTTTCAAGTGAGTGTGTCTCGCGGTGTCTCCTTCCAGCGAGTGTGTCCCGCGGTGTCTCCTTCCAGCGAGTGTGTCTCGCGGTGTCTCCTTCCAGCGAGTGTGTCCCGCGGTGTCTACTTCCAGTGAGTATGTCCCGTGGTGTCTTCTTCCAGTGAGTGTGTCCCGTGGAGTCGCCTTGCAGTGAGTGTGTCCCGCGGTGTCTCCTTCCAGCGAGTGTGTCACGCAGTGTCTCCTTCCAATGAGTGTGTCCCGCGGTGTCTCCTTCCAGCGAGTGTGTCCCGCCGTGTCTCCTTCCAGTGAGTGTGTCCCGCGGAAGCTCATTCCAGTGAGTGAGTCCCGCGATGTCTCCTTCCACTGAGTGAGTCCCGCGGTGTCTCCTTCCAGCGAGTGCGTCCCGCGGTGTCTACTTCCAGTGAAAGTTTCCCATGGTGTCTCCTTCCAGTGGGTGTGTCCCGTGGTGTCTCCTTCCAGTGAGTGCGTCCCGCGATGTGTCTCCTTCCACTGAGTGTGCCCCGCGATGTGTCTTCTTCCAAAAAGTGTGTCCCGCCGTGTCTCCTTCCAGTGAGTGTGTCCCGCGGTGTGTCTCCTTCCAGTGAGTGTGTCCCGCAGTGTCTCCTTCAAGTGAGGGTGTCCGTGGTGTCTCCTTCCAGTGAGTGTGTCCCGTGTTGTCTCCTTCCAGTGAGTGTGTCCCACGGTGTCTCCTTCCAGTGAGTGTGTCCCGCGGTGTCTCCTTCCAGTGAGTATGTCCCGCGGTGTTTTCTTCCAGCCAGTGTGTCCCGTGGTGTCTCCTTCCAGCAAGTGTGTCCCGCGGTGTCTCCGTCCAGTGAGTGTGTCCCGCTGCGTGGCCTTCCAGCGAGTGTGCCCGCGGTGTCTCCTTCCAGCGAGTGTGTCCCGCCGTGTCTCCTTCCAGTGAGTGTGTCCCGCGGTGTGTCTCCTTCCAGTGAGTGTGTCCCGCGGTGTCTCCTTCCAGTTAGTGTGTCAGCGGTGTCTCCTTCCAGTGAGTGTGTCCCGCGGTGTCTCCTTCCACTGACTTTGTCAAATGGTGTCTCCTTTGAGTGAGTGTGTCCCGCGGTGTCTCCTTCCAGTGATGTGTGTCCCGCGGTGTCTCCTTCCAGTGAGTGTGTCCCACGGTGTCTCCTTCCACTGACTTTGTCAAATGGTGTCTCCTTTGAGTGAGTGTGTCCCGCGGTGTCTCCTTCCAGTGAATGTGTCCCGCGGTGTCTCCTTCCCGTGAGTGTGTCCCGCGGTGTCTCCTTCCAGTGAGTGTGTCCCGTGGTGTCTCCTTCCAGTGAGTTTGCCCCACGATGTGTCTTCTTCCAGTGAGGGTGTCCCGCGGTGTCTAATTCCAGTGGGTGTGTCCCGCGGTGTCTCCTTCCAGTGAGTGTGTCCCGTGGTGTCTCCTTCCAGTGAGTGTGTCCCGCGGTGTCTCCTTCCAGTGAGTGTGTCCCGCTGTGTCTCCTTCCAGTGAGTGTGTCCCGCGGTGTCTCCTTCCAGTGAGTGTGTCCCGCGTTGTCTCCTTCTACTGATTGTGTCCCGTGGTGTCTCCTTCGAGCGAGTGTGTCCCGCGGTGTCTCTTTCAAGTGAGTATGTCTCGCGGTGTTTCCTTCCAGCGAGTGTGTCCCGCGGTGTCTACTTCCAGTGAGTGTTTCCCGTTGTGTCTTCTTCCAGTGAGTGTGTCCCGCGGAGTCACCTTCCAGTGAGTGTGTCCCACGGTGTTCCTTCCAGCGAGTGTGTCACGCAGTGTCTCCTTCCAATGAGTGTGTCACGCAGTGTCTCCTTCCAGCGAGTGTGTCCCGTCGTGTCTCCTTCCAGTGAGTGTGTCCCGCGGAATTTCATTCCAGTGAGTGCGTCCCGCCATGTCTCCTACCAGTGAGTGAGTCCCGCCGTGTCTCCTTCCAGTGAGTGTGTCCCGCGGTGTCACTTCCGAGTGAGTGTGTCCCGCGGTGTCTCCTTCCAGTGAGTGTGTCTCGCGGTGTCTCCTTCCAGCGAGTGTGTCCCGCGGTTTCTCTAACGAGTGAGTGTGTCTCGCGGTGTCTCCTTCCAGTGAGTGTGTCCCGCGGTGTCTCCTTCCAGTGAGTGTGTCCCGTGGTGTCTTATTCCAGTGAGTGTGTCCCGCGGAGTCACCTTCCAGTGAGTGTGTCCCGCGATGTCTCCGTCCAGCGAGTGTGTCACGCAGTGTCTCCTTCCAATGAGTGTGTCACGCAGTTTCTCCTTCCAGCGAGTGTGTCCCGCCGTGTCTCCTTCCAGTGAGTGTGTCCCGCGGAATCTCATTCCAGTGAGTGTGTCCCGCGGTGTCTCCTTCCAGCGAGTGTGTCCCGCGGTGTCACTTCCGAGTGATTGTGTCCCGGGGTGTCTCCTTCCAGCGAGTGCATCCCGCGTGCCTTCTTCCAGTGAAAGTGTCCCATGGTGTCTCCTTCCAGTGAGTGTGTCCCGCGGTGTCTCCTTCCAGCGAGTGTGCCCCGGGGAGTCTCCCTCCATTGACTGTGTCCCGCGGTGTGTCTTCTTCCAGTGAGTGTGTCCCGTCATGTCTCCTTCCAGTGAATGTGTCCTGCGGTGTCTCCTTCCAGTGAGTGTGTCCCGCGGTGTCTCCTTCCAGTGACCATCTCCCGCGGTGTCTCCATCCAGCGACTGTGTCCAGTGGTGTCCCCTTCCAGTGAGTTTGTCCCGCGGTGTCTCCTTCCAGCAAGTGTGTCCCGCGGTGTCCCCTTCCAGTGAGGGTGTCCCGCAGTGTCTCCGTCCAGTGAGTCTGTCCCGCGTTGTGTCTCCTTCCAGTGAGTGTCCCGCAGTGTCTCCTTCAAGTGATTGTGTCCGTGGTGTCTCCTTCCAGTGAGTGTGTCCTGCGGTGTCTCCTTCCAGTGAGTGTGTCCCGCGATGTCTCCTTCCAGTGAGTGTGTCCCGCGGTGTCTCCTTCCATTGAGTGTGTCCCGCGGTGTCTCCTTCCAGTGAGTGTGTCCCACGGTGTCTCCTTCCAGCGAGTGTGTCCCGCAGTGTCTCTTTCAAGTGAGTGTGTCTCGCGGTGTCTCCTTCCAGCGAGTGTGTCCCGCGGTGTCTACTTCCAGTGAGTGTTTCCCGTGGTGTCTTCTTCCAGTGAGTGTGTCCCGCGGAGTCGCCTTCCAGTGAGTGTGTCCCGCAGTGTCTCTTTCCAATGAGTGTGTCCCGCAGTGTCTCCTTCCAGCGAGTGTGTCCCGCCATGTCTCTTTCCAGTGAATGTGTCCCGCGGTGTGTCTCCTTCCAGTGAGTGTGTCCCGCAGTATCTCCTTCCAGTGAGTGTGTCCCACGGTGTCTCCTTCCAGTGACTGTGTCCCGAGGTGTCTCCTTCCAGTGGGTGTGTCCCGCAGTGTCTCTTTCAAGTGAGTGTGTCCCGCAGTGTCTCCTTCCAGTGAGTGTGTCCCGCAGTGTCTCCTTCCAGTGAGTGTGTCCCGCAGTATCTCCTTCAAGTGAGTGTGTCCATGGTGTCTCCTTCCAGTGAGTGTGTCCCGCGGTGTCTCCTTCCAGTGAGTGTGTCCCGCGATGTCTCCTTCCAGTGAGCGTGTCCCGCGGTGTCTCCTTCTACTGACTGTGTCCCGCGGTGTCTCTTTCAAGTGAGTGTGTCCCGCGGTGTCTCCTTCCAGTGAGTGTGTCCCGTGGTGTCTTCTTCCAGTGAGTGTGTCCCGTGGAGTCGCCTTGCAGTGAGTGTGTCCCGCGGTGTCTCCTTCCAGCGAGTGTGTCACGCAGTGTCTCCTTCCAATGAGTGTGTCACGCAGTGTCTCCTTCCAATGAGTGTGTCCCGAAGTGTCTCCTTCCAGCGAGTGTGTCCCGCCGTGTCTCCTTCCAGTGAGTGTGTCCCGCGGAAGCTCATTCCAGTGAGTGAGTCCCGCGATGTCTCCTTCCACTGAGTGAGTCCCGCGGTGTCTCCTTCCAGCGAGTGTGTCCCACGGTGTCACTTCCGAGTGACTGCGTCCCACGGTGTCTCCTTCCAGCGAGTGCGTCCCGCGGTGTCTCCTTCCAGCGAGTGTGTCCCACGGTGTCACTTCCGAGTGAGTGCGTCCCGCGGTGTCTCCTTCCAGCGAGTGCGTCCCGCGGTGTCTACTTCCAGTGAAAGTTTCCCATGGTGTCTCCTTCCAGTGGGTGTGTCCCGTGGTGTCTCCTTCCAGTGAGTGCGTCCCGCGATGTCCCCTTCCAGCGAGTGTGCCCCGCGGTGTCTCCTTCCACTGAGTGTGCCCCGCGTTGTGTCTTCTTCCAAAAAGTGTGTCCCGCCGTGTCTCCTTCCAGTGAGTGTGTCCCGCGGTGTGTCTCCTTCCAGTGAGTGTGTCCCGCAGTGTCTCCTTCAAGTGAGGGTGTCCGTGGTGTCTCCTTCCAGTGAGTGTGTCCCGTGTTGTCTCCTTCCTGTGAGTGTGTCCCACGGTGTCTCCTTCCAGTGAGTGTGTCCCGCGGTGTCTCCTTCCAGTGAGTATGTCCCGCGGTGTTTTCTTCCAGCCAGTGTGTCCCGTGGTGTCTCCTTCCAGCAAGTGTGTCCCGCGGTGTCTCCGTCCAGTGAGTGTGTCCCGCTGCGTGGCCTTCCAGCGAGTGTGCCCGCGGTGTCTCCTTCCAGCGAGTGTGTCCCGCCGTGTCTCCTTCCAGTGAGTGTGTCCCGCGGTGTGTCTCCTTCCAGTGAGTGTGTCCCGCGGTGTCTCCTTCCAGTTAGTGTGTCAGCGGTGTCTCATTCCAGTGAGTGTGTCCCGCGGTGTCTCCTTCCACTGACTTTGTCAAATGGTGTCTCCTTTGAGTGAGTGTGTCCCACGGTGTCTCCTTCCAGTGATGTGTGTCCCGCGGTGTCTCCTTCCAGTGAGTGTGTCAGCGGTGTCTCCTTCCAGTGAGTGTGTCCCGCGGTGTCTCCTTCCACTGACTTTGTCAAATGGTGTCTCCTTTGAGTGAGTGTGTCCCGCGGTGTCTCCTTCCAGTGAATGTGTCCCGCGGTGTCTCCTTCCCGTGAGTGTGTCCCGCGGTGTCTCCTTCCAGTTAGTGTGTCCCGTGGTGTCTCCTTCCAGTGAGTTTGCCCCACGATGTGTCTTCTTCCAGTGAGTGTGTCCCGCGGTGTCTAATTCCAGTGGGTGTGTCCCGCGGTGTCTCCTTCCAGTGAGTGTGTCCCGTGGTGTCTCCTTCCAGTGAGTGTGTCCCGCGGTGTCTCCTTCCAGTGAGTGTGTCCCGCTGTGTCTCCTTCAAGTGAGTGTGTCCCGTGGTGTCACCTTACAGTGAGTGTGTCCAGCGGTGTCTCCTTCCAGTGATTGTGTCCCGCGGTATGTCTCCTTCCAGTGAGTGTGTCCCGCGATGTCTCCTTCCAGCGAGTGTGTCACGCAGTGTCTCCTTCCAATGAGTGTCTCCCGAAGTGTCTCCTTCCAGCGAGTGTGTCCCGCCGTGTCTCCTTTCACTGAGTGTGTCCCGCGGAAGCTCATTCCAGTGAGTGAGTCCCGCGATGTCTCCTTCCACTGAGTGAGTCCCGCGGTGTCTCCTTCCAGCGAGTGCGTCCCGCGGTGTCTACTTCCAGTGAAAGTTTCCCATGGTGTCTCCTTCCAGTGGGTGTGTCCCGTGGTGTCTCCTTCCAGTGAGTGCGTCCCGCGATGTCTCCTTCCAGCGAGTGTGCCCCGCGGTGTCTCCTTCCACTGAGTGTGCCCCGCGATGTGTCTTCTTCCAGTAAGTGTGTCCCGCCGTGTCTCCTTCCAGTGAGTGTGTCCCGCGGTGTGTCTCCTTCCAGTGAGTGTGTCCCGCAGTGTCTCCTTCAAGTGAGGGTGTCCGTGGTGACTCCTTCCAGTGAGTGTGTCCCGCGGTGTCTCCTACGAATGAATGTGTCCCGCGGTGTCTCCTTCGAGTGAGTGTGTCCCGCGGTGTCTCTTTCCAGTGAGTGTGTCCCGCGGTGTCTCCTTCCAGTGAGTATGTCCCGCGGTGTTTTCTTCCAGCCAGTGTGTCCCGTGGTGTCTCCTTCCAGCAAGTGTGTCCCGCGGTGTCTCCGTCCAGTGAGTGTGTCCCGCTGCGTGGCCTTCCAGCGAGGGTGCCCGCGGTGTCTCCTTCCAGCGAGTGTGTCCCGCCGTGTCTCCTTCCAGTGAGTGTGTCCCGCGGTGTGTCTCCTTCCAGTGAGTGTGTCCCGCGGTGTCTCCTTCCAGTGAGTGTGTCAGCGGTGTCTCCTTCCAGTGAGTGTGTCCCGCGGTGTCTCCTTCCACTGACTTTGTCAAATGGTGTCTCCTTTGAGTGAGTGTGTCCCGCGGTGTCTCCTTCCAGTGAGTGTGTCCCGCGGTGTCTCCTTCCAGTGAGTGTGTCAGCGGTGTCTCCTTCCAGTGAGTGTGTCCCGCGGTGTCTCCTTCCACTGACTTTGTCAAATGGTGTCTCCTTTGAGTGAGTGTGTCCCGCGGTGTCTCCTTCCAGTGAATGTGTCCCGCGGTGTCTCCTTCCCGTGAGTGTGTCCCGCGGTGTCTCCTTCCAGTGAGTGTGTCCCGTGGTGTCTCCTTCCAGTGAGTGTGTCCCGCGGTGTCTCCTTCCAGTGAGTGTGTCCCGCTGTGTCTCCTTCAAGTGAGTGTGTCCCGTGGTGTCACCTTACAGAGAGTGTGTCCAGCGGTGTCTCCTTCCAGTGATTGTGTCCCGCGGTATGTCTCCTTCCAGTGA
Source organism: Somniosus microcephalus (assembly GCF_052327205.1). NCBI lineage: Eukaryota > Metazoa > Chordata > Chondrichthyes > Squaliformes > Somniosidae > Somniosus > Somniosus microcephalus. Next base: position 104,648,983 of record NC_140991.1, on the reverse strand, counting down.
GTGTGTCCCGCGATGTCTCCTTCCAGTGAGTCTGTCCCGCGTTGTGTCTCCTTCCAGTGAGTGTCCCGCAGTGTCTTCTTCAAGTGAGTGTGTCCGTGGTGTCTCCTTCCAGTGAGTGTGTCCCACGGTGTCTCCTTCCAGCGAGTGTGTCACGCAGTGCCTCCTTCCAATGAGTGTGTCCCGCAGTGTCTCCTTCCAGCGAGTGTGTCCCATCGTGTCTCCTTCCAGTGAGTGTGTCCCGCGGAATTTCATTCCAGTGAGTGCGTCCCGCGATGTCTCCTACCAGTGAGTGAGTCCCGCGCTGTCTCCTTCCAGTGAGTGTGTCCCGCGGTGTCACTTCCGAGTGAGTGAGTCCCGCGGTGTCTCCTTCCAGTGAGTGTGTCCCGCGGTGTCACTTCCGAGTGAGTGTGTCCCACGGTGTCTCCTTCCAGTGAGTGTGTCCCGCGGTGTCTCCTTCCAGTGAGTGTGTCCCGTGGTGTCTTATTCCAGTGAGTGTGTCCCGCGGAGTCACCTTCCAGTGAGTGTGTCCCGCGATGTCTCCTTCCAGCGAGTGTGTCACGCAGTGTCTCCTTCCAATGAGTGTGTCACGCAGTTTCTCCTTCCAATGAGTGTGTCCCGCAGTGTCTCCTTCCAGCGAGTGTGTCCCGCCGTGTCTCCTTCCAGTGAGTGCGTCCCGCGGAATCTCATTCCAGTGAGTGTGTCCCGCGATGTCTCCTTCCAGTGATTGAGTCCCGCGGTGTCTCCTTCCAGCGAGTGTGTCCCGCGGTGTCACTTCCGAGTGATTGTGTCCCGCGGTGTCTCCTTCCAGCGAGTGCATCCCGCGTGCCTACTTCCAGTGAAAGTGTCCCATGGTGTCTCCTTCCAGTGAGTGTGTCCTGCGGTGCCTCATTCGAGCGAGTGTGCCCCGGGGCGTCTCCCTCCATTGAGTGTGTCCCGCGGTGTGTCTTCTTCCAGTGAGTGTGTCCCGTCATGTCTCCTTCGAGTGAATGTGTCCTGCGGTGTCTCCTTCCAGTGAGTGTGTCCCGCGGTGTCTCCTTCCAGTGATCATGTCCCGCGGTGTCTCCATCCAGCGACTGTGTCCAGTGGTGTCCCCTTCCAGTGAGTTTGTCCCGCGGTGTCTCCTTCCAGCAAGTGTGTCCCGCGGTGTCCCCTTCCAGTGAGTGTGTCCCGCAGTGTCTCCGTCCAGTGAGTCTGTCCCGCGTTGTGTCTCCTTCCAGTGAGTGTCCCGCAGTGTCTCCTTCAAGTGATTGTGTCCGTGGTGTCTCCTTCCAGTGAGTGTGTCCCGCGGTGTCTCCTTCCAGTGAGTGTGTCCCGCGGTGTCTCCTTCCAGCGAGTGTGTCCCGCGGTGTCTCTTTCAAGTGAGTGTGTCTCGCGGTGTCTCCTTCCAGCGAGTGTGTCCCGCAGTGTCTCCTTCTAGTGAGTGTGTCCCGCCGTGTCTCCTTCCAGTGAGTGTGTCCCGCGGAATCTCATTCCAGTGAGTGTGTCCCACGATGTCTCCTTCCAGAGATTGAGTCCCGCCGTGTCTCCTTCCAGTGAGTGTGTCCCGCGGTGTCACTTCCGAGTGATTGTGTCCCGCGGTGTCTCCTTCCAGCGAGTGCATCCCGCGTGCCTACTTCCAGTGAAAGTGTCCCATGGTGTCTCCTTCCAGTGAGTGTGTCCCGCGGTGTCTCCTTCGAGCGAGTGTACCCCGGGGCGTCTCCCTCCATTGAGTGTGTCCCGCGGTGTGTCTTCTTCCAGTGAGTGTGTCCCGTCATGTCTCCTTCGAGTGAATGTGTCCTGCGGTGTCTCCTTCCAGTGAGTGTGTCCCGCGGTGTCTCCTTCCAGTGATCATGTCCCGCGGTGTCTCCTTCCAGCAAGTGTGTCCCGCGGTGTCCCCTTCCAGTGAGTGTGTCCCGCAGTGTCTCCGTCCAGTGAGTCTGTCCCGCGTTGTGTCTCCTTCCAGTGAGTGTCCCGCAGTGTCTCCTTCAAGTGATTGTGTCCGTGGTGTCTCCTTCCAGTGAGTGTGTCCTGCGGTGTCTCCTTCCAGTGAGTGTGTCCCGCGATGTCTCCTTCCAGTGAGTGTGTCCCGCGGTGTCTCCTTCCATTGAGTGTGTCCCGCGGTGTCTCCTTCCAGTGAGTGTGTCCCGCGGTGCCTCCTTCCAGCGAGTGTGTCCCGCGGTGTCTCTTTCAAGTGAGTGTGTCTCGCGGTGTCTCCTTCCAGCGAGTGTGTCCCGCGGTGTCTACTTCCAGTGAGTGTTTCCCGTGGTGTCTTCTTCCAGTGAGTGTGTCCCGCGGAGTCGCCTTCCAGTGAATGTGTCCCACGGTGTCTCCTTCCAGTGAGTGTGTCACGCAGTGTCTCTTTCCAGTGAGTGTGTCCCGCAGTGTCACCTTCCAGCGAGTGTGTCCCGCCGTGTCTCCTTCCAGTGAGTGTGTCCCGCGGTGTCTCCTTCCAGCGATTGTGTCCCGCGGTGTCTCTTTCAAGTGAGTGTGTCTCGCGGTGTCTCCTTCCAGCGAGTGTGTCCCGCGGTGTCTCCTTCCAGCGAGTGTGTCCCGCGGTGTCTCCTTCCAGCGAGTGTGTCCCGCGGTGTCTACTTCCAGTGAGTATGTCCCGTGGTGTCTTCTTCCAGTGAGTATGTCCCGTGGAGTCCCCTTCCAGTGAATGTGTCCCGCGGTGTCTCCTTCCAGCGAGTGTGTCACGCAGTGTCTCCTTCCAATGAGTGTGTCACGCAGTGTCTCCTTCCAATGAGTGTGTCCCGAAGTGTCTCCTTCCAGCGAGTGTGTCCCGCCGTGTCTCCTCCCAGTGAGTGTTTCCCGCGGAATCTCATTCCAGTGAGTGTGTCCCGCGATGTCTCCTTCCACTGAGTGAGTCCCGCGGTGTCTCCTTCCAGCGAGTGTGTCCCACAGTGTCACTTCCGAGTGAGTGCGTCCCGCGGTGTCTCCTTCCAGCGAGTGCGTCCCGCGGTGTCTACTTCCAGTGAAAGTTTCCCATGGTGTCTCCTTCCAGTGGGTGTGTCCCGCGGTGTCTCCTTCCAGTGAGTGCGTCCCGCGATGTCTCCTTCCAGCGAGTGTGCCCCGCGGTGTCTCCTTCCACTGAGTGTGCCCCACGGTGTGTCTTCTTCCAGTAAGTGTGTCCCGCCGTGTCTCCTTCCAGTGAGTGTGTCCCGCGGTGTGTCTCCTTCCAGTGAGTGTGTCCCGCAGTGTCTCCTTCAAGTGAGTGTGTCCGTGGTGTCTCCTTCCAGCGAGTGTGTCCCGCGGTGTCTCCTATGAATGAATGTGTCCCGCGGTGTATCCTTCGAGTGAGTGTGTCCCGCGGTGTCTCTTTCCAGTGAGTGTGTCCCGCGGTGTCTCCTTCCAGTGAGTATGTCCCGCGGTGTCTTCTTCCAGCCAGTGTGTCCCGTGGTGTCTCCTTCCAGCAAGTGTGTCCCGCGGTGTCTCCGTCCAGTGAGTGTGTCCCGCTGCGTGGCCTTCCAGCGAGTGTGCCCGCGGTGTCTCCTTCCAGCGAGTGTGTCCCGCCGTCTCTCCTTCCAGTGAGTGTGTCCCGCGGTGTGTCTCCTTCCAGTGAGTGTGTCCCGCGGTGTCTCCTTACAGTGAGTGTGTCAGCGGTGTCTCCTTCCAGTGAGTGTGTCCCGCGGTGTCTCCTTCCACTGACTTTGTCAAATGGTGTCTCCTTTGAGTGAGTGTGTCCCGCGGTGTCTCCTTCCAGTGAGTGTGTCCCGCGGTGTCTCCTTCCAGTGAGTGTGTCAGCGGTGTCTCCTTCCAGTGAGTGTGTCCCACGGTGTCTCCTTCCCGTGAGTGTGTCCCGCGGTGTCTCCTTCCAGTGAGTGTGCCCCGTGTTGTCTCCTTCCAGTGAGTTTGCCCCACGATGTGTCTTCTTCCAGTGAGTGTGTCCCGCGGTGTCTCCTTCCAGTGAGTGTGTCCCGTGGTGTCTCCTTCCAGTGAGTGTGTCCCACGGTGTCTCCTTCCAGTGAGTGTGTCCCGCTGTGTCTCATTCAAGTGAGTGTGTCCCGTGGTGTCACCTTACAGTGAGTGTGTCCAGCGGTGTCTCCTTCCAGTGATTGTGTCCCGCGGTGTGTCTCCTTCCAGTGAGTGTGTCCCGCGATGTCTGCTTCCAGTGAGTGTGTCCCACGATGTGTCTTCTTCCAGTGAGTGTGCCCGCGGTGTCTCCTTCCAGTGGGTGTGTCCCGCGGTGTCTCCTTCCAGTGAGTGTGTCCCGCGGTGTCTCCTTCCAGCCAGTGTCTCCCGTGGTGTCTCCTTCCAGCAAGTGTGTCCCGCGGTGTCTCCGTCCAGTGAGTGTGTCCCGCTGCGTGGCCTTCCAGCGAGTGTGCCCGCGGTGTCTCCTTCCAGCGAGTGTGTCCCGCCGTCTCTCCTTCCAGTGAGTGTGTCCCGCGGTGTGTCTCCTTCCAGTGAGTGTGTCCCGCGGTGTCTCCTTACAGTGAGTGTGTCAGCGGTGTCTCCTTCCAGTGAGTGTGTCCCGCGGTGTCTCCTTCCACTGACTTTGTCAAATGGTGTCTCCTTTGAGTGAGTGTGTCCCGCGGTGTCTCCTTCCAGTGAGTGTGTCCCGCGGTGTCTCCTTCCAGTGAGTGTGTCAGCGGTGTCTCCTTCCAGTGAGTGTGTCCCACGGTGTCTCCTTCCCGTGAGTTTGTCCCGCGGTGTGGCTCCTTCCAGTTAGTGTGTCTCACGGTGTCTCCTTCCAGTGAGTGTGTCCTGCGGTGTCTCCTTCCAGTGAGTGTTTCCCGTGGTGTCTTCTTCCAGTGAGTGTGTCCCGCGGAGTCGCCTTCCAGTGAGTGTGTCCCACGGTGTCTCCTTCCAGCGAGTGTGTCACGCAGTGTCTCCTTCCAATGAGTGTCTCCCGAAGGGTCTCCTTCCAGCGAGTGTGTCCCGTCGTGTCTCCTTCCAGTGAGTGTGTCCCACGGAATTTCATTCCAGTGAGTGTGTCCCGTGATGTCTCCTACCAGTGAGTGAGTCCCGCGGTGTCTCCTTCCAGCGAGTGTGTCCCGCGGTGTCACTTCCGAGTGAGTGTGTCCCGCGGTGTCTCCTTCCAGTGAGTGTGTCTCACGGTGACTCCTTCCAGCGAGTGTGTCCCGCGGTTTCTCCAACGAGTGAGTGTGTCTCGTGGTGTCTCCTTCCAGTGAGTGTGTCCCGTGGTGTCTCCTTCCAGTGATTGTGTCCCGTGGTGTCTTATTCCAGTGAGTGTGTCCCGCGGAGTCACCTTCCAGTGAGTGAGTCCGGCGGTGTCTCCTTCCAGCGAGTGTGTCCAGCGGTGTCACTTCCGAGTGATTGTGTCCCGCGGTGTCTCCTTCCAGCGAGTGCATCCCGCGTGCCTACTTCCAGTGAAAGTGTCCCATGGTGTCTCCTTCCAGTGAGTGTGTCCCACGGTGTCTCCTTCCAGCGAGTGTGCCCCGCGGTGTCTCCCTCCATTGAGTGTGTCCCGCGGTGTGTCTTCTTCCAGTGAATGTGTCCTGCGGTGTCTCCTTCCAGTGAGTGTGTCCCGCGGTGTCTCCCTCCAGTGATCATCTCCCGCGGTGTCTCCATCCAGCGACTGTGTCCAGTGGTGTCCCCTTCCAGTGAGTTTGTCCCGCGGTGTCTCCTTCCAGCAAGTGTGTCCCGCGGTGTCCCCTTCCAGTGAGTGTGTCCCGCAGTGTCTCCGTCCAGTGAGTCTGTCCCGCGTTGTGTCTCCTTCCAGTGAGTGTGTCGCAGTGTCTCCTTCAAGTGAGTGTGTCCGTGGTGTCTCCTTCCAGTGAGTGTGTCCTGCGGTGTCTTCTTCCAGTGAATGTGTCCCGCGATGTCTCCTTCCAGTGAATGTGTCCCGCGATGTCTCCTTCCAGTGAATGTGTCCCGCGATGTCTCCTTCCAGTGAGTGTGTCCCGCGGTGTCTCCTTCCATTGCGTGTGTCCCGCAGTGTCTCCTTCCAGTGAGTCTGTCCCGCGTTGTGTCTCCTTCCAGTGAGTGTCCCGCAGTATCTTCTTCAAGTGAGTGTGTCCGTGGTGTCTCCTTCCAGTGAGTGTGTCCTGCGGTGTCTCCTTCCAGTGAATGTGTCCCGCGATGTCTCCTTCCAGTGAATGTGTCCCGCGATGTCTCCTTCCAGTGAATGTGTCCCGCGATGTCTCCTTCCAGTGAGTGTGTCCCGCGGTGTCTCCTTCCATTGCATGTGTCCCGCAGTGTCTCCTTCCAGTGAGTCTGTCCCGCGTTGTGTCTCCTTCCAGTGAGTGTCCCGCAGTATCTTCTTCAAGTGAGTGTGTCCGCTGTGTCTTCTTCAAGTGAGTGTGTCCGTGGTGTCTCCTTCCAGTGAGTGTGTCCTGCGGTATCTCCTTCCAGTGAGTGTGTCCCGCGATGTCTCCTTCCAGTGAGTGTGTCCCGCGGTGTCTCCTTCCAGTGAGTGTGTCCCGCGGTGTCTCCTTCCAGTGAGTGTGTCCCGCGGTGTCTCCTTCCAGCGAGTGTGTCCCGCGGTGTCTCTTTCAAGTGAGTGTGTCTCGCGGTGTCTCCTTCCAGCGAGTGTGTCCCGCGGTGTCTACTTCCAGTGAGTGTTTGCCATGGTGTCTTCTTCCAGTGAGTGTGTCCCGCGGAGTCGCCTTCCAGTGAGTGTGTCCCACGGCGTCTCCTTCCAGTGAGTGTGTCCCGTCGTGTCTCCTTCCAGTGAGTGTGTCCCACGGAATTTCATTCCAGTGAGTGCATCCCGCGATGTCTCCTACCAGTGAGTGAGTCCCGCGGTGTCTCCTTCCAGCGAGTGTGTCCCGCGGTGTCACTTCCGAGTGAGTGTGTGCCGCGGTGTCTCCTTCCAGTGAGTGTGTCTCGCGGTGTCTCCTTCCAGCGAGTGTGTCCCACGGTTTCTCCAACGAGTGAGTGTGTCTCGCGGTGTCTCCTTCCAGTGATTGTGTCCCGCGGTGTCTCCTTCCAGTGAGTGTGTCCCGTGGTGTCTTATTCCAGTGAGTGTGTCCCGCGAAGTCACCTTCCAGTGAGTGTGTCCCGCGGTGTCTCCTTCCAGCGAGTGTGTCACGCAGTGTCTCCTTCCAGTGAGTGTGTCCCGCAGAATCTCATTCCAGTGAGTGTGTCCCACGATGTCTCCTTCCAGTGATTGAGTCCCGCGGTGTCTCCTTCCAGTGAGTGTGTCCCGCGGTGTCACTTCCGAGTGATTGTGTCCCGCGGTGTCTCCTTCCAGCGAGTGCATCCCGTGTGCCGACTTCCAGTGAAAGTGTCCCATGGTGTCTCCTTCCAGTGAGTGTGTCCCGCGGTGTCTCCTTCGAGCGAGTGTGCCCCGGGGCGTCTCCCTCCATTGAGTGTGTCCCGCGGTGTGTCTTCTTCCAGTGAGTGTGTCCCGTCATGTCTCCTTCGAGTGACTGTGTCCCGCGGTGTCTCCTTCCAGTGATCATGTCCCGCGGTGTCTCCATCCAGCGACTGTGTCCAGTGGTGTCCCCTTCCAGTGAGTTTGTCCCGTGGTGTCTCCTTCCAGCAAGTGTGTCCCGCGGTGTCCCCTTCCAGTGAGTGTGTCCCACAGTGTCTCCGTCCAGTGAGTCTGTCCCGCGTTGTGTCTCCTTCCAGTGAGTGTCCCGCAGTGTCTCCTTCAAGTGATTGTGTCCGTGGTGTCTCCTTCCAGTGAGTGTGTCCCGCGATGTCTCCTTCCAGTGAGTGTGTCCCGCGGTGTCTCCTTCCATTGAGTGTGTCCCGCGGTGTCTCCTTCCAGTGAGTGTGTCCCGCGGTGTCTCCTTCCAGCGAGTGTGTCCCGCGGTGTCTCTTTCAAGTGAGTGTGTCTCGCGGTGTCTCCTTCCAGTGAGTGTGTCCCGCAGTGTCTCCTTCCAGCGAGTGTGTCCCGCCGTGTCTCCTTCCAGTGAGTGTGTCCCGCGGAATCTCATTCCAGTGAGTGTGTCCCGCGATGTCTCCTTCCAGTGATTGAGTCCCGCGGTGTCTCCTTCCAGCGAGTGCATCCCGCGTGCCTACTTCCAGTGAAAGTGTCCCATGGTGTCTCCTTCCAGTGAGTCTGTCCCGCGGTGTCTCCTTCGAGCGAGTGTGCCCCGGGGCGTCTCCCTCCATTGAGTGTGTCCCGCGGTGTGTCTTCTTCCAGTGAGTGTCTCCCGTCATGTCTCCTTCCAGTGAATGTGTCCTGCGGTGTCTCCTTCCAGTGAGTGTGTCCCGCGGTGTCTCCTTCCAGTGAACATGTCCTGCGGTGTCTCCATCCAGCGACTGTGTCCAGTGGTGTCCCCTTCCAGTGAGTTTGTCCCGCGGTGTCTCCTTCCAGCAAGTGTGTCCCGCGGTGTCCCCTTCCAGTGAGTGTGTCCCGCAGTGTCTCCGTCCAGTGAGTCTGTCCCGCGTTGTGTCTCCTTCCAGTGATTGTGTCCGTGGTGTCTCCTTCCAGTGAGTGTGTCCTGCCGTGTCTCCTTCCAGTGAATGTGTCCCGCGATGTCTCCTTCCAGTGAGTGTGTCCCGCGGTGTCTCCTTCCATTGAGTGTGTCCCGCGGTGTCTCCTTCCAGTGAGGGTGTCCCGCGGTGTCTCCTTCCAGCGAGTGTGTCACGCAGTGTCTCCTTCCAGTGAGTGTGTCCCGCGGAATCTCATTCCAGTGAGTGTGTCCCATGATGTCTCCTTCCAGTGATTGAGTCCCGCGGTGTCTCCTTCCAGCGAGTGCATCCCGCGTGCCTACTTCCAGTGAAAGTGTCCCATGGTGTCTCCTTCCAGTGGGTGTGTCCCGCGGTGTCTCCTTCCAGTGAGTGCGTCCCGCGATGTCTCCTTCCAGCGAGTGTGCCCCGCGGTGTCTCCTTCCACTGAGTGTGCCCCGCGGTGTGTCTTCTTCCAGTAAGTGTGTCCCGCCGTGTCTCCTTCCAGTGAGTGTGTCCCGCGGTGTGTCTCCTTCCAGTGAGTGTGTCCCGCAGTGTCTCCTTCAAGTGAGTGTGTCCGTGGTGTCTCCTTCCAGCGAGTGTGTCCCGCGGTGTCTCCTACGAATAAATGTGTCCCGCGGTGTCTCCTTCGAGTGAGTGTGTCCCGCGGTGTCTCTTTCCAGTGAGTGTGTCCCGCGGTGTCTCCTTCCAGTGAATATGTCCCGCGGTGTCTTCTTCCAGCCAGTGTGTCCCGTGGTGTCTCCTTCCAGCAAGTGTGTCCCGCGGTGTCTCCGTCCAGTGAGTGTGTCCCGCTGCGTGGCCTTCCAGCGAATGTGCCCGCGGTGTCTCCTTCCAGCGAGTGTGTCCCGCCGTGTCTCCTTCCAGTGAGTGTGTCCCGCGGTGTGTCTCCTTCCAGTGAGTGTGTCCCGCGGTCTCTCCTTCCAGTGAGTGTGTCAGCGGTGTCTCCTTCCAGTGAGTGTGTCCCGCGGTGTCTCCTTCCACTGACTTTGTCAAATGGTGTCTCCTTTGAGTGAGTGTGTCCCGCGGTGTCTCCTTCCAGTGAGTGTGTCCCGCGGTGTCTCCTTCCAGTGAGTGTGTCAGCGGTGTCTCCTTCCAGTGAGTGTGTCCCGCGGTGTCTCCTTCCACTGACTTTGTCAAATGGTGTCTCCTTTGAGTGAGTGTGTCCCGCGGTGTCTCCTTCCAGTGAGTGTGTCCCACGGTGTCTCCTTCCCGTGAGTGTGTCCCGCGGTGTCTCCTTCCAGTGAGTGTGTCCCGTGGTGTCTCCTTCCAGTGAGTTTGCCCCACGATGTGTCTTCTTCCAGTGAGTGTGTCCCGCGGTGTCTAATTCCAGTGGGTGTGTCCCGCGGTGTCTCCTTCCAGTGAGTGTGTCCCGTGGTGTCTCCTTCCAGTGAGTGTGTCCCGCGGTGTCTCCTTCCAATGAGTGTGTCCCGCTGTGTCTCCTTCAAGTGAGTGTGTCCCGTGGTGTCACCTTACAGTGAGTGTGTCCAGCGGTGTCTCCTTCCAGTGATGGTGTCCCGCGGTGTGTCTCCTTCCAGTGAGTGTGTCCCGCGATGTCTGCTTCCAGTGAGTGTGTCCCGCGATGTGTCTTCTTCCAGTGAGTGTGCCCGCGGTGTCTCCTTCCAGTGGGTGTGTCCCGCGGTGTCTCCTTCCAGTGAGTGTGTCCCGCGGTGTCTCCTTCCAGTGAGCGTGTCCCGCGATGTCTGCTTCCAGTGAGTTTGTCCCACGGTGTCTCCTTCCAGTGAGTTTGTCCCGCGGTGTGGCTCCTTCCAGTTAGTGTGTCTCACGGTGTCTCCTTCCAGTGAGTGTGTCCCGCGGTGTCTCCTTCCAGTGAGTGTTTCCCGTGGTGTCTTCTTCCAGTGAGTATGTCCCGCAGAGTCGCCTTCCAGTGAGTGTGTCCCACGGTGTCTCCTTCCAGCGAGTGTGTCACGCAGTGTCTCCTTCCAATGAGTGTGTCACGCAGTGTCTCCTTCCAATGAGTGTCTCCCGAAGGGTCTCCTTCCAGCGAGTGTGTCCCGTCGTGTCTCCTTCCAGTGAGTGTGTCCCGCGGAATTTCATTCCAGTGAGTGTGTCCCGTGATGTCTCCTACAAGTGAGTGAGTCCCGCGGTGTCTCCTTCCAGCGAGTGTGTCCCGCGGTGTCTCCTTCCAGTGAGTGTGTCTCGCGGTGTCTCCTTCCAGCGAGTGTGTCCCGCGGTTTCTCCAACGAGTGAGTGTGTCTCGTGGTGTCTCCTTCCAGTGAGTGTGTCCCGTGGTGTCTTATTCCAGTGAGTGTGTCCCGCGGAGTCACCTTCCAGTGAGTCTGTCCCGCGATGTCTTCTTCCAGCGAGTGTGTCCCGTCATGTCTCCTTCCAGTGAATGTGTCCTGCGGTGTCTCCTTCCAGTGAGTGTGTCCCGCGGTGTCTCCTTCCAGCGAGTGTGTCCCGCCGTGTCTCCGTCCAGTGAGTGCATCCCGCGTGCCTACTTCCAGTGAAAGTGTCCCATGGTGTCTCCTTCCAGTGAGTGTGTCCCGCGGTGTCTCCTTCCAGCGAGTGTGCCCCGCGGTGTCTCCCTCCATTGAGTGTGTCCCGCGGTGTGTCTTCTTCCAGTGAGTGTGTCCCGTCATGTCTCCTTCCAGTGAATGTGTCCTGCGGTGTCTCCTTCCAGTGAGTGTGTCCCGTGGTGTCTCCTTCCAGTGATCATCTCCCGCGGTGTCTCCATCCAGCGACTGTGTCCAGTGGTGTCCCCTTCCAGTGAGTTTGTCCCGCGGTGTCTCCTTCCAGCAAGTGTGTCCCACGGTGTCCCCTTCCAGTGAGTGTGTCCCGCAGTGTCTCCGTCCAGTGAGTCTGTCCCGCGTTGTGTCTCCTTCCAGTGAGTGTGTCGCAGTGTCTCCTTCAAGTGAGTGTGTCCGTGGTGTCTCCTTCCAGTGAGTGTGTCCTGCGGTGTCTCCTTCCAGTGAGTGTGTCCCGCGATGTCTCCTTCCAGTGAGTGTGTCCCGCGGTGTCTCCTTCCATTGAGTGTGTCCCGCAGTGTCTCTTTCCAGTGAGTCTGTCCCGCGTTGTGTCTCCTTCCAGTGAGTGTCCCGCAGTATCTTCTTCAAGTGAGTGTGTCCGTGGTGTCTCCTTCCAGTGAGTGTGTCCTGCGGTATCTCCTTCCAGTGAGTGTGTCCCGCGATGTCTCCTTCCAGTGAGTGTGTCCCGCGGTATCTCCTTCCAGTGAGTGTGTCCCGCGGTGTCTCCTTCCAGTGAGTGTGTCCCGCGGTGTCTCCTTCTACTGACTGTGTCCCATGGTGTCTCCTTCGAGTGAGTGTGTCCCGCGGTGTCTCCTTCCAGCGAGTGTGTCCCGCGGCGTCTCTTTCAAGTGAGTGTGTCTCGCGGTGTCGCCTTCCAGTGAGTGTGTCCCACGGCGTCTCCTTCCAGTGAGTGTGTCCCGTCGTGTCTCCTTCCAGTGAGTGTGTCCCACGGAATTTCATTCCAGTGAGTGCGTCCCGCGATGTCTCCTACCAGTGAGTGAGTCCCGCGGTGTCTCCTTCCAGCGAGTGTGTCCCGCGGTGTCACTTCTGAGTGAGTGTGTGCAGCGGTGTCTCCTTCCAGTGAGTGTGTCTCGCGGTGTCTCCTTCCAGCGAGTGTGTCCCGCGGTTTCTCCAACGAGTGAGTGTGTCTCGCGGTGTCTCCTTCCAGTGATTGTGTCCCACGGTGTCTCCTTCCAGTGAGTGTGTCCCGTGGTGTCTTATTCCAGTGAGTGTGTCCCGCGAAGTCACCTTCCAGTGAGTGTGTCCCGCGATGTCTCCTTCCAGCGAGTGTGTCACGCAGTGTCTCCTTCCAATGAGTGTGTCACGCAGTTTCTCCTTCCAATGAGTGTGTCCCGCAGTGTCTCCTTCCAGCGAGTGTGTCCCGCCGTGGCACCTTCCAGTGAGTGTGTCCCGCGATGTCTCCTTCCAGCGAGTGTGGCACGCAGTGTCTCATTCCAATGAGTGTGTCACGCAGTTTCTCCTTCCAATGAGTGTGTCCCGCAGTGTCTCCTTCCAGCGAGTGTGTCCCGCCGTGTCTCCTTCCAGTGAGTGTGTCCCGCGTAATCTCATTCCAGTGAGTGTGTCCCGCGATGTCTCCTTCCAGTGATTGAGTCCCGCGGTGTCTCCTTCCAGCGAGTGTGTCCCGCGGTGTCACTTCCGAGTGATTGTGTCCCGCGGTGTCTCCTTCCAGCGAGTGCATCCCGCGTGCCTACTTCCAGTGAAAGTGTCCCATGGTGTCTCCTTCCAGTGAGTGTGCCCCGCGGTGTCTCCCTCCATTGAGTGTGTCCCGCGGTGTGTCTTCTTCCAGTGAGTGTGTCCCGTCATGTCTCCTTCCAGTGAATGTGTCCTGCGGTGTCTCCTTCCAGTGAGTGTGTCCCGCGGTGTCTCCTTCCAGTGATCATCTCCCGCGGTGTCTCCATCCAGCGACTGTGTCCAGTGGTGTCCCCTTCCAGTGAGTTTGTCCCGCGGTGTCTCCTTCCAGCAAGTGTGTCCCGCGGTGTCCCCTTCCAGTGAGTGTGTCCCGCAGTGTCTCCGTCCAGTGAGTCTGTCCCGCGTTGTGTCTCCTTCCAGTGAGTGTGTCGCAGTGTCTCCTTCAAGTGAGTGTGTCCGTGGTGTCTCCTTCCAGTGAGTGTGTCCTGCGGTGTCTCCTTCCAGTGAGTGTGTCCCGCGATGTCTCCTTCCAGTGAGTGTGTCCCGCGGTGTCTCCTTCCATTGAGTGTGTCCCGCAGTGTCTCTTTCCAGTGAGTCTGTCCCGCGTTGTGTCTCCTTCCAGTGAGTGTCCCGCAGTATCTTCTTCAAGTGAGTGTGTCCGTGGTGTCTCCTTCCAGTGAGTGTGTCCTGCGGTATCTCCTTCCAGTGAGTGTGTCCCGCGGTGTCTCCTTCCAGTGAGTGTGTCCCGCGGTGTCTCCTTCCAGTGAGTGTGTCCCGCGGTGTCTCCTTCTACTGACTGTGTCCCATGGTGTCTCCTTCGAGTGAGTGTGTCCCGCGGTGTCTCCTTCCAGCGAGTGTGTCCCGCGGCGTCTCTTTCAAGTGAGTGTGTCTCGCGGTGTCTCCTTCCAGCGAGTGTGTCCCGCGGTGTCTACTTCCAGTGAGTGTTTGCCGTGGTGTCTTCTTCCAGTGAGTGTGTCCCGCGGAGTCGCCTTCCAGTGAGTGTGTCCCACGGCGTCACCTTCCAGCGAGTGTGTCCCGTCGTGTCTCCTTCCAGTGAGTGTGTCCCACGGAATTTCATTCCAGTGAGTGCGTCCCGCGATGTCTCCTACCAGTGAGTGAGTCCCGCGGTGTCTCCTTCCAGCGAGTGTGTCCCGCGGTGTCACTTCCGAGTGAGTGTGTGCCGCGGTGTCTCCTTCCAGTGAGTGTGTCTCGCGGTGTCTCCTTCCAGCGAGTGTGTCCCGCGGTTTCTCCAATGTGTGAGTGTGTCTCGCGGTGTCTCCTTCCAGTGATTGTGTCCCGCGGTGTCTCCTTCCAGTGAGTGTGTCCCGTGGTGTCTTATTCCAGTGAGTGTGTCCCGCAAAGTCACCTTCCAGTGAGTGTGTCCCGCGATGTCTCCTTCCAGCGAGTGTGTCACGCAGTGTCTCCTTCCAATGAGTGTGTCACGCAGTTTCTCCTTCCAATGAGTGTGTTCCGCAGTGTCTCCTTCCAGCGAGTGTGTCCCGCCGTGGCACCTTCCAGTGAGTGTGTCCCGCAATGTCTCCTTCCAGCGAGTGTGTCACGCAGTGTCTCCTTCCAATGAGTGTGTCACGCAGTTTCTCCTTCCAATGAGTGTGTCCCGCAGTGTCTCCTTCCAGCGAGTGTGTCCCGCCGTGTCTCCTTCCAGTGAGTGTGTCCCGCGTAATCTCATTCCAGTGAGTGTGTCCCGCGATGTCTCCTTCCAGTGATTGAGTCCCGCGGTGTCTCCTTCCAGCGAGTGTGTCCCGCGGTGTCACTTCCGAGTGATTGTGTCCCGCGGTGTCTCCTTCCAGCGAGTGCATCCCGCGTGCCTACTTCCAGTGAAAGTGTCCCATGGTGTCTCCTTCCAGTGAGTGTGTCCCGCGGTGTCTCCTTCAGCGAGTGTGCCCCAGGGAGTCTCCCTCCATTGACTGTGTCCCGCGGTGTGTCTTCTTCCAGTGAGTGTGTCCCGTCATGTCTCCTTCCAGTGAATGTGTCCTGCGGTGTCTCCTTCCAGTGAGTGTGTCCCGCGGTGTCTCCTTCCAGCGAGTGTGTCCCGCCGTGTCTCCTTCCAGTGAGTGCATCCCGCGTGCCTACTTCCAGTGAAAGTGTCCCATGGTGTCTCCTTCCAGTGAGTGTGTCCCGCGGTGTCTCCTTCCAGCGAGTGTGCCCCGCGGTGTCTCCCTCCATTGAGTGTGTCCCGCGGTGTGTCTTCTTCCAGTGAGTGTGTCCCGTCATGTCTCCTTCCAGTGAATGTGTCCTGCGGTGTCTCCTTCCAGTGAGTGTGTCCCGCGGTGTCTCCTTCCAGTGATCATCTCCCGCGGTGTCTCCATCCAGCGACTGTGTCCAGTGGTGTCCCCTTCCAGTGAGTTTGTCCCGCGGTGTCTCCTTCCAGCAAGTGTGTCCCGCGGTGTCCCCTTCCAGTGAGTGTGTCCCGCAGTGTCTCCGTCCAGTGAGTCTGTCCCGCGTTGTGTCTCCTTCCAGTGAGTGTGTCGCAGTGTCTCCTTCAAGTGAGTGTGTCCGTGGTGTCTCCTTCCAGTGAGTGTGTCCTGCGGTGTCTCCTTCCAGTGAGTGTGTCCCGCGATGTCTCCTTCCAGTGAGTGTGTCCCGCGGTGTCTCCTTCCATTGAGTGTGTCCCGCAGTGTCTCTTTCCAGTGAGTCTGTCCCGCGTTGTGTCTCCTTCCAGTGAGTGTCCCGCAGTATCTTCTTCAAGTGAGTGTGTCCGTGGTGTCTCCTTCCAGTGAGTGTGTCCTGCGGTATCTCCTTCCAGTGAGTGTGTCCCGCGATGTCTCCTTCCAGTGAGTGTGTCCCGCGGTGTCTCCTTCCAGTGAGTGTGTCCCGCGGTGTCTCCTTCCAGTGAGTGTGTCCCGCGGTGTCTCCTTCTACTGACTGTGTCCCATGGTGTCTCCTTCGAGTGAGTGTGTCCCGCGGTGTCTCCTTCCAGCGAGTGTGTCCCGCGGCGTCTCTTTCAAGTGAGTGTGTCTCGCGGTGTCTCCTTCCAGCGAGTGTGTCCCGCGGTGTCTACTTCCAGTGAGTGTTTGCCGTGGTGTCTTCTTCCAGTGAGTGTGTCCCGCGGAGTCGCCTTCCAGTGAGTGTGTCCCACGGCGTCTCCTTCCAGTGAGTGTGTCCCGTCGTGTCTCCTTCCAGTGAGTGTGTCCCACGGAATTTCATTCCAGTGAGTGCGTCCCGCGATGTCTCCTACCAGTGAGTGAGTCCCGCGGTGTCTCCTTCCAGCGAGTGTGTCCCGCGGTGTCACTTCTGAGTGAATGTGTGCTGCGGTGTCTCCTTCCAGTGAGTGTGTCTCGCGGTGTCTCCTTCCAGCGAGTGTGTCCCGCGGTTTCTCCAACGAGTGAGTGTGTCTCGCGGTGTCTCCTTCCAGTGATTGTGTCCCACGGTGTCTCCTTCCAGTGAGTGTGTCCCGTGGTGTCTTATTCCAGTGAGTGTGTCCCGCGAAGTCACCTTCCAGTGAGTGTGTCCCGCGATGTCTCCTTCCAGCGAGTGTGTCACGCAGTGTCTCCTTCCAATGAGTGTGTCACGCAGTTTCTCCTTCCAATGAGTGTGTCCCGCAGTGTCTCCTTCCAGCGAGTGTGTCCCGCCGTGGCACCTTCCAGTGAGTGTGTCCCGCGATGTCTCCTTCCAGCGAGTGTGTCACGCAGTGTCTCCTTCCAATGAGTGTGTCACGCAGTTTCTCCTTCCAATGAGTGTGTCCCGCAGTGTCTCCTTCCAGCGAGTGTGTCCCGCCGTGTCTCCTTCCAGTGAGTGTGTCCCGCGTAATCTCATTCCAGTGAGTGTGTCCCGCGATGTCTCCTTCCAGTGATTGAGTCCCGCGGTGTCTCCTTCCAGCGAGTGTGTCCCGCGGTGTCACTTCCGAGTGATTGTGTCCCGCGGTGTCTCCTTCCAGCGAGTGCATCCCGCGTGCCTACTTCCAGTGAAAGTGTCCCATGGTGTCTCCTTCCAGTGAGTGTGCCCCGCGGTGTCTCCCTCCATTGAGTGTGTCCCGCGGTGTGTCTTCTTCCAGTGAGTGTGTCCCGTCATGTCTCCTTCCAGTGAATGTGTCCTGCGGTGTCTCCTTCCAGTGAGTGTGTCCCGCGGTGTCTCCTTCCAGTGATCATCTCCCGCGGTGTCTCCATCCAGCGACTGTGTCCAGTGGTGTCCCCTTCCAGTGAGTTTGTCCCGCGGTGTCTCCTTCCAGCAAATGTGTCCCGCGGTGTCCCCTTCCAGTGAGTGTGTCCCGCAGTGTCTCCGTCCAGTGAGTCTGTCCCGCGTTGTGTCTCCTTCCAGTGAGTGTGTCGCAGTGTCTCCTTCAAGTGAGTGTGTCCGTGGTGTCTCCTTCCATTGAGTGTGTCCTGCGGTGTCTCCTTCCAGTGAGTGTGTCCCGCGATGTCTCCTTCCAGTGAGTGTGTCCCGCGGTGTCTCCTTCCAGTGAGTGTGTCCCGCGGTGTCTCCTTCCAGTGAGTGTGTCCCGCGGTGTCTCCTTCTACGGACTGTGTCCCGTGGTGTCTCCTTCGAGTGAGTGTGTCCCGCGGTGTCTCCTTCCAGCGAGTGTGTCCCGCGGCGTCTCTTTCAAGTGAGTGTGTCTCGCGGTGTCTCCTTCCAGCGAGTGTGTCCCGCGGTGTCTACTTCCAGTGAGTGTTTGCCGTGGTGTCTTCTTCCAGTGAGTGTGTCCCGCGGAGTCGCCTTCCAGTGAGTGTGTCCCACGGCGTCTCCTTCCAGCGAGTGTGTCCCGTCGTGTCTCCTACCAGTGAGTGAGTCCCGCGGTGTCTCCTTCCAGCGAGTGTGTCCCGCGGTGTCACTTCCGAGTGAGTGTGTGCCGCGGTGTCTCCTTCCAGTGAGTGTGTCTCGCGGTGTCTCCTTCCAGCGAGTGTGTCCCGCGGTTTCTCCAACGAGTGAGTGTGTATCGCGGTGTCTCCTTCCAGTGATTGTGTCCCGCGGTGTCTCCTTCCAGTGAGTGTGTCCCGTGGTGTCTTATTCCAGTGAGTGTGTCCCGCGAAGTCACCTTCCAGTGAGTGTGTCCCGCGATGTCTCCTTCCAGCGAGTGTGTCACGCAGTGTCTCCTTCCAATGAGTGTGTCACGCAGTTTCTCCTTCCAATGAGTGTGTTCCGCAGTGTCTCCTTCCAGCGAGTGTGTCCCGCCGTGGCACCTTCCAGTGAGTGTGTCCCGCGATGTCTCCTTCCAGCGAGTGTGTCACGCAGTGTCTCCTTCCAATGAGTGTGTCACGCAGTTTCTCCTTCCAATGAGTGTGTCCCGCAGTGTCTCCTTCCAGCGAGTGTGTCCCGCCGTGTCTCCTTCCAGTGAGTGTGTCCCGCGTAATCTCATTCCAGTGAGTGTGTCCCGCGATGTCTCCTTCCAGTGATTGAGTCCCGCGGTGTCTCCTTCCAGCGAGTGTGTCCCGCGGTGTCACTTCCGAGTGATTGTGTCCCGCGGTGTCTCCTTCCAGCGAGTGCATCCCGCGTGCCTACTTCCAGTGAAAGTGTCCCATGGTGTCTCCTTCCAGTGAGTGTGTCCCGCGGTGTCTCCTTCCAGCGAGTGTGCCCCAGGGAGTCTCCCTCCATTGACTGTGTCCCGCGGTGTGTCTTCTTCCAGTGAGTGTGTCCCGTCATGTCTCCTTCCAGTGAATGTGTCCTGCGGTGTCTCCTTCCAGTGAGTGTGTCCCGCGGTGTCTCCTTCCAGTGATCATCTCCCGCGGTGTCTCCATCCAGCGACTGTGTCCAGTGGTGTCCCCTTCCAGTGAGTTTGTCCCGCGGTGTCTCCTTCCAGCAAGTGTGTCCCGTGGTGTCCCCTTCCAGTGAGTGTTTCACGCATTGTCTCCGTCCAGTGAGTCTGTCCCACGTTGTGTCTCCTTCCAGTGAGTGTCCCGCAGTGCCTCCTTCAAGTGAGTGTGTCCGTGGTGTCTCCTTCCAGTGAGTGTGTCCGGCGGTGTCTCCTTCCAGTGAGTGTGTCCCGCGATGTCTCCTTCCAGTGAGTGTGTCCCGCGGTGTCTCCTTCCATTGAGTGTGTCCCGCGGTGTCTCCTTCCAGTGAGTGTGTCCCGCGGTGTCTCCTTCCAGCGAGTGTGTCCCGCGGTGTCTCTTTCAAGTGAGTGTGTCTCGCGGTGTCTCCTTCCAGCGAGTGTGTCCCGCGGTGTCTTCTTCCAGTGAGTGTGTCACGCAGTGTCTCTTTCCAGTGAGTGTGTCCCGCAGTGTCTCCTTCCAGCGAGTGTGTCCCGCCGTGTCTCTTTCCAGTGAGTGTGTCCCGCGGTGTGTCTCCTTCCAGTGAGTGTGTCCCGCAGTGTCTCCTTCAAGTGAGTGTGTCCATGGTGTCTCCTTCCAGTGAGTGTGTCCCGCGGTGTCTCCTTCCAGTGAGTGTGTCCCGCGATGTCTCCTTCCAGTGAGTGTGTCCCGCGGTGTCTCCTTACAGTGAGTGTGTCCAGCGGTGTCTCCTTCCAGTGATTGTGTCCCGCGGTGTGTCTCCTTCCAGTGAGTGTGTCCCGCGATGTCTGCTTCCAGTGAGTGTGTCCCGCGATGTGTCTTCTTCCAGTGAGTGTGCCCGCGGTGTCTCCTTCCAGTGGGTGTGTCCCGCGGTGTCTCCTTCCAGTGAGTGTGTCCCGCGGTGTCTCCTTCCAGTGAGCGTGTCCCGCGATGTCTGCTTCCAGTGAGTTTGTCCCACGGTGTCTCCTTCCAGTGAGTTTGTCCCGCGGTGTGGCTCCTTCCAGTTAGTGTGTCTCACGGTGTCTCCTTCCAGTGAGTGTGTCCCGCGGTGTCTCCTTCCAGTGAGTGTTTCCCGTGGTGTCTTCTTCCAGTGAGTGTGTCCCGCAGAGTCGCCTTCCAGTGAGTGTGTCCCACGGTGTCTCCTTCCAGCGAGTGTGTCACGCAGTGTCTCCTTCCAATGAGTGTGTCACGCAGTGTCTCCTTCCAATGAGTGTCTCCCGAAGGGTCTCCTTCCAGCGAGTGTGTCCCGTCGTGTCTCCTTCCAGTGAGTGTGTCCCGCGGAATTTCATTCCAGTGTGTGTGTCCCGTGATGTCTCCTACCAGTGAGTGAGTCCCGCGGTGTCTCCTTCCAGCGAGTGTGTCCCGCGGTGTCACTTCCGAGTGAGTGTGTCCCGCGGTGCCTCCTTCCAGTGAGTGTGTCTCGCGGTGTCTCCTTCCAGCGAGTGTGTCCCGCGGTTTCTCCAACGAGTGAGTGTGTCTCGTGGTGTCTCCTTCCAGTGAGTGTGTCCCGTGGTGTCTCCTTCCAGTGAGTGTGTCCCGTGGTGTCTTATTCCAGTGAGTGTGTCCCGCGGAGTCACCTTCCAGTGAGTGTGTCCCGCGATGTCTCCTTCCAGCGAGTGTGTCACGCAGTGTCTCCTTCGAATGAGTGTGTCACGCAGTTTCTCCTTCCAATGAGTGTGTCCCGCAGTGTCTCCTTCCAGCGAGTGTGTCCCGCCGTGTCTCCTTCCAGTGAGTGTGTCCCGCGGAATCTCATTCCACTGAGTGAGTCCGGCGGTGTCTCCTTCCAGCGAGTGTGTCCCGCGGTGTCACTTCCGAGTGATTGTGTCCCGCGGTGTCTCCTTCCAGCGAGTGCATCCCGCGTGCCTACTTCCAGTGAAAGTGTCCCA
Organism: Somniosus microcephalus; assembly: GCF_052327205.1. Lineage (NCBI taxonomy): Eukaryota > Metazoa > Chordata > Chondrichthyes > Squaliformes > Somniosidae > Somniosus > Somniosus microcephalus. The sequence continues at coordinate 104,628,976 of NC_140991.1, read as the reverse complement.
TGGTGTCTCCTTCCAGTGAGTGTGTCCCGCGGTGTCTCCTTCCAGCGAGTGTGCCCCGCGGTGTCTCCCTCCATTGAGTGTGTCCCGCGGTGTGTCTTCTTCCAGTGAGTGTGTCCCGTCATGTCTCCTTCCAGTGAATGTGTCCTGCGGTGTCTCCTTCCAGTAAGTGTGTCCCGCGGTGTCTCCTTCCAGTGATCATCTCCCGCGGTGTCTCCATCCAGCGACTGTGTCCAGTGGTGTCCCCTTCCAGTGAGTTTGTCCCGCGGTGTCTCCTTCCAGCAAGTGTGTCCCGCGGTGTCCCCTTCCAGTGAGTGTGTCCCGCAGTGTCTCCGTCCAGTGAGTCTGTCCCGCGTTGTGTCTCCTTCCAGTGAGTGTGTCGCAGTGTCTCCTTCAAGTGAGTGTGTCCGTGGTGTCTCCTTCCAGTGAGTGTGTCCTGCGGTGTCTCCTTCCAGTGAGTGTGTCCCGCGATGTCTCCTTCCAGTGAGTGTGTCCCGCGGTGTCTCCTTCCATTGAGTGTGTCCCGCAGTGTCTCTTTCCAGTGAGTCTGTCCCGCGTTGTGTCTCCTTCCAGTGAGTGTCCCGCAGTATCTTCTTCAAGTGAGCGTGTCCGTGGTGTCTCCTTCCAGTGAGTGTGTCCTGCGGTATCTCCTTCCAGTGAGTGTGTCCCGCGATGTCTCCTTCCAGTGAGTGTGTCCCGCGGTGTCTCCTTCCAGTGAGTGTGTCCCGCGGTGTCTCCTTCCAGTGAGTGTGTCCCGCGGTGTCTCCTTCTACTGATTGTGTCCCGTGGTGTCTCCTTCGAGTGAGTGTGTCCCGCGGTGTCTCCTTCCAGCGAGTGTGTCCCGCGGCGTCTCTTTCAAGTGAGTGTGTCTCGCGGTGTCTCCTTCCAGCGAGTGTGTCCCGCGGTGTCTACTTCCAGTGAGTGTTTGCCGTGGTGTCTTCTTCCAGTGAGTGTGTCCCGCGGAGTCGCCTTCCAGTGAGTGTGTCCCACGGCGTCTCCTTCCAGCGAGTGTGTCCCGTCGTGTCTCCTTCCAGTGAGTGTGTCCCACGGAATTTCATTCCAGTGAGTGCGTCCCGCGATGTCTCCTACCAGTGAGTGAGTCCCGCGGTGTCTCCTTCCAGCGAGTGTGTCCCGCGGTGTCACTTCCGAGTGAGTGTGTGCCGCGGTGTCTCCTTCCAGTGAGTGTGTCTCGCGGTGTCTCCTTCCAGCGAGTGTGTCCCGCGGTTTCTCCAACGAGTGAGTGTGTCTCGCGGTGTCTCCTTCCAGTGATTGTGTCCCGCGGTGTCTCCTTCCAGTGAGTGTGTCCCGTGGTGTCTTATTCCAGTGAGTGTGTCCCGCGAAGTCACCTTCCAGTGAGTGTGTCCCGCGATGTCTCCTTCCAGCGAGTGTGTCACGCAGTGTCTCCTTCCAATGAGTGTGTCACGCAGTTTCTCCTTCCAATGAGTGTGTTCCGCAGTGTCTCCTTCCAGCGAGTGTGTCCTGCCGTGGCACCTTCCAGTGAGTGTGTCCCGCGATGTCTCCTTCCAGTGAGTGTGTCCCGCGGAATTTCATTCCAGTGAGTGTGTCCCGTGATGTCTCCTACCAGTGAGTGAGTCCCGCGGTGTCTCCTTCCAGCGAGTGTGTCCCGCGGTGTCACTTCCGAGTGAGTGTGTCCCGCGGTGCCTCCTTCCAGTGAGTGTGTCTCGCGGTGTCTCCTTCCAGCGAGTGTGTCCCGCGGTTTCTCCAACGAGTGAGTGTGTCTCGTGGTGTCTCCTTCCAGTGAGTGTGTCCCGTGGCGTCTCCTTCCAGTGAGTGTGTCCCGTGGTGTCTTATTCCAGTGAGTGTGTCCCGCGGAGTCACCTTCCAGTGAGTGTGTCCCGCGATGTCTCCTTCCAGCGAGTGTGTCACGCAGTGTCTCCTTCGAATGAGTGTGTCACGCAGTTTCTCCTTCCAATGAGTGTGTCCCGCAGTGTCTCCTTCCAGCGAGTGTGTCCCGCCGTGTCTCCTTCCAGTGAGTGTGTCCCGCGGAATCTCATTCCACTGAGTGAGTCCGGCGGTGTCTCCTTCCAGCGAGTGTGTCCCGCGGTGTCACTTCCGAGTGATTGTGTCCCGCGGTGTCTCCTTCCAGCGAGTGCATCCCGCGTGCCTACTTCCAGTGAAAGTGTCCCATGGTGTCTCCTTCCAGTGAGTGTGTCCCGCGGTGTCTCCTTCCAGCGAGTGTGCCCCGCGGTGTCTCCCTCCATTGAGTGTGTCCCGCGGTGTGTCTTCTTCCAGTGAGTGTGTCCCGTCATGTCTCCTTCCAGTGATCATCTCCCGCGGTGTCTCCATCCAGCGACTGTGTCCAGTGGTGTCCCCTTCCAGTGAGTTTGTCCCGCGGTGTCTCCTTCCAGCAAGTGTGTCCCGCGGTGTCCCCTTCCTGTGAGTGTGTCCCGCAGTGTCTCCGTCCAGTGAGTCTGTCCCGCGTTGTGTCTCCTTCCAGTGAGTGTGTCGCAGTGTCTCCTTCAAGTGAGTGTGTCCGTGGTGTCTCCTTCCAGTGAGTGTGTCCTGCGGTGTCTCCTTCCAGTGAGTGTGTCCCGCGATGTCTCCTTCCAGTGAGTGTGTCCCGCGGTGTCTCCTTCCATTGAGTGTGTCCCGCAGTGTCTCTTTCCAGTGAGTCTGTCCCGCGTTGTGTCTCCTTCCAGTGAGTGTCCCGCAGTATCTTCTTCAAGTGAGTGTGTCCGTGGTGTCTCCTTCCAGTGAGTGTGTCCTGCGGTATCTCCTTCCAGTGAGTGTGTCCCGCGATGTCTCCTTCCAGTGAGTGTGTCCTGCGGTGTCTCCTTCCAGTGAGTGTGTCCCGCGGTGTCTCCTTCCAGTGAGTGTGTCCCGCGGTGTCTCCTTCTACTGACTGTGTCCCGTGGTGTCTCCTTCGAGTGAGTGTGTCCCGCGGTGTCTCCTTCCAGCGAGTGTGTCCCGCGGCGTCTCTTTCAAGTGAGTGTGTCTCGCGGTGTCTCCTTCCAGCGAGTGTGTCCCGCGGTGTCTACTTCCAGTGAGTGTTTGCCGTGGTGTCTTCTTCCAGTGAGTGTGTCCCGCGGAGTCGCCTTCCAGTGAGTGTGTCCCACGGCGTCTCCTTCCAGCGAGTGTGTCCCGTCGTGTCTCCTTCCAGTGAGTGTGTCCCACGGAATTTCATTCCAGTGAGTGCGTCCCGCGATGTCTCCTACCAGTGAGTGAGTCCCGCGGTGTCTCCTTCCAGCGAGTGTGTCCCGCGGTGTCACTTCCGAGTGAGTGTGTGCCGCGGTGTCTCCTTCCAGTGAGTGTGTCTCGCGGTGTCTCCTTCCAGCGAGTGTGTCCCGCGGTTTCTCCAACGAGTGAGTGTGTCTCGCGGTGTCTCCTTCCAGTGATTGTGTCCCGCGGTGTCTCCTTCCAGTGAGTGTGTCCCGTGGTGTCTTATTCCAGTGAGTGTGTCCCGCGAAGTCACCTTCCAGTGAGTGTGTCCCGCGATGTCTCCTTCCAGCGAGTGTGTCACGCAGTGTCTCCTTCCAATGAGTGTGTCACGCAGTTTCTCCTTCCAATGAGTGTGTTCCGCAGTGTCTCCTTCCAGCGAGTGTGTCCCGCCGTGGCACCTTCCAGTGAGTGTGTCCCGCGATGTCTCCTTCCAGTGAGTGTGTCACGCAGTGTCTCCTTCCAATGAGTGTGTCACGCAGTTTCTCCTTCCAATGAGTGTGTCCCGCAGTGTCTCCTTCCAGCGAGTGTGTCCCGCCGTGTCTCCTTCCAGTGAGTGTGTCCCGCGTAATCTCATTCCAGTGAGTGTGTCCCGCAATGTCTCCTTCCAGTGATTGAGTCCCGCGGTGTCTCCTTCCAGCGAGTGTGTCCCGCGGTGTCACTTCCGAGTGATTGTGTCCCGCGGTGTCTCCTTCCAGCGAGTGCATCCCGCGTGCCTACTTCCAGTGAAAGTGTCCCATGGTGTCTCCTTCCAGTGAGTGTGTCCCGCGGTGTCTCCTTCCAGCGAGTGTGCCCCAGGGAGTCTCCCTCCATTGACTGTGTCCCGCGGTGTGTCTTCTTCCAGTGAGTGTGTCCCGTCATGTCTCCTTCCAGTGAATGTGTCCTGCGGTGTCTCCTTCCAGTGAGTGTGTCCCGCGGTGTCTCCTTCCAGTGATCATGTCCCGCGGTGTCTCCATCCAGCGACTGTGTCCAGTGGTGTCCCCTTCCAGTGAGTTTGTCCCGCGGTGTCTCCTTCCAGCAAGTGTGTCCCGTGGTGTCCCCTTCCAGTGAGTGTTTCACGCAGTGTCTCCGTCCAGTGAGTCTGTCCCACGTTGTGTCTCCTTCCAGTGAGTGTCCCGCAGTGTCTCCTTCAAGTGAGTGTGTCCGTGGTGTCTCCTTCCAGTGAGTGTGTCCGGCGGTGTCTCCTTCCAGTGAGTGTGTCCCGCGATGTCTCCTTCCAGTGAGTGTGTCCCGCGGTGTCTCCTTCCATTGAGTGTGTCCCGCGGTGTCTCCTTCCAGTGAGTGTGTCCCGCGGTGTCTCCTTCCAGCGAGTGTGTCCCGCGGTGTCTCTTTCAAGTGAGTGTGTCTCGCGGTGTCTCCTTCCAGCGAGTGTGTCCCGCGGTGTCTTCTTCCAGTGAGTGTGTCCCGCGGAGTCGCCTTCCCGTGAATGTGTCCCACGGTGTCTCTTTCCAGTGAGTGTGTCCTGCAGTGTCTCCTTCCAGCGAGTGTGTCCCGCCGTGTCTCTTTCCAGTGAGTGTGTCCCGCGGTGTGTCTCCTTCCAGTGAGTGTGTCCCGCAGTGTCTCCTTCAAGTGAGTGTGTCCATGGTGTCTCCTTCCAGTGAGTGTGTCCCGCGGTGTCTCCTTCCAGTGAGTGTGTCCCGCGATGTCTCCTTCCAGTGAGTGTGTCCCGCGGTGTCTACTTCCAGTGACTGTGTCCCGAGGTGTCTCCTTCCAGTGAGTGTGTCCCGCGGTGTCTCCTTCTACTGACTGTGTCCCGTGGTGTCTCCTTCCAGTGAGTGTGTCCCGCGGTGTCTCCTTCCAGCGAGTGTGTCCCGCGGTGTCTCTTTCAAGTGAGTGTGTCTCGCGGTGTATCCTTCCAGTGAGTGTGTCCCGTGGTGTCTTCTTCCAGTGAGTGTGTCCCGTGGAGTCGCCTTCCAGTGAGTGTGTCCCGCGGTGTCTCCTTCCAGCGAGTGTGTCACGCAGTGTCTCCTTCCAATGAGTGTGTCACGCAGTGTCTCCTTCCAATGAGTGTGTCCCGAAGTGTCTCCTTCCAGCGAGTGTGTCCCGCCGTGTCTCCTTCCAGTGAGTGTGTCCCGCGGAATCTCATTCCAGTGAGTGTGTCCCCCGATGTCTCCTTCCATTGAGTGATTCCCGCGGTGTCTCCTTCCAGCGAGTGTGTCCCACGGTGTCTCCTTCCAGCGGGTGCGTCCCACGGTGTCTACTTCCAGTGAAAGTTTCCCATGGTGTCTCCTTCCAGTGGGTGTGTCCCGCGGTGTCTCCTTCCAGTGAGTGTGCCCCGCGGTGTGTCTTCTTCCAGTATTTGTGTCCCGCCGTGTCTCCTTCCAGTGAGTGTGTCCCGCGGTGTGTCTCCTTCCAGTGAGCGTGTCCCGCAGTGTCTCCTTCAAGTGAGTGTGTCCGTGGTGTCTCCTTCCAGCGAGTGTGTCCCGCGGTGTCTCCTACGAATGACTGTGTCCCGCGGTGTCTCCTTCGAGTGAGTGTGTCCCGCGGTGTCTCTTTCCAGTGAGTGTGTCCCGCGGTGTCTCCTTCCAGTGAGTATGTCCCGCGGTGTCTTCTTCCAGCCAGTGTGTCCCGTGGTGTCTCCTTCCAGCAAGTGTGTCCCGCGGTGTCTCCGTCCAGTGAGTGTGTCCCGCTGCGTGGCCTTCCAGCGAGTGTGCCCGCGGTGTCTCCTTCCAGCGAGTGTGTCCCGCCGTGTCTCCTTCCAGTGAGTGTGTCCCGCGGTGTGTCTCCTTCCAGTGAGTGTGTCCCACGGTGTCTGCTTCCAGTGAGTGTGTCCCGCGGTGTCTCCTTCCACTGACTTTGTCAAATGGTGTCTCCTTTGAGTGAGTGTGTCCCGCGGTGTCTCCTTCCAGTGACTGTGTCCCGCGGTGTCTCCTTCCAGCAAGTCTGTCCCGCGGTGTCTCCTTCCAGTGAGTGTGTCCCGTGGTGTCTCCTTCCAGTGAGTTTGTCCCACGATGTGTCTTCTTCCAGTGAGTGTGTCCCACGGTGTCTCCTTCCAGTGGGTGTGTCCCATGTTGTCTCCTTCCAGTGAGTGTGTCCCACGGTGTCTCCTTCCAGTGAGTGTGTCCCACGGTGTCTCCTTCCCGTGAGTGTGTCCCGCGGTGTCTCCTTCCAGTGAGTGTGTCCCGTGGTGTCTCCTTCCAGTGAGTTTTCCCCACGATGTGTCTCCTTCCAGTGAGTATGTCCCGTGGTGTCTCCTTCCAGCGAGTGCGTCCCGCGATGTCTCCTTCCAGCGAGTGTGCCCCGCGGTGTCTCCTTCCACTGAGTGTGCACCGCGGTGTGTCTTCTTCCAGTAAGTGTGTCCCGCCGTGTCTCCTTCCAGTGAGTGTGTCCCACGGTGTGTCTCCTTCCAGTGAGTGTGTCCCGCAGTGTCTCCTTCAAGTGAGTGTGTCCGTGGTGTCTCCTTCCAGCGAGTGTGTCCCGCGGTGTCTCCTACGAATGACTGTGTCCCGCGGTGTCTCCTTCGAGTGAGTGTGTCCCGCTGTGTCTCTTTCCAGTGATTATGTCCCGCGGTGTCTCCTTCCAGTGAGTATGTCCCGCGGTGTCTTCTTCCAGCCAGTGTGTCCCGTGGTGTCTCCTTCCAGTGAGTGTGTCCCGCAGTGTCTCCTTCAAGTGAGTGTGTCCGTGGTGTCTCCTTCCAGCGATTGTGTCCCGCGGTGTCTCCTACGAATGACTGTGTCCCGCGGTGTCTCCTTCGAGTGAGTGTGTCCCGCTGTGTCTCTTTCCAGTGATTATGTCCCGCGGTGTCTCCTTCCAGTGAGTGTGTCCCGCTGCGTGGCCTTCCAGCGAGTGTGCCCAAGGTGTCTCCTTCCAGCAAGTGTGTCCCGCGGTGTCTCCGTCCAGTGAGTGTGTCCCGCTGCGTGGCCTTCCAGCGAGTGTGCCCAAGGTGTCTCCTTCCAGCGAGTGTGTCCCGCCGTGTCTCCTTCCAGTGAGTGTGTCCCGCGGTGTGTCTCCTTCCAGTGAGTGTGTCCCGCGGTGTCTCCTTCCAGTGAGTGTATCCCGCGGTGTCTCCTTCCACTGACTTTGTCAAATGGCGTCTCCTTTGAGTGACTGTGTCCCGCGGTGTCTCCTTCCAGTGAGTGTGTCCCGCGGTGTCTCCTTCCAGCGAGTCTGTCCCGCGGTGTCTCCTTCCAGTGAGTGTGTCCCGTGGTGTCTCCATCCAGTGAGTTTGTCCCACGATGTGTCTTCTTCCAGTGAGTGTGTCCCGCGGTGTCTCCTTCCAGTGGGTGTGTCCCGTGTTGTCTCCTTCCAGTGAGTGTGTCCCGCGGTGTCTCCTTCCAGTGAGTATGTCCCGCGGTGTCTTCTTCCAGCCAGTGTGTCCCGTGGTGTCTCCTTCCAGCAAGTGTGTCCCGCGGTGTCTCCGTCCAGTGAGTGTGTCCCGCTGCGTGGCCTTCCAGCGAGTGTGCCCACGGTGTCTCCTTCCAGCGAGTGTGTCCCGCAGTGTCTCCTTCCAGTGAGTGTGTCCCGCGGTGTGTCTCCTTCCAGTGAGTGTGTCCCGCGGTGTCTCCTTCCAGTGAGTGTGTCAGCGGTGTCTCCTTCCTGTGAGTGTGTCCCGCGATGTTTCCTTCCAGTGAGTGTGTCCCGCGGTGTCTCCTTCCAGTGAGTGTGTCCCGAGGTGTCTCCTTCCCTGACTTTGTCAAATGGTGTCTCCTTTGAGTGAGTGTGTCCCGCGGTGTCTCCTTTCAATGAGTGTGTCCCGCGGTGTCTCCTTCCAGCGAGTCTGTCCCGCGGTGTCTCCTTCCAGTGAGTGTGTCCCGTGGTGTCTTCTTCCAGTGAGTGTGTCCCGCGGTGTCTCCTTCCAGTGGGTGTGTCCCGTGTTGTCTCCTTCCAGTGAGTGTGTCCCACGGTGTCTCCTTCCAGTGAGTGTGTCCCGCGGTGTCTCCTTCCAGTGAGTATGTCCCGCGGTGTCTTCTTCCAGCCAGTGTGTCCCGTGGTGTCTCCTTCCAGCAAGTGTGTCCCGCGGTGACTCCGTCCAGTGAGTGTGTCCCGCTGCGTGGCCTTCCAGCGAGTGTGCCCACGGTGTCTCCTTCCAGTGAGTGTGTCCCGCGGTGTGTCTCCTTCCAGTGAGTGTGTCCCGCGGTGTCTCCTTCCAGTGAGTGTGTCAGCGGTGTTTCCTTCCAGTGAGTGTGTCCCGCGGTGTCTCCTTCCAGTGAGTGTGTCCCGCGGTGTCTCCTTCCACTGACTTTGTCAAATGGTGTCTCCTTCCAGCGAGTCTGTCCCGCGGTGTCTCCTTCCAGTGAGTGTGTCCCGTGGTGTCTCCTTCCAGTGAGTTTGTCCCATGATGTGTCTTCTTCCAGTGAGTGTGTCCCGCGGTGTCTCCTTCCAATGGGTGTGTTCCGTGTTGTCTCCTTCCAGTGAGTGTGCCCCACGGTGTCTCCTTCCAGTGAGTGTGTCCCGCGGTGTCTCCTTCCCGTGAGTGTGTGCCGCGGTGTCTCCTTCCAGTGAGTGTGTCCCGTGGTGTCTCCTTCCAGTGAGTTTGCCCCACGATGTGTCTTCTTCCAGTGAGTGTGTCCCGCGGTGTCTAATTCCAGTGGGTGTGTCCCGCGGTGTCTCCTTCCAGTGAGTGTGTCCCGTGGTGTCTCCTTCCAGTGAGTGTGTCCCGCGGTGTCTCCTTCCAGTGAGTTTGCCCCACGATGTGTCTTCTTCCAGTGAGTGTGTCCCGCGGTGTCTAATTCCAGTGGGTGTGTCCCGCGGTGTCTCCTTCCAGTGAGTGTGTCCCGTGGTGTCTCCTTCCAGTGAGTGTGTCCAGCGGTGTCTCCTTCCAGTGATTGTGTCCCGCGGTGTGTCTCCTTCCAGTGAGTGTGTCCCGCGATGTTTGCTTCCAGTGAGTGTGTCCCGCGATGTGTCTTCTTCCAGTGAGAGTGCCCGCGGTGTCTCCTTCCAGTGGGTGTGTCCCGCGGTGTCTCCTTCCAGTGAGTGTGTCCCGCGGTGTCTCCTTCCAGTGAGCGTGTCCCGCGATGTCTCCTTCCAGTGAGTTTGTCCCGCGGTGTGGCTCCTTCCAGTGAGTGTGTCTCACGGTGTCTCCTTCCAGTGAGTGTGTCCCACGGTGTCTCCTTCCAGTGAGTGTTTCCCGTGGTGTCTTCTTACAGTGAGTGTGTCCCGCGGAGTCGCTTTCCAGTGAGTGTGTCCCACGCTGTCTCCTTCCAGCGAGTGTGTCACGCAGTGTCTCCTTCCAGTGAGTGTGTCCCACGGTGTCTCCTTCCAGTGAGTGTTTCCCGTGGTGTCTTCTTACAGTGAGTGTGTCCCGCGGAGTCGCTTTCCAGTGAGTGTGTCCCACGCTGTCTCCTTCCAGCGAGTGTGTCACGCAGTGTCTCCTTCCAGCGAGTGTGTCACGCAGTGTCTCCTTCCAGCGAGTGTGTCACGCAGTGTCTCCTTCCAATGAGTGTCTCCCGAAGGGTCTCCTCCCAGCGAGTGTGTCCCGTCGTGTCTCCTTCCAGTGAGTGTGTCCCGCGGACTTTCATTCCAGTGAGTGTGTCCCGTGATGTCTCCTACCAGTGAGTGAGTCCCGCGGTGTCTCCTTCCAGTGAGTGTGTCCCGCGGTGTCACTTCCGAGTGAGTGTGTCCCGCTGTGTCTCCTTCCAGTGAGTGTGTCTCGCGGTGTCTCCTTCCAGCGAGTGTGGCCCGCGGTTTCTCCAACGAGTGAGTGTGTCTCGTGGTGTCTCCTTCCAGTGAGTGTGTCCCGCGGTGTCTCCTTCCAGTGAGTGTGTCCCGTGGTGTCTTATTCCAGCGAGTGTGTCCCGCGGAGTCACCTTCCAGCGAGTGTGTCCCGCGGAGTCTCCTTCCAGCGAGTGTGTCACGCAGTGTCTCCTTCGAATGAGTGTGTCACGCAGTTTCTCCTTCCAATGAGTGTGTTCCGCAGTGTCTCCTTCCAGCGAGTGTGTCCCGCCGTGTCTCCTTCCAGTGAGTGTGTCCCGTCGAATCTCATTCCACTGAGTGAGTCCGGCGGTGTCTCCTTCCAGCGAGTGTGTCCCGCGGTGTCACTTCCGAGTGATTGTGTCCCGCGGTGTCTCCTTCCAGCGAGTGCATCCCGCGTGCCTACTTCCAGTGAAAGTGTCCCATGGTGTCTCCTTCCAGTGGGTGTGTCCCGCGGTGTCTCCTTCCAGTGAGTGTGTCCCGCGGTGTCTCCTTCCAGTGATCATCTCCCGCGGTGTCTCCATCCAGCGACTGTGTCCAGTGGTGTCCCCTTCCAGTGAGTTTGTCCCGCGGTGTCTCCTTCCAGCAAGTGTGTCCCGCGGTGTCCCATTCCAGTGAGTGTGTCCCGCAGTGTCTCCGTCCAGTGAGTCTGTCCCGCGTTGTGTCTCCTTCCAGTGAGTGTCCCGCAGTGTCTCCTTCAAGTGAGTGTGTCCGTGGTGTCTCCTTCCAGTGACTGTGTCCTGCGGTGTCTCCTTCCAGTGAGTGTGTCCCGCGATGTCTCCTTCCAGTGAGTGTGTCCCGCGGTGTCTCCTTCCATTGAGTGTGTCCCGCGGTGTCTCCTCCCAGTGAGTGTGTCCTGAGGTGTCTCCTTCTACTGACTGTGTCCCGTGGTGTCTCCTTCGAGTGAGTGTGTCCCGCGGTGTCTCCTTCCAGCGAGTGTGTCCCGCGGTGTCACTTTCAAGTGAGTGTGTCTCGCGGTGCCTCCTTCCAGCGAGTGTGTCCCGCGGTGTCTACTTCCAGTGAGTGTTTCCCGTGGTGTCTTCTTCCAGTGAGTGTGTCCCGAGGAGTCGCCTTCCAGTGAGTGTGTCCCACGGTGTCTCCTTCCAGTGAGTGTGTCCCGCAGTGTCTCCTTCCAGCGAGTGTGTCCCGCCGTGTCTCTTTCCAGTGAGTGTGTCCCGCGGTGTGTCTCCTTCCAGTGAGTGTCTCCCGCAGTGTCTCCTTCAAGTGAGTGTGTCCATGGTGTCTCGTTCCAGTGAGTGTGTCCCGCGATGTCTCCTTCCAGTGAGTGTGTCCCGCGATGTCTCCTTCCAGTGAGTGTGTCCCGCGGTGTCTCCTTCCAGTGACTGTGTCCTGAGGTGTCTCCTTCCAGTGAGTGTGTCCCGCGGTGTCTCCTTCTACTGACTGTGTCCCGTGGTGTCTCCTTCCAGTGAGTGTGTCCCGCGGTGTCTCCTTCCAGCGAGTGTGCCCCGCGGTGTCTCTTTCAAGTGAGTGTGTCTCGCGGTGTCTCCTTCCAGCGAGTGTGTCCCGTGGTGTCTTCTTCCAGTGAGTGTGTCCCGTGGAGTCGCCTTCCAGTGAGTGTGTCCCGCGGTGTCTCCTTCCAGCGAGTGTGTCACGCAGTGTCTCCTTCCAATGAGTGTGTCACGCAGTGTCTCCTTCCAATGAGTGTGTCCCGAAGTGTCTCCTTCCAGCGAGTGTGTCCCGCCATGTCTCCTTCCAGTGAGTGTGTCCCATGGAATCTCATTCCAGTGAGTGTGTCCCGCGATGTCTCCTTCCACTGAGTGAGTCCCGCGGTGTCTCCTTCCAGCGAGTGTGTCCCACGGTGTCACTTCCGAGTGAGTGTGTCCCGCGGTGTCTCCTTCCAGCGAGTGCGTCCCGCGGTGTCTACTTCCAGTGAAAGTTTCCCATGGTGTCTCCTTCCAGTGGGTGTGTCCCGCGGTGTCTCCTTCCAGTGAGTGCGTCCCGCGATGTCTCCTTCCAGCGAGTGTGCCCCGCGGTGTCTCCTTCCACTGAGTGTGCCCCGCGGTGTCTCCTTCCACTGAGTGTGCCCCGCGGTGTGTCTTCTTCCAGTAAGTGTGTCCCGTCATGTCTCCTTCCAGTGAATGTGTCCCGCGGTGTCTCCTTCCACTGACTTTGTCAAATGGTGTCTCCTTTGAGTGAGCGTGTCCCGCGGTGTCTCCTTCCAGTGGGTGTGTCCCGTGTTGTCTCCTTCCAGTGAGTTTGTCCCACGGTGTCTCCTTCCAGTGAGTGTGTCCCGTGGTGTCTTACTCCAGTGAGTGTGTCCCGCGGAGTCACCTTCCAGTGAGTGTGTCCCGCGATGTCTCCTTCCAGCGAGTGTGTCACGCAGTGTCTCCTTCGAATGAGTGTGTCACGCAGTTTCTCCTTCCAATGAGTGTGTTCCGCAGTGTCTCCTTCCAGCGAGTGTGTCCCGCCGTGTCTCCTTCCAGTGAGTGTGTCCCGCGATGTCTCCTTCCACTGAGTGAGTCCGGCGGTGTCTCCTTCCAGCGAGTGTGTCCCGCGGTGTCACTTCCGAGTGATTGTGTCCCGCGGTGTCTCCTTCCAGCGAGTGCATCCCGCGTGCCTACTTCCAGTGAAAGTGTCCCATGGTGTCTCCTTCCAGTGAGTGTGTCCCGCGGTGTCTCCTTCGAGCGAGTGTGCCCCGGGGCATCTCCCTCCATTGAGTGTGTCCCGCGGTGTGTCTTCTTCCAGTGAGTGTGTCCCGTCATGTCTCCTTCCAGTGAATGTGTCCTGCGGTGTCTCCTTCCAGTGAGTGTGTCCCGCGGTGTCTCCTTCCAGTGATCAACTCCCGCGGTGTCTCCATCCAGCGACTGTGTCCAGTGGTGTCCCCTTCCAGTGAGTTTGTCCCGCGGTGTCTCCTTCCAGTGATCATGTCCCGCGGTGTCTCCATCCAGCGACTGTGTCCAGTGGTGTCCCCTTCCAGTGAGTTTGTCCCGCGGTGTCTCCTTCCAGCAAGTGTGTCCCGCGGTGTCCCCTTCCAGTGAGTGTGTCCCGCAGTGTCTCCGTCCAGTGAGTCTGTCCCGCGGTGTGTCTCCTTCCAGTGAGTGTCCCGCAGTGTCTCCTTCAAGTGAGTGTGTCCGTGGTGTCTCCTTCCAGTGACTGTGTCCTGCGGTGTCTCCTTCCAGTGAGTGTGTCCCGCGATGTCTCCTTCCAGTGAGTGTGTCCCGCGGTGTCTCCTTCCATTGAGTGTGTCCTGAGGTGTCTCCTTCTACTGACTGTGTCCCGTGGTGTCTCCTTCGAGTGAGTGTGTCCCGCGGTGTCTCCTTCCAGCGAGTGTGTCCCGCGGTGTCTCTTTCAAGTGAGTGTGTCTCGCGGTGCCTCCTTCCAGCGAGTGTGTCCCGCGGTGTCTACTTCCAGTGAGTGTTTCCCGTGGTGTCTTCTTGCAGTGAGTGTGTCCCGAGGAGTCGCCTTCCAGTGAGTGTGTCCCACGGTGTCTCCTTCCAGTGAGTGTGTCCCGCAGTGTCTCCTTCCAGCGAGTGTGTCCCGCCGTGTCTCTTTCCAGTGAGTGTGTCCCGCGGTGTGTCTCCTTCCAGTGAGTGTCTCCCGCAGTGTCTCCTTCAAGTGAGTGTGTCCATGGTGTCTCGTTCCAGTGAGTGTGTCCCGCGGTGTCTCCTTCCAGGGAGTGTGTCCCGCGATGTCTCCTTCCAGTGAGTGTGTCCCGCGGTGTCTCCTTCCAGTGACTGTGTCCTGAGGTGTCTCCTTCCAGTGAGTGTGTCCCGCGGTGTCTCCTTCTACTGACTGTGTCCCGTGGTGTCTCCTTCCAGTGAGTGTGTCCCGCGGTGTCTCCTTCCAGCGAGTGTGCCCCGCGGTGTCTCTTTCAAGTGAGTGTGTCTCGCGGTGTCTCCTTCCAGCGAGTGTGTCCCGTGGTGTCTTCTTCCAGTGAGTGTGTCCCGTGGAGTCGCCTTCCAGTGACTGTGTCCCGCGGTGTCTCCTTCCAGCGAGTGTGTCCCGCGGTGTCTCCTTCCAATGAGTGTGTCACGCAGTGTCTCCTTCCAATGAGTGTGTCCCGAAGTGTCTCCTTCCAGCGAGTGTGTCCCGCCATGTCTCCTTCCAGTGAGTGTGTCCCACGGAATCTCATTCCAGTGAGTGTGTCCCGCGATGTCTCCTTCCACTGAGTGAGTCCCGCGGTGTCTCCTTCCAGCGAGTGTGTCACGCAGTGTCTCCTTCCAATGAGTGTGTCACGCAGTGTCTCCTTCCAATGAGTGTGTCCCGAAGTGTCTCCTTCCAGCGAGTGTGTCCCGCCATGTCTCCTTCCAGTGAGTGTGTCCCATGGAATCTCATTCCAGTGAGTGTGTCCCGCGATGTCTCCTTCCACTGAGTGAGTCCCGCGGTGTCTCCTTCCAGCGAGTGTGTCCCACGGTGTCACTTCCGAGTGAGTGTGTCCCGCGGTGTCTCCTTCCAGCGAGTGCATCCCGCGGTGTCTACTTCCAGTGAAAGTTTCCCATGGTGTCTCCTTCCAGTGGGTGTGTCCCGCGGTGTCTCCTTCCAGTGAGTGCGTCCCGCGATGTCTCCTTCCAGCGAGTGTGCCCCGCGGTGTCTCCTTCCACTGAGTGTGCCCCGCGGTGTCTCCTTCCACTGAGTGTGCCCCGCGGTGTGTCTTCTTCCAGTAAGTGTGTCCCGTCATGTCTCCTTCCAGTGAATGTGTCCCGCGGTGTCTCCTTCCACTGACTTTGTCAAATGGTGTCTCCTTTGAGTGAGTGTGTCCCGCGGTGTCTCCTTCCAGTGGGTGTGTCCCGTGTTGTCTCCTTCCAGTGAGTTTGTCCCACGGTGTCTCCTTCCAGTGAGTGTGTCCCGTGGTGTCTTACTCCAGTGAGTGTGTCCCGCGGAGTCACCTTCCAGTGAGTGTGTCCCGCGATGTCTCCTTCCAGCGAGTGTGTCACGCAGTGTCTCCTTCGAATGAGTGTGTCACGCAGTTTCTCCTTCCAATGAGTGTGTTCCGCAGTGTCTCCTTCCAGCGAGTGTGTCCCGCCGTGTCTCCTTCCAGTGAGTGTGTCCCGCGATGTCTCCTTCCACTGAGTGAGTCCGGCGGTGTCTCCTTCCAGCGAGTGTGTCCCGCGGTGTCACTTCCGAGTGATTGTGTCCCGCGGTGTCTCCTTCCAGCGAGTGCATCCCGCGTGCCTACTTCCAGTGAAAGTGTCCCATGGTGTCTCCTTCCAGTGAGTGTGTCCCGCGGTGTCTCCTTCGAGCGAGTGTGCCCCGGGGCATCTCCCTCCATTGAGTGTGTCCCGCGGTGTGTCTTCTTCCAGTGAGTGTGTCCCGTCATGTCTCCTTCCAGTGAATGTGTCCTGCGGTGTCTCCTTCCAGTGAGTGTGTCCCGCGGTGTCTCCTTCCAGTGATCAACTCCCGCGGTGTCTCCATCCAGCGACTGTGTCCAGTGGTGTCCCCTTCCAGTGAGTTTGTCCCGCGGTGTCTCCTTCCAGTGATCATGTCCCGCGGTGTCTCCATCCAGCGACTGTGTCCAGTGGTGTCCCCTTCCAGTGAGTTTGTCCCGCGGTGTCTCCTTCCAGCAAGTGTGTCCCGCGGTGTCCCCTTCCAGTGAGTGTGTCCCGCAGTGTCTCCGTCCAGTGAGTCTGTCCCGCGGTGTGTCTCCTTCCAGTGAGTGTCCCGCAGTGTCTCCTTCAAGTGAGTGTGTCCGTGGTGTCTCCTTCCAGTGACTGTGTCCTGCGGTGTCTCCTTCCAGTGAGTGTGTCCCGCGATGTCTCCTTCCAGTGAGTGTGTCCCGCGGTGTCTCCTTCCATTGAGTGTGTCC
This sequence comes from Somniosus microcephalus, assembly GCF_052327205.1. NCBI lineage: Eukaryota > Metazoa > Chordata > Chondrichthyes > Squaliformes > Somniosidae > Somniosus > Somniosus microcephalus. The sequence goes on along the minus strand of NC_140991.1, from coordinate 104,613,408 downwards.
TGAGGTGTCTCCTTCTACTGACTGTGTCCCGTGGTGTCTCCTTCGAGTGAGTGTGTCCCGCGGTGTCTCCTTCCAGCGAGTGTGTCCCGCGGTGTCTCTTTCAAGTGAGTGTGTCTCGCGGTGCCTCCTTCCAGCGAGTGTGTCCCGCGGTGTCTACTTCCAGTGAGTGTTTCCCGTGGTGTCTTCTTGCAGTGAGTGTGTCCCGAGGAGTCGCCTTCCAGTGAGTGTGTCCCACGGTGTCTCCTTCCAGTGAGTGTGTCCCGCAGTGTCTCCTTCCAGCGAGTGTGTCCCGCCGTGTCTCTTTCCAGTGAGTGTGTCCATGGTGTCTCGTTCCAGTGAGTGTGTCCCGCGGTGTCTCCTTCCAGGGAATGTGTCCCGCGATGTCTCCTTCCAGTGAGTGTGTCCCGCGGTGTCTCCTTCCAGTGACTGTGTCCTGAGGTGTCTCCTTCCAGTGAGTGTGTCCCGCGGTGTCTCCTTCTACTGACTGTGTCCCGTGGTGTCTCCTTCCAGTGAGTGTGTCCCGCGGTGTCTCCTTCCAGCGAGTGTGCCCCGCGGTGTCTCTTTCAAGTGAGTGTGTCTCGCGGTGTCTCCTTCCAGCGAGTGTGTCCCGTGGTGTCTTCTTCCAGTGAGTGTGTCCCGTGGAGTCGCCTTCCAGTGACTGTGTCCCGCGGTGTCTCCTTCCAATGAGTGTGTCACGCAGTGTCTCCTTCCAATGAGTGTGTCCCGAAGTGTCTCCTTCCAGCGAGTGTGTCCCGCCATGTCTCCTTCCAGTGAGTGTGTCCCACGGAATCTCATTCCAGTGAGTGTGTCCCGCGATGTCTCCTTCCACTGAGTGAGTCCCGCGGTGTCTCCTTCCAGCGAGTGTGTCCCACGGTGTCACTTCCGAGTGAGTGTGTCCCGCGGTGTCTCCTTCCAGCGAGTGCATCCCGCGGTGTCTACTTCCAGTGAAAGTTTCCCATGGTGTCTCCTTCCAGTGGGTGTGTCCCGCGGTGTCTCCTTCCAGTGAGTGCGTCCCGCGATGTCTCCTTCCAGCGAGTGTGCCCCGCGGTGTCTCCTTCCACTGAGTGTGCCCCGCGGTGTGTCTTCTTCCAGTAAGTGTGTCCCGTCATGTCTCCTTCCAGTGAATGTGTCCCGCGGTGTCTCCTTCCACTGACTTTGTCAAATGGTGTCTCCTTTGAGTGAGTGTGTCCCGCCGTGTCTCCTTTGAGTGAGTGTGTCCCGCGGTGTCTCCTTCCAGTGAGTGTGTCCCGTGGTGTCTCCTTCCAGTGAGTTTGTCCCACGATGTGTCTTCTTCCAGTGAGTGTGTCCCGCGGTGTCTCCTTCCAGTGAGTTTGTCCCACGGTGTCTCCTTCCAGTGAGTGTGGCCCGCGGTGTCTCCTTCCAGTGATTATGTCCCGCGGTGTCTTCTTCCAGCCAGTGTGTCCCGTGGTGTCTCCTTCCAGCAAGTGTGTCCCGCGGTGTCTCCGTCCAGTGAGTGTGTCCCGCTGCGTGGCCTTCCAGCGAGTGTGCCCACGGTGTCTCCTTCCAGCAAGTGTGTCCCGCCGTGTCTCCTTCCAGTGAGTGTGTCCCGCGGTGTGTCTCCTTCCAGTGATTGTGTCCTGCGGTGTCTCCTTCCAGTGAGTGTGTCAGCGGTGTCTCCTTCCTGTGAGTGTGTCCCGCGATGTTTCCTTCCAGTGAGTGTGTCCCGCGGTGTCTCCTTCCAGTGTCTGTGTCCCGCGGTGTCTCCTTCCACTGACTTTGTCAAATGGTGTCTCCTTTGAGTGAGTGTGTCCCGCGGTGCCTCCTTCCAGTGAGTGTGTCCCGCGATGTCTCCTTCCAGCGAGTCTGTCCCGCGGTGTCTCCTTCCAGTGAATGTGTCCCGTGGTGTCTCCTTCCAGTGAGTTTGTCCCACGATGTGTCTTCCTCCAGTGAGTGTGTCCCGCGGTGTCTCCTTCCAGTGGGTGTGTCCCGTGTTGTCTCCTTCCAGTGAGTGTGTCCCACGGTGTCTCCTTCCAGTGAGTGTGTCCCGCGGTGTCTCCTTCCCATGAGTGTGTCCCGCGGTGTCTCCTTCCAGTGAGTGTGTCCCGTGGTGTCTCCTTCCAGTGAGTGTGTCCCGCGGTGTCTCCTTCCAGGGAATGTGTCCCGCGATGTCTCCTTCCAGTGAGTGTGTCCCGCGGTGTCTCCTTCCAGTGACTGTGTCCTGAGGTGTCTCCTTCCAGTGAGTGTGTCCCGCGGTGTCTCCTTCCCATGAGTGTGTCCCGCGGTGTCTCTTTCCAGTGAGTGTGTCCATGGTGTCTCGTTCCAGTGAGTGTGTCCCGCGGTGTCTCCTTCCAGGGAATGTGTCCCGCGATGTCTCCTTCCAGTGAGTGTGTCCCGCGGTGTCTCCTTCCAGTGACTGTGTCCTGAGGTGTCTCCTTCCAGTGAGTGTGTCCCGCGGTGTCTCCTTCTACTGACTGTGTCCCGTGGTGTCTCCTTCCAGTGAGTGTGTCCCGCGGTGTCTCCTTCCAGCGAGTGTGCCCCGCGGTGTCTCTTTCAAGTGAGTGTGTCTCGCGGTGTCTCCTTCCAGCGAGTGTGTCCCGTGGTGTCTTCTTCCAGTGAGTGTGTCCCGTGGAGTCGCCTTCCAGTGACTGTGTCCCGCGGTGTCTCCTTCCAGCGAGTGTGTCCCGCGGTGTCTCCTTCCAATGAGTGTGTCACGCAGTGTCTCCTTCCAATGAGTGTGTCCCGAAGTGTCTCCTTCCAGCGAGTGTGTCCCGCCATGTCTCCTTCCAGTGAGTGTGTCCCACGGAATCTCATTCCAGTGAGTGTGTCCCGCGATGTCTCCTTCCACTGAGTGAGTCCCGCGGTGTCTCCTTCCAGCGAGTGTGTCCCACGGTGTCACTTCCGAGTGAGTGTGTCCCGCGGTGTCTCCTTCCAGCGAGTGCATCCCGCGGTGTCTACTTCCAGTGAAAGTTTCCCATGGTGTCTCCTTCCAGTGGGTGTGTCCCGCGGTGTCTCCTTCCAGTGAGTGCGTCCCGCGATGTCTCCTTCCAGCGAGTGTGCCCCGCGGTGTCTCCTTCCACTGAGTGTGCCCCGCGGTGTGTCTTCTTCCAGTAAGTGTGTCCCGTCATGTCTCCTTCCAGTGAATGTGTCCCGCGGTGTCTCCTTCCACTGACTTTGTCAAATGGTGTCTCCTTTGAGTGAGTGTGTCCCGCCGTGTCTCCTTTGAGTGAGTGTGTCCCGCGGTGTCTCCTTCCAGTGAGTGTGTCCCGTGGTGTCTCCTTCCAGTGAGTTTGTCCCACGATGTGTCTTCTTCCAGTGAGTGTGTCCCGCGGTGTCTCCTTCCAGTGAGTTTGTCCCACGGTGTCTCCTTCCAGTGAGTGTGGCCCGCGGTGTCTCCTTCCAGTGATTATGTCCCGCGGTGTCTTCTTCCAGCCAGTGTGTCCCGTGGTGTCTCCTTCCAGCAAGTGTGTCCCGCGGTGTCTCCGTCCAGTGAGTGTGTCCCGCTGCGTGGCCTTCCAGCGAGTGTGCCCACGGTGTCTCCTTCCAGCAAGTGTGTCCCGCCGTGTCTCCTTCCAGTGAGTGTGTCCCGCGGTGTGTCTCCTTCCAGTGATTGTGTCCTGCGGTGTCTCCTTCCAGTGAGTGTGTCAGCGGTGTCTCCTTCCTGTGAGTGTGTCCCGCGATGTTTCCTTCCAGTGAGTGTGTCCCGCGGTGTCTCCTTCCAGTGTCTGTGTCCCGCGGTGTCTCCTTCCACTGACTTTGTCAAATGGTGTCTCCTTTGAGTGAGTGTGTCCCGCGGTGCCTCCTTCCAGTGAGTGTGTCCCGCGATGTCTCCTTCCAGCGAGTCTGTCCCGCGGTGTCTCCTTCCAGTGAATGTGTCCCGTGGTGTCTCCTTCCAGTGAGTTTGTCCCACGATGTGTCTTCCTCCAGTGAGTGTGTCCCGCGGTGTCTCCTTCCAGTGGGTGTGTCCCGTGTTGTCTCCTTCCAGTGAGTGTGTCCCACGGTGTCTCCTTCCAGTGAGTGTGTCCCGCGGTGTCTCCTTCCCATGAGTGTGTCCCGCGGTGTCTCCTTCCAGTGAGTGTGTCCCGTGGTGTCTCCTTCCAGTGAGTTTGCCCCACGATGTGTCTTCTTCCAGTGAGTGTGTCCCGCGGTGTCTAATTCCAGTGGGTGTGTCCCGCGGTGTCTCCTTCCAGTGAGTGTGTCCCGTGGTGTCTCCTTCCAGTGTGTGTGTCCCGCGGTGTCTCCTTCCAGTGAGTGTGTCCCGCTGTGTCTCCTTCAAGTGAGTGTGTCCCGTGGTGTCACCTTACAGTGAGTGTGTCCAGCGGTGTCTCCTTCCAGTGATTGTGTCCCGCGGTGTGTCTCCTTCCAGTGAGTGTGTCCCGCGATGTCTGCTTCCAGTGAGTGTGTCCCGCGATGTCTCCTTCCAGTGAATTTGTCCCACGGTGTCTCCTTCCAGTGAGTTGGTCCCGCGGTGTGGCTCCTTCCAGTGAGTGTGTCTCACGGTGTCTCCTTCCAGTGAGTGTGTCCCGCGGTGTCTCCTTCCAGTGAGTGCGTCCCGCGATGTCTCCTTCCAGCGAGTGTGCCCCGCGGTGTCTCCTTCCACTGAGTGTGCCCCGCGGTGTGTCTTCTTCCAGTACGTGTGTCCCGTCATGTCTCCTTCCAGTGAATGTGTCCCGCGGTACCTCCTTCCACTGACTTTGTCAAATGGTGTCTCCTTTGAGTGAGTGTGTCCCGCGGTGTCTCCTTCCAGTGAGTGTGTCCCGCGGTGTCTCCTTCCAGCGAGCCTGTCCCGCGGTGTCTCCTTCCAGTGAGTGTGTCCCGTGGTGTCTCCTTCCAGTGAGTTTGTCCCACGATGTGTCTTCTTCCAGTGAGTGTGTCCCGCGGTGTCTCCTTCCAGTGGGTGTGTCCCGTGTTGTCTCCTTCCAGTGAGTGTGTCCCACGGTGTCTCCTTCCAGTGAGTGTGTCCCGCGGTGTCTCCTTCCAGTGATTATGTCCCGCAGTGTCTTCTTCCGGCCAGTGTGTCCCGTGGTGTCTCCTTCCAGCAAGTGTGTCCCACGGTGTCTCCGTCCAGTGAGTGTGTCCCGCTGCGTGGCCTTCCAGCGAGTGTGCCCACGGTGTCTCCTTCCAGCGAGTGTGTCCCGCCGTGTCTCCTTCCAGTGAGTGTGTCCCGCGGTGTGTCTCCTTCCAGTGAGTGTGTCCCGCGGTGTCTCCTTCCAGTGAGTGTGTCAGCGGTGTCTCCTTCCTGTGAGTGTGTCCCGCGATGTTTCCTTCCAGTGAGTGTGTCCCGCGGTGTCTCCTTCCAGTGAGTGTGTCCCGCGGTGTCTCCTTCCACTGACTTTGTCAAATGGTGTCTCCTTTGAGTGAGTGTGTCCCGCGGTGCCTCCTTCCAGTGAGTGTGTCCCGCGGTGTCTCCTTCCAGCGAGTCTGTCCCGCGGTGTCTCCTTCCAGTGACTGTGTCCCGTGGTGTCTCCTTCCAGTGAGTTTGTCCCACGATGTGTCTTCTTCCAGTGAGTGTGTCCCGCGGTGTCTCCTTCCAGTGGGTGTGTCCCGTGTTGTCTCCTTCCAGTGAGTGTGTCCCACGGTGTCTCCTTCCAGTGAGTGTGTCCCGCGGTGTCTCCTTCCCGTGAGTGTGTCCCGCGGTGTCTCCTTCCAGTGAGTGTGTCCCGTGGTGTCTCCTTCCAGTGAGTTTGCCCCACGATGTGTCTTCTTCCAGTGAGTGTGTCCCGCGATGTCTAATTCCAGTGGGTGTGTCCCGCGGTGTCTCCTTCCAGTGAGTGTGTCCCGTGGTGTCTCTGTTGTGTATGTAATATGTGTGCTACTTTGAACCTATGGACAGGACTGCACTACTTGTTGGGCGTAGTGATACGCAGTACCACTCCTGGCCATAGGGGTATAAATAGTACTGTGGGTACTGATCCCCCTCAGTTCCCGCCTGTGGGCATGAAGTAAAGACCTATGTATAGTCCCTACCTCCAACCAGTAAAGACCTGTTTGAGTTATACGTTTAAGTCTTTGTGTTAATTGTTCAATACAATACACATACTTAACACTGGCGACGAGTCAGGCTCTTACCCTGCGGCAGTTATTCCAGGCGGCTTCGTCCAAAGACAGGACGTTGAAGAGAGGTTTCAATCCTCAACACCCCACTCAAAACTGAAGGGCAGCAGAAATCCTGACAGCTTCCAGCGTCTGGAAGAGACAGGCATTAGGACCCTGAAGCCTCCATCAGCTTGTGAACCGGAGTAAAGACAGGACTGGGGAAGAGAGAGAGGTAGGGCGATAGCGATCGGCAGATAAGGGCCGGGCCGCTTTGAAGTGAGGGGCGCAGCCGGGCCAGCGATCGGGACCAAAGATAAGAGCCGCACTCGGACTGAAAGGCGCGGCGGCTGCAGAAGCTCAAGGTGCGAGAGTCGCGGTGCACAGCGCGGGCTATCGATCGCGGCGAAGATAAGGGCCGCACTCGAGGGCTGAAGGGAGACGGCGTCGGGGGACGGGTGAAGACCGCCAAGCGCGGGAAAACCGCCATTTTGTGGGCGGAGGACGACGGCAAGAGCGGGAAGCCGCCATCTTTGATAACAAGTAAAGAAAATAAAATCTGAGAAATTGCAAATCTACAATGCCTAAACACGGGAATATTAGCACCTTTGATAGTGACCTCGAAGATTGGGCCATATATGTTGAAAGAGTAAAAAATTATTGTAAGGCCAATAAAATTCGTGACCAAGATAAAGCTCTAACATTATTAAATTTAATGGGTGCGAAGACGTACGGGCAATTGAAACACCTGTTATCACCAGATGAACCGGCGGATAAGACGTTCGATGAGATTGTTACTGTCCTGAAAGATCATCTAAACCCCACGCCGCTGATGCTAGCGGAACGATTTAAATTTTACGACAGAAGGCAGCTACAGCATGAAAGCAATGCTGAATATTTGCTGGAATTGCGTAAATTAGCGAAATATTGCCAGTTTGGAACGGGATTGACAGATGCACTACGAGACAAATTTGTGTGTGGTTTATTTAAACAGGATACACAAAAGCGACTGCTCGAGGAGAATGAGCTGACGCTTGAGAAGGCGGTCACTATGGCAGCAGCACACGAAGCCGCAGCGAGAGGCACGGCAGTAATGCAGCTACGGTCACCGGAGCTCAGTGCACACAAATTGGGTGTGAGTTCTGGCAAATGTTATCGTTGTGGAAAGACAACGCATGATCAGAACCAGTGTTGGTTTAAAAACCAAGAATGTAGAACTTGTGGTAGGCTTGGACATATAGCTAGAGTATGCAGGTCAGGGAAGAAGACCAGCAACAAGAAGTCACCGCAAGGAAAATACGCAAAGGTACACAAGGTGACCGAACAGGAGTCCGATTCAGACGCTAGCAGTAATGAACTGGCTAGCTTAAGCTGTAATGAACTGGCTAGCTTAAGAGTACTCAACGCTGGTAAGGGTGCAGACCTCCAGACAATTTGGGTCACTCTTCAGATAGAAGGAGTCCAAGTAAAACTGGAATTGGACACTGGATCGGCATTGACGGTCATAAATAAGAAAGATTACGGAAAGTTATTCCAACATATTCCCCTACAGGATACGGGGATTATATTGAAAACATACACGGGGCAAAGAGTGTACCCCATCAGGAAAATAGAGGTTGCAGTGGCCCACAAGGGCGAAGACAGTCAAATAATGGACTTATATGTGATATCTGAAGGAGGTCCTCCACTACTAGGACGGGAGTGGATTAGGAAAATGAATATGGACTGGCATTTCCTACAAACAATAACGAGTGAGAACTCGGTGAAGATAGTCGGCCCAGACTCTGGAACGGATGATGGTAAGCCCAACTCAGGTGCAAAAGACAAAGTTTCAGCACAGAATTCCACTGAGCAACAACAACATAGTTTAACTGTGGATTCTGAGTCTGGCAAGTCTACTGATGTGCCCATTTCTGAGGGACACCGGGCTCGAACTCAACTCCATTTCAAACTACAACAGCAATTAGAACAAATGCTTCGCCGTTTTGAGCAAGAGTTGAATGCAACGAAAGAGTTCTTTGATATAGAGTTGGAGAATCTGGAAAGACAACAGAAGCAGCTGATGGAGAAAATGGAGCAGGAGCACACAAAACGTCTGATGTCAGAGGAGTTAACGGTCAGCCAACTCCTGCATATGCTGAAGGACAGGACTCTGAAATGGGAAAAACTTGAACATGAACTTCAATATTCAAACGAAAGGGGTTCGGAGCTCTCAAAGGTTATTGGAAGAGCTGAGGTGGCAACACAGACTGAGATGACTGCAACAGAGCAGCCCTTGGATGCCAAAATTACGCTGACTCACGTCAACATAGAACAACAGACCGCTGAAACAGCTGCTCCGGTAGAGGGATTGCATAGTCCGATCAATCAATCTCCAAAGGAAGTTGAAGTATTAAAATCACAAATGAGGTCACTAGTAAACGACTTGCTGAAAGCCCAGAAAAAGCTGGATGCAGAGGTACACATGAAGAAGTCTCTTCAGGAAAGATGTCTGGATTTGGAACAAGTGCTGGCTAACGTCCAGCTGGGTATGGAGGAAATAGACGACCCTCTCACTGGTCTAGCTCAGGACGACACCGAATATTACGATGTCCTGTCCTGCCCAGCTTGTAACTTCGACTCCCAAAGTGCAGAAATCATGGAGGAGCACCAAAAGTCTACGGAACATCGGGAGAAGCTGGCTCTACGACGGAAACAGGAGGAAGAGAAGGAGGAACTGCGCATGCAGCTGGCAGCTGTGGCAGCTGACAATGGAGCCCAGAGAGTCTCCAAGAAGCAGAAAAGGAAAAGTAAAAACAGAAGATGACCCATCTGAACCATTATCACCTCTACCAGATCACACACGTGGTCCCTCCGAACGGAGCCAATTCAGTTCGGAAGTTCAAACTGTTAAATCCATGGAAGGACTATTGAATGAGTCACTCTAGCAACGTGAACCGACTACACCACAGAGATTGAATCTGTGAACTGTTTTCTGCAGAGACTGAATCTGTGATCTGTTTTTGACATGAAGTTATCTATGTATCTATGTTATTCTGTTATGTAAACCTGAAGTTATATATGTATATATGTTATTACGTTATGTTAAATGGGGAGATGACTGTAAAGCTAGGAAGGGAGGAATGTTGTGTATGTAATATGTGTGCTACTTTGAACCTATGGACAGGACTGCACTACTTGTTGGGCGTAGTGATACGCAGTACCACTCCTGGCCATAGGGGTATAAATAGTACTGTGGGTACTGATCCCCCTCAGTTCCCGCCTGTGGGCATGAAGTAAAGACCTATGTATAGTCCCTACCTCCAACCAGTAAAGACCTGTTTGAGTTATACGTTTAAGTCTTTGTGTTAATTGTTCAATACAATACACATACTTAACAGTCTCCTTCCAGTGAGTGTGTCCCGCGGTGTCTCCTTCCGGTGAGTGTGTCCCGCTGTGTCTCCTTCAAGTGAATGTGTCCCGTGGTGTCACCTTACAGTGAGTGTGTCCAGCGGTGTCTCCTTCCAGTGATTGTGTCCCGCGGTGTGTCTCCTTCCAGTGAGTGTGTCCCGCGATGTCTGCTTCCAGTGAGTGTGTCCCGCGATGTCTCCTTCCAGTGAGTTTGTCCCACGGTGTCTCCTTCCAGTGAGTTTGTCCCGCGGTGTGGCTCCTTCCAGTGAGTGTGTCTCACGGTGTCTCCTTCCAGTGAGTGTGTCCCGCGGTGTCTCCTTCCAGTGAGTGTTTCCCGTGGTGTCTTCTTCCAGTGAGTGTGTCCCGCGGAGTCGCCTTCCAGTGAGTGTGTCCCACGGTGTCTCCTTCCAGCGAGTGTGTCACGCAGTGTCTCTTTCCAATGAGTGTGTCACGCAGTGTCTCCTTCCAATGAGTGTCTCCCGAATGGTCTCCTTCCAGCGAGTGTGTCCCGTCGTGTCTCCTTCCAGTGAGTGTGTCCCGCGGAATTTCATTCCAGTGAGTGTGTCCCGTGATGTCTCCTACCAGTGAGTGAGTCCCGCGGTGTCTCCTTCCAGCGAGTGTGTCCCGCGGTGACACTTCCGAGTGAGTGTGTCCCGCGGTGTCTCCTTCCAGTGAGTGTGTCTCGCGGTGTCTCCTTCCAGCGAGTGTGTCCCGCGGTTTCTCCAACGAGTGAGTGTGTCTCGTGGTGTCTCCTTCCAGTGAGTGTGTCCCGCGGTGTCTCCTTCCAGTGAGTGTGTCCCGTGGTGTCTTATTCCAGTGAGTGTGTCCCACGGAGTCACCTTCCAGTGAGTGTGTCCCGCGATGTCTCCTTCCAGCGAGTGTGTCACGCAGTTTCTCCTTCCAATTAGTGTGTCCCGCAGTGTCTCCTTCCAGCGAGTGTGTCCCGCCGTGTCTCCTTCCAGTGAGTGTGTCCCGCGGAATCTCATTCCACTGAGTGAGTCCGGCGGTGTCTCCTTCCAGCGAGTGTGTCCCGCGGTGTCACTTCCGAGTGATTGTGTCCCGTGGTGTCTCCTTCCAGCGAGTGCATCCCGTGTGCCTACTTCCAGTGAAAGTGTCCCATGGTTTCTCCTTCCAGTGAGTGTGTCCCGCGGTGTCTCCTTCCAGCGAGTGTGTCACGCAGTGTCTCTTTCCAATGAGTGTGTCACGCAGTGTCTCCTTCCAATGAGTGTCTCCCGAATGGTCTCCTTCCAGCGAGTGTGTCCCGTCGTGTCTCCTTCCAGTGAGTGTGTCCCGCGGAATTTCATTCCAGTGAGTGTGTCCCGTGATGTCTCCTACCAGTGAGTGAGTCCCGCGGTGTCTCCTTCCAGCGAGTGTGTCCCGCGGTGACACTTCCGAGTGAGTGTGTCCCGCGGTGTCTCCTTCCAGTGAGTGTGTCTCGCGGTGTCTCCTTCCAGCGAGTGTGTCCCGCGGTTTCTCCAACGAGTGAGTGTGTCTCGTGGTGTCTCCTTCCAGTGAGTGTGTCCCGCGGTGTCTCCTTCCAGTGAGTGTGTCCCGTGGTGTCTTATTCCAGTGAGTGTGTCCCACGGAGTCACCTTCCAGTGAGTGTGTCCCGCGATGTCTCCTTCCAGTGAGTGTGTCCCGCCGTGTCTCCTTCCAGCGAGTGTGTCCCGCGGTGTCACTTCCGAGTGATTGTGTCCCGTGGTGTCTCCTTCCAGCGAGTGCATCCCGTGTGCCTACTTCCAGTGAAAGTGTCCCATGGTGTCTCCTTCCAGTGAGTGTGTCCCGCGGTGTCTCCTTCCAGCGAGTGTGCCCCGCGGTGTCTCCCTCCATTGAGTGTGTCCCGCGGTGTGTCTTCTTCCAGTGAGTGTGTCCCGTTATGTCTCCTTCCAGTGAATGTGTCCTGCGGTGTCTCCTTCCAGTGAGTGTGTCCCGCGGTGTCTCCTTCCAGTGATCATCTCCCGCGGTGTCTCCATCCAGCGACTGTGTCCAGTGGTGTCCCCTTCCAGTGAGATTGTCCCGCGGTGTCTCCTTCCAGCAAGTGTGGCCCGCGGTGTCCCCTTCCAGTGAGTGTGTCCCGCAGTGTCTCCGTCCAGTGAGTCTGTCCCGCGTTGTGTCTCCTTCCAGTGAGTATCCCGCAGTGTCTCCTTCAAGTGAGTGTGTCCTTGGTGTCTCCTTCCAGTGAGTGTGTCCTGCGGTGTTTCCTTCCAGTGAGTGTGTCCCGCGATGTCTCCTTCCAGTGAGTGTGTCCCGCGGTGTCTCCTTCCATTGAGTGTGTCCCGCGGTGTCTCCTCCCAGTGAGTGTGTCCTGCGGTGTCTCCTTCTACTGACTGTGTCCCGTGGTGTCTCCTTCGAGTGAGTGTGTCCCGAGGTGTCTCCTTCCAGCGAGTGTGTCCCGCGGTGTCTCTTTCAAGTGAGTGTGTCTCGCGGTGTCTCCTTCCAGCGAGTGTGTCCCGCGGTGTCTACTTCCAGTGAGTGTTTCCCGTGGTGTCTTCTTCCAGTGAGTGTGTCCCGCGGAGTCACCTTCCAGTGAGTGTGTCCCACGGTGTCTCCTTCCAGTGAGTGTGTCCCGCAGTGTCTCCTTCCAGCGAGTGTGTCCCGCCGTGTCTCTTTCCAGTGAGTGTGTCCCGCGGTGTGTCTCCTTCCAGTGAGTGTCTCCCGCAGTGTCTCCTTCAAGTGAGTGTGTCCATGGTGTCTCCTTCCAGTGAGTGTGTCCCGCGGTGTCTCCTTCCAGTGAGTGTATCCCGCGATGTCTCCTTCCAGTAAGGGTGTCCCGCGGTGTCTCCTTCCAGTGAGTGTGTCCCGCGGTGTCTCCTTCTACTGACTGTGTCCCGTGGTGTCTCCTTCCAGTGAGTGTGTCCCGCGGTGTCTCCTTCCAGCGAGTGTGTCCCGCGGTGTCTCTTTCAAGTGAGTATGTCCCGTGGTGTCTCTTTCAAGTGAGTGTGTCTCGCGGTGTCTCCTTCCAGCGAGTGTGTCCTGCGGTGTCTACTTCCAGTGAGTGTGTCCCGTGGTGTCTTCTTCCAGTGAGTGTGTCCCGTGGAGTCGCCTTCCAGTGAGTGTGTCCCGCGGTATCTCCTTCCAGCGAGTGTGTCACGCAGTGTCTCCTTCCAATGAGTGTGTCACGCAGTGTTTCCTTCCAATGAGTGTGTCCCGAAGTGTCTCCTTCCAGCGAGTGTGTCCCGCCGTGTCTCCTTCCAGTGAGTGTGTCCCACGGAATCTCATTCCAGTGAGTGTGTCCCGCGATGTCTCCTTCCACTGAGTGAGTCCCGCGGTGTCTCCTTCCAGCGAGTGTGTCCCACGGTGTCACTTCCGAGTGAGTGTGTCCAGCGGTGTCTCCTTCCAGCGAGTGCATCCCGCGGTGTCTACTTCCACTGAAAGTTTCCCATGGTGTCTCCTTCCAGTGGGTGTGTCCCGCGGTGTCTCCTTCCAGTGAGTGCGTCCCGCGATGTCTCCTTGCAGCGAGTGTGCCCCGCGGTGTCTCCTTCCACTGAGTGTGCCCCGCGGTGTGTCTTCTTCCAGTAAGTGTGTCCCGTCATGTCTCCTTCCAGTGAATGTGTCCTGCGGTGTCTCCTTCCAGCGAGTGTGTCCCGCCGTGTCTCCTTCCAGTGAGTGTGTCCCGCGGTGTGTCTCCTTCCAGTGAGTGTGTCCCGCAGTGTCTCCTTCAAGTGAGTGTGTCCGTGGTGTCTCCTTCCAGCGAGTGTGTCCCGCGGTGTCTCCTACGAATGACTGTGTCCCGCGGTGCCTCCTTCGAGTGAGTGTGTCCCGCGGTGACTCTTTCCAGTGAATGTGTCCCGCGGTGTCTCCTTCCAGTGAGTTTGTCCTGCGGTGTCTTCTTCCAGCGAGTGTGTCCCGTGGTGTCTCCTTCCAGCAAGTGTGTCCCGCGGTGTCTCCGTCCAGTGAGTGTGTCCCGCGGCGTGACCTTCCAGCGAGTGTGCCCGCGGTGTCTCCTTCCAGCGAGTGTGTCCCGCCGTGTCTCCTTCCAGTGAGTGTGTCCCGCGGTGTGTCTCCTTCCAGTGAGTGTGTCCCGTGGTGTCTCCTTCCAGTGAGTGTGTCAGCGGTGTCTCCTTCCTGTGAGTGTGTCCCGCGATGTTTCCTTCCAGTGAGTGTGTCCCGCGGTGTCTCCTTCCAGAGAGTGTGTCCCGCGGTGTCTCCTTCCACTGACTTTGTCAAATGGTGTCTCCTTTGAGTGAGAGTGTCCCGCGGTGTCTCCTTCCAGTGAGTGTGTCCCGCGGTGTCTCCTTCCAGTGAGTGTGTCCCGCGGTGTCTCCTTCCACTGACTTTGTCAAATGGTGTCTCCTTTGAGTGAGAGTGTCCCGCTGTGTCTCCTTCCAGCAAGTCTGTCCCGCGGTGTCTCCTTCCAGTGAGTGTGTCCCGTGGTGTCTCCTTCCAGTGAGTTTGTCCCACGATGTGTCTTCTTCCAGTGAGTGTGTCCCGCGGTGTCTCCTTCCAGTGGATGTGTCCCGTGTTGTCTCCTTCCAGTGAGTGTGTCCCACGGTGTCTCCTTCCAGTGAGTGTCTCCTGCGGTGTCTCCTTCCTGTGAGTGTGTCCCGCGGTGTCTCCTTCCAGTGATTGTGTCCCGTGGTGTCTCCTTCCAGTGAGTTTGCCCCACGATGTGTCTTCTTCCAGTGAGTGTGTCCCGCGGTGTCTAATTCCAGTGGGTGTGTCCCGCGGTGTCTCCTTCCAGTGAGTGTGTCCCGTGGTGTCTCCTTCCAGTGAGTGTGTCCCGCGGTGTCTCCTTCCAGTGATTGTGTCCCGCTGTGTCTCCTTCAAGTGAGTGTGTCCCGTGGTGTCGCCTTCCAGTGATTGTGTCGAACGGTGTCCCCTTCCTGTGAGTTTGTCCCACGGTGTCTCCTTACAGTGAGTGTGTCCAGCGGTGTCTCCTTACAGTGATTGTGTCCCGCGGTGTGTCTCCTTCCAGTGAGTGTGTCGAGCGATGTCTGCTTCCAGTGAGTGTGTCCCGCGATGTGTCTTCTTCCAGTGAGTGTGCACGCGGTGTCTCCTTCCAGTGGGTGTGTCCCGCGGTGTCTCCTTCCAGTGAGTGTGTCCCGCGGTGTCTCCTTCCAGTGAGCGTGTCCCGCGATGTCTCCTTCCAGTGAGTTTGTCCCACAGTGTCTCCTTCCAGTGAGTGTGTCTCACGGTGTCTCCTTCCAGTGAGTGTGTCCCGCGGTGTCTCCTTCCAGTGAGCGTGTCCCATGGTGTCTGCTTCCAGTGACTGTGTCCCGTGGTGTCTCCTTCCAGTGAGCGTGTCCCATGGTGTCTACTTCCAGTGAGCATGTCCAACGGTGTCTCCTTCCAGTGAGTGTTTCCCGTGGTGTCTTCTTCCAGTGACTGTGTCCCGTGGTGTCTCCTTCCAGAGAGTGTGTCCCATGGTGTCTCCTTCCAGTGAGTTTGTCCATTGGTGTGTCTCCTTCCAGTGAGTGTGCCCCGCGGTGTGTCTCCTTTAAGTGAGTGTGTCCGACGGTGACTCCTTCCAGTGGATGTGTCCCACGGTGCCTCCTTCCCATGAGTGTGTCCCGCGACGTGCCCTTCCAGCGAGTTTGTCCCACGGTGTCTCCTTCCAGTAAATGTGGCTCGCGGTGTCTCCTTCCAGCGAGTGTGTCCCATGGTGTCTCCTTCCAGTGAGTTTGTCCATTGGTGTGTCTCCTTCCAGTGAGTGTGCCCCGCGGTGTGTCTCCATTAAGTGAGTGTGTCCGACGGTGACTCCTTCCAGTGAATGTGTCCCACGGTGTCTCCTTCCCGTGAGTGTGTCCCGCAGCGTGCCCTTCCAGCGAATGTGTCCCGCGGTGTCTCCTTCCAGTGCGTGTGTCTCGCGGTGTCTCCTTCCAGTGAGTGTGTCCCGCAGCGTGCCCTTCCAGCGAATGTGTCCCGCGGTGTCTCCTTCCAGTGCATGTGTCTCGCGGTGTCTCCTTCCAGTGAGTGTGTCCCGCGGTGTCTCCAACGAGTGAGTGTGTCCCGCGGTGTCTCCTTCCAGTGATTGTGTCCCGCGGTGTCTTCATCAAGCGAGTGTGTCCCGCGATGTCTCCTTCCAGCAAGTGTGTCCCGCGGTGTCTCCTTCCAGTGAGTGTTTCCCGTGGCGTGCCCTTCCAGCGAGTGTGCCCGCAGTGTCTCCTTCCAGTGAGTGTGTCACGCAGTGTCTCTTTCCAGTGATTGTGTCCCGCAGTGTCTCCTTCCAGCGAGTGTGCCCCACCGTGTCTCCTTCCAGTGAGTGTGTCCCGCGGTGTGTCTCCTTCCAGTGAGTGTGTCCCGCGATGTCTCCTTCCAGTTAGTGTGTCCCATGGTGTCTCCTTCCAGTGAGTGTGTCCCGTGGTGTCTCCTTCCAGTGAGTGTGTCCCGCGGTGTCTCCTTCCAGTTAGTGTGTCCCATGGTGTCTCCTTCCAGTGAGTGTGTCCCGCGGTGTCTCCTTCCAGTGAGTGTGTCCCGCGATGTCTCCTTCCAGTTAGTGTGTCCCATGGTGTCTCCTTCCAGTGAGTGTGTCCCGTGGTGTCTCCATCCAGTGAGTGTGTCCCGCGGTGTCTCCTTCCAGTGAGTGTGTCCCGCGATGTCTGCTTCCAGTGAGTGTGTCCTGTGGTGCTTCCTTCCAGTGAGTGCGTCCCGTGATGTCTCCTTCCACTGAGTGTGTCCCTTGGCATCTCCTTCCAGTGAGTGTGTCCCGAGGTGTCTCCTTCCAGTGAATGTGTCCCGCGGTTTCTCCTTCCAATGAATGTGTCCCGTGGTGTCTCCTTCCAGTGAGTGTGGCCCGTGGTGTCTGCTTCCAGTGAGTGTGCCCAATGGTGTATCCTTCCAGTGATTGTGTCCAGTGGTGTGTCTCCTTCCAGTGAGTGTGTCCCACGGTGTCTGCTTCCAGTGAGTGTGTCCCGCGGTGTTTCCTTCCAGTGACTGTGTCCCGCGGTGTTTCCTTCCAGTGAGTGTGTCCTGTGGTGTGTCACCTTC
Source organism: Somniosus microcephalus (assembly GCF_052327205.1). Taxonomy (NCBI): domain Eukaryota; kingdom Metazoa; phylum Chordata; class Chondrichthyes; order Squaliformes; family Somniosidae; genus Somniosus; species Somniosus microcephalus. The sequence goes on along the minus strand of NC_140991.1, from coordinate 104,597,100 downwards.
CAGTGAGTGTGTCGCGTGGTGTCTCCTTCCAGTGAGTGTGTCCCACGGTGTGTCTTCTTCCGGTGAGTGTGTCCCGCGGTGTCTCCTTCCAGTGAGTGTGTCCTGTGGTGTGTCTCCTTCCAGTGAGTGGTCGCGCGGTGTCTCCTTCCAGTGAGTGTGTCCCACGGTATCTCCTTCCAGTGAGCGTGTCCCGCGGTGTCTCCTTCCAGTGAGTGTGTTTCGCGGTGTCTCCTTCCAGTGAGTGTGTCCCACGATGTCTGCTTCCAGTGAGTGTGTCCCGTGGTGCTTCCTTCCAGTGAGTGTGTCCCGCGATGTGTCCTTCCACTGAGTGTGTCTCTTGGCATCTCCTTCCAGTGAGTGTGTCCCACGGTGTCTCCTTCCAGTGAGTTTGTCCCGCGGTGTGTCTCCTTCCAGTGAGTGTGCCCCGTGGTGTGTCTCCTTCCAGTGAGTGTGTCCCGCAGTCTCTCCTTCCAGTGAGTGTGTCCCGCAGTGTCTCCTTCCAGTGAGTGTGTCCCGCGGCATCTCCTTCCTGTGAGTGTGTCTCGCGGTGTCTCCTTCCAGCGAGTGTGTCCCGCGGTGTCTCCTACGAGTGAGTGTGTCCCGCGGTGTCTCCTTCGAGTGAGTGTGTCCCGCGGTGTTCTCCTTCCAGTGAGTGTGCCCCGCGGTGTCTCCTTCCAGTGAGTGTGTCCCACGGTGTCTCCTTCCAGGGAGTGTGTCTCGCGGTGACTCCTTCTAGTGAGTGTGTCCCGTGGTGTCTACTTCCAGCAAGTGTGTCCCGCGGTGTCTTCTTCCAGCGAGTGTGTCCCGTGGTGTCTACTTCCAGCAAGTGTGTCCCGCGGTGTCTCCGTCCAGTGAGTGTGTCCCGCGGTGTGCCCTTCCAGCGAGTGTGCCCGCGGTGTTTCCTTCCAGTGAGCGTGTCATGCATGGTCTTCTTCCAGTGAGTGTGTCCTGCAATGTCTCCTTCCAGCGACTGTGTCCCACCGTGTTTCCTTCCAGTGAGTGTGTCCCATGGTGTCTGCTTCCCTAGAGCGTGTCCAACGGTGTCTCCTTCCAGTGAGTGCTTCCGGTGGTGTCTTCTTCCAGTGACTGTGTCCCGCGGTGTCTCCATCCAGAGAGTGTGTCCCACGGTGTCTCCTTCCAGTGAGTTTGTCCCATGGTGTGTCTCCTTCCAGTGAGTGTGCCCCGCGGTGTGTCTCCTTTAATGAGTGTGTCCGACGGTGACACCTTCCAGTGAATGTGTCCCACGGTGTCTCCTTTCCGTGAGTGTGTCCCGCGGCATGCCCTTCCAGCGAGTGTGTCCCACGGTGTCTCCTTCCAGTTAGTGTGTCTCGCGGTGTCTCCTTCCAGCGAGTGTGTCCCACGGTGTGTCCTTCCAATGAGTGTGTCCCGCAGTCTCTCCTTCCAGTGAGTGTGTCCTGCAGTGTCTCCTTCCAGCGAGTGTGTCCCGCGGTGTCTCCTTCCAGTGAATGTGTCTCGCGGTGTCTCCTTCCAGCGAGTGTGTCCCGCGGTTTCTCCAACGAGTGAGTGTGTCTCGCGGTGTCTCCTTCCAGTGAGTGTGTCCCGCGGTGTCTCCTTCCAGTGAGTGTGTCCCGCGGAGTCACCTTCCAGTGAGTGTGTCCCGCGATGTCTCCTTCCAGCGAGTGTGTCACGCAGTGTCTCCTTCCAATGAGTGTGTCACGCAGTTTCTCCTTCCAATGAGTGTGTCCCGCAGTGTCTCCTTCCAGCGAGTGTGTCCCACCATGTCTCCTTCCAGTGAGTGTGTCCCGCGGAATCTCATTCCAGTGAGTGTGTCCCGCGATGTCTCCTTCCAGTGAGTGAGTCCCGCGGTGTCTCCTTCCAGCGAGTGTGTCCCGCGGTGTCACTTCCGAGTGAGTGTGTCCCGCGGTGTCTCCTTCCAGCGAGTGCATCCCGTGGTGTCTACTTCCAGTGAAAGTGTCCCATGGTGTCTCCTTCCAGTGAGTGTGTCCCGCGGTGTCTCCTTCCAGTGAGTGCGTCCCGCGGTGTCTCCTTCCAGCGAGTGTGCCCCGCGGTGTCTCCTTCCATTGAGTGTGCCCTGCGGTGTGTCTTCTTCCAGTGAGTGTGCCCCATCATGTCTCCTTCCAGTGAATGTGTCCTGCGGTGTCTCCTTCCAGCGAGTGTGTCCCGCCGTGTCTCCTTCCAGTGAGTGTGTCCCGCGGTGTGTCTCCTTTCAGTGAGTGTGTCCCGCAGTGTCTCCTTACAGTTAGTGTATCCGTGGTGTCTCCTTCCAGTGAGATTGTCCCGTGGTGTCTCCTTCCAGTGAGTGTGTCCCGCGGTGTCTCCTTCTACTGACTGTGTCCCGTGGTGTCTCCTTCGAGTGAGTGTGTCCCACGGTGTCTCCTTCCAGCGAGTGTGTCCCGCGGTGTCTCTTTCGAGTGAGTGTGTCTCGCGGTGTTTCCTTCCAGCGAGTGTGTCCCGCGGTGTCTACTTCCAGTGAGTGTGTCCCGCGGAGTCGCCTTCCAGTGAGTGTGTCCCGAGGTGTCTCCTTCCAGCGAGACTGTCACGCAGTGTCTAATTCCAATGAGTGTGCCCCGCAGTTTCTGCTTCCAGCGAGTGTGTCCCGCCGTGTCTCCTTCCAGTGAGTGTGTCCCGCGGAATCTCATTCCAGTGAGTGTGTCCCGCGATGTCTCCTTCCAGTGAGGGAGTCCCGCGGTGTCTCTTCCAGCGAGTGTGTCCCGCGGTGTCTACTTCATGTGAGTGTGTCCCGCGGTGTCTACTTCATGTGAGTGTGTCCCGCGGAGTCGCCTTCCAGTGAGTGTGTCCCGAGGTGTCTCCTTCCAGCAAGACTGTCACGCAGTGTCTAATTCCAATGAGTGTGTCAAGCAGTGTCTCCTTCCAATGAGTGTGTCAAGCAGTGTCTCCTTCCAATGAGTGTGTCCCGCTGTGTCTCCTTCCAGTGAGTGTGTCCCGCGGAATCTCATTCCAGTGAGTGTGTCCCGCGATGTCTCCTTCCAGTGAGGGAGTCCCGCGGTGTCTCTTCCAGCGAGTGTGTCCCGCGGTGTCACTTCCGAGTGAGTGTGTCCCGCGGTGTCTCCTTCCAGCAAATGCGTCCCGCGGTGTCTACTTCCAGTGAAAGTGTCCCATGGTGTCTCCTTCCAGTGAGTGTGTCCCACGGTGTCTCCTTCCAGCGAGTGTGCCCCGCGGTGTCTCCTTCCATTGAGTGTGTCCCGCGGTGTGTCTTCTTCCAGTGAGTGTGTCCCGTCATGTCTCCTTCCAGTGAATGTGTCCTGCGGTGTCTCCTTCCAGTGAGTGTGTCCCGCCGTGTCTCCTTCCAGTGAGTGTGTCCCACGGTGTCTCCTTCCAGCGAGTGTGCCCCGCGGTGTCTCCTTCCATTGAGTGTGTCCCGCGGTGTGTCTTCTTCCAGTGAGTGTGTCCCGTCATGTCTCCTTCCAGTGAATGTGTCCTGCGGTGTCTCCTTCCAGTGAGTGTGTCCCGCGGTGCCTCTGATGTGCCTCAATAATTCCGAGACTCGATGCTAGTGAAACATAACAAGGCTTTTATTAACGTAGAATGTAACACGTAAGAGAGAGAGGTATCTTCCTTCTGGAGACTGAGGCCAGACTGAGCTAGCTTACAAAAGGGGCCAGGTATGGGCGGAGCCCTACACACACAGCACATTCCAGCACATTCCAATAAACAATACAATGAGGACTGGGGGAAGGGAAATGACACTGAAACCGACCACAGTCACAGGCAGTGATGAATGGAATATTTCATCACATTCACCCCTTCTATAGATTTAGTCTGTTCGGGGGTTTGATAGTCCTCTGCGACCGACGTGGCTGTTGTGGTGCCGCGGGTGTCGGCTGGGTGTCCCCGGTAGTCTCCTGGGTCTCTGCCGGGGGTGCCGCCAGGGTTGTTGAAGGGGTAGTTGGTGGGGGTGCCGTTGGTCGATGTTCTTCCGGGGGTGATGAAAGAGTAGTGGGTGGGTAAGAGTTGCTGTGATCGTTGTTGCTGCTATTGCCGTGGTTGTTGTCGATGCCGGCTGGGGCGACGTCTTTTATGGACACGGTGTCCTCCCTTCCGTCGGCGTGCCGGACATATGCGTATTGGGGGTTGGCGTGGAGTAGGTGTACTGGCTCCACGAGAGGGTCCGTCTTGTGGCCCCTCACATGCCTTCGCATGAGTACCGGACCTGGGGTGGAGAGCCATGACGGCATGGATACGCCTGAGGTGGATTTCCAGGGAAAGGCAAACATTCGTTCATGAGGCGTGGCATTAGTGGCCGTACACAATAGCGACCGTATCGAATGCAGCACATCCGAGAGGACTTCCTGCCAGCGGGAGATAGGGAGGCCCTTGGTCCTTAGAGCTAGAGTGACTGCTTTCCATACTGTCCCGTTCTCTCGCTCCACTTGGCCATTACCCCGGGAGTTGTAGCTGGTGGTACAGCTCGTGGCGATCCCCTTGGACAGCATGTACTGGCGTAGCTCTTCACTCATGAAGGACGCCCCCCTATCCGTATGGATGTAGCTCAGCATACCGAACAGGCAGAACAGGCTGTTGAGGCATTTAATGACCGTGGCGCTGGCCATGTCTGGGCAGGGGAAGGCGAATGGGAACCGGGAGTATTCGTCCACAATGTTCAGGAAGTAAACATTGCGGTCGACGGACGAGAGGGGGCCCTTGAAATCTAAGCTGAGCCGCTCAAAGGGCCGTGTAGCTTTGATTAAGTGGGCTCTATCTGGGCGGTAGAACCGAGGCTTGCACTCAGCGCAAGTGCGGCAGTTCCTGGTCAGAGACCGAACTTCCTCAATCGAGTAGGGTAAGTTACGGGACTTTATGAAGTGGAACAGCCGCGTGACCCCTGGGTGGCAGAGGTCGTTGTGGAGGGTCTGTAGCCGATCCCCGGTGGCGCTGGCACACATCCCTCGTGAGAGGGCGTCAGGGGATTCGTTAAGGGCCCCTGGCCGGTAAATGATGTCGTACTCGAAGGTGGAGAGCTCGATCCGCCACCTAAGAATCTTATCATTTTTAATCTTCCCCCTCTGTTTATTATTGAACATAAACGCTACCGACCGCTGGTCGGTAAGTAGGATGAAGCGTTTGCTGGCTAGGTAGTGGCGCCAGTGGCGCACTGCCTCCACGATGGCTTGGGCCTCCTTTTCCACGGAGGAGTGTCTGATCTCGGGCCCTTGGAGGGTCCTCGAGAAGAAAGCTACGGGCCGCCCCGTCTGGTTGAGGGTGGCCGCCAAGGCGAAGTCAGACGCATCACTTTCCACTTGAAATGGAGTGTTCTCGTCCACTGCCTGTAGCGTGGCCCGCTCAATATCCTGCTTAATGCTTTTGAAGGCGGCGTGGGCCTCAGCAGAGAGCGGAAAAGAGGATGCTTTCAAGAGGGGGCGGGCTTTGTCGGAGTAGTTGGGGACCCATTGGGAATAATAAGAAAATAACCCCAGGCACCTTTTCAGGGCTTTGGGAGTGTTGGGCAGGGGCAGCTCCCGTAGGGGGCGCAATCGGTCGGGGTCTGGTCCAATTTCCCCATTCTCCACCACGCTGCCCAGTATGCAGAGGCACGTGGTGTTGAAAACGCACTTGTCCTCGTTGTAGGTGAGGTTGAGTTTTTGTGCGGTTTCCAGGAACCTCTCGAGGTTCGAGTCGTGATCCTGCTGATTGTGGCCGCAGATGGTGACGTTGTCGAGGTAGGGGAAGGTTGCCTGCAAGTGGTGGTCATCGACCATGCGGTCCATCTCCCTCTGAAAAACCGAGACCCCATTCGTCACCCCAAAGGGGACTCTGAGGAATTGGTAGAGGCGTCCGTTCGCCTCGAAGGCGGTGTACGGGCGGTCCTCTGGTCTGATAGGGAGCTGGTGGTACGCTGACTTGAGGTCGATGGTGGAGAACACCCGGTATTGGGCGATTTGGTTCACCATTTCTGATATGCAGGGTAGCGGGTAGGCGTCTAGTTGGGTGTACCTGTTGATCGTTTGACTATAGTCGATCACCATCCGTTTCTTCTCGCTACCCCTTACCACTACCACTTGGGCGCGCCACGGGCTGTTGCTGCGTTCAATAATGCGCTCTTTCAGGAGCCTGTCTACCTCGGTCGCGATAAACCGCCTGTCCTCCCAGCTGTACCTCCTGCTTTTGGTCGCTATTGGCCGGCAGTTAGGGGTAAGGTTCGCGAATAGCGAAGGCGGCTTTACCTTCAGGGTAGCCAGACCGCACACTGTGAGGGGCGGCTGGGACCCACCGTACTTGAGCGTGATGCTTTGGTGGTTGCACTGGAAATCCAGGCTCAAGATCACGCTCACACATAGGTTCTTCATGATTAATACTTTAAAATTATCGTATACAGTTCCGTTAACGCCCAATTGTACCGTGCAGTAACCCAGAATGGTCGATGTCTGGGTTTTATCAGCCATAGAGATGGTACCCTGAGCAGGGACCACCTTTAGGGAGAGTTGCTGTGCCAGTTCAGGGTGGATAAAACTCTCCGTGCTTCCACTGTCAATGAAACATTTAACCCGGCACCCGTTTACCTCGATGTCCACCATTGATTTGGATAGCGGGTGCGGCCTGGTCTGGTCCACTGTGACCGATGCCACTGTAGGGCCCTGATCGATACAAGATGGCGTCCACGCTGTCTGCTCATAAGATGGCGGACCCCACGAGGTCGGGCAAGATGGCGTCCAAGATGGCCGCTCCCACGGCGCACACGCGGCGGTGGCGGGTTTTCCGGCGGTTGGTTTTCCGGCGGGGTTCCCTCTGCACACCTTCCCGAAGTGCCCCTTCTTACCGTACTTAAAGCAGGTGGTGCCTTTCGCCGGGCACAGGTTTCTGGTGTGTTTTGGCTGCCCGCAGAAGCAGCAGTTGGGTCCCTGACGCGTCGCGGCTGTCGTAGGGCTTCTGGGGGGAGAGCAGGGCCCCGCCGGTGTCGGGCTGCCGGGCGGGGAAGATGCCTTCCAAGATGGCGGCACCCTCGGTGCACACGTGGCGGCATGGACGGCGCGGGCTGAAGAGTAGGCGTCCGAGTTTCTCTGGGCCACATCCAGGGATCGCGCGGTTTCCGCAGCCTGTTTCAGGTCCAACCCCGTTTTTTCCAGCAGTCTTTGCCGGATGTAAGTGGAGCTGAGGCCTGTGATAAAGGCATCGCGAACAAGCTCGTCAGTGTACACTGTGGCTTTTACATCTCGGCACTTGCAGTCTTTGCCAAGCATTTTCAGGGTGCTTAGGAACTCCTCCACCGATTCCCCAGGTCGCTGTGCACGAGTAGCGAGCAGATGCCTAGCATACACCTCATTCGTAGGCTGCTGGTAATGCGCCTTTAAGATGTCGCAGGTGGCCAGGTACGTATCGGCGTCTTGGATGAGGGGGTAAACCCGGTGGCTTACCCAATTCCGCAGAATTCCGAGTCTCATCCTCGCAGCGTCCGTAGCGTCTTTGACGGCTGCGGAATTGTCCAGGAAGAATTCCATACACTCAAACCAGTGTCCAAAGCGTGCTGATGCGTCCGGAGCATGTTGATCCAAATCCAAACGTTCGGGTTTCAGGAGTTGATCCATAGTGTTGAAAAATAAGTTAATAAAATTGATGTGCCTCAATAATTCCGAGACTCGATGTTAGCGAAACAAAACAAGGCTTTTATTAACTTAGAAAGTAACACGTAAGAGAGAGAGGTATCTTCCTTCTGGAGACTGAGGCCAGACTGAGCTAGCTTACAAAAGGGGCCAGGTATGGGCGGAGCCCTACACACACAGCACATTCCAGCACATTCCAATAAACAATACAATGAGGACTGGGGAAGGGAAATGACACTGAAACCGACCACAGTCACAGGCAGTGATGAATGGAATATTTCATCACAGTCTCCTTCCAGTGATCGTGTCCCGCGGTGTCTCCATCCAGCGACTGTGTCCCGTGGTGTCCCCTTCCAGTGAGTTTGTCCCGCGGTGTCTCCTTCCAGCAAGTGTGTCCCGCGGTGTCCCCTTCCAGTGAGTGTGTCCTGCGGTGTCTCCTTCCAGTGAGTGTGTCCCGCAGTGTCTCCTTCCAGTGAGTGTGTCCCGTGGTGTCTCCTTCCAGTGAGTGTGTCCCACGGTGTCCCCTTCCAGTGAGTTTGTCCCGTGGTGTCTCCTTCCAGTGATTGTGTCCCGAGGTGTCTCATTCCAGTGAGTGTGTCCCGCGGTGTCTCCTTCCAGTGATTGTGTCCCGCGGTGTGTCTCCTTGCAGTGAGTGTGTCCTGCGGTGTCTGTTTCCAGTGAGTGTGTCCCGTGGTGACTCCTTCCAGTGAGTGTGTGCTGTGGTGTGTCTCCTTCCAGTGAGTGTGTCCCGCGGTGTCTTCTTCCAGTGATTGTGTCCCATGGTGTGTCTTCTTCCAGTGAGTGTGTCCCGCGGTGTCTCCTTTCAGTGGGTGTGTCCTGTGGTGTGTCTCCTTCCAGAGAGTGTGTCCCGCGGTGTCTCCTTCCAGTGAGTATGTCCCATGGTGTGTCTCCTTCCAGTGAGTGTGTCCCGTGGTGTCTCCTTCCAATAAGTGTGTCCCGCGATGTCTCCTTCCAGTGATAGTGTCCCGTGGTGTCTCCATCGAGTGATTGTGTCCCGTGGTGTCTCCTTCCAGTGAGTGTGTCTCGCGGTGTCTCCTTCCAGTTAGAGTGTCCCGCGGTGTCTCCATCCAGTGAGTGTGTCCCGCGATGTCTGCTTCCAGTGAATGTGTCCCATGGTGCTTCCTTCCAGTGAGTGCGTCCCGTGATGTCTCCTTCCACTGAGTGTGTCCCTTGGCATCTCATTCCAGTGAGTGTGTCCCGCGGTGTCTCCTTCCAGCGGGTGTGTCCCGCGGTGTCTCCTTCCAGTGAATGTGTCCCGCGGTTTCTGCTTCCAAAGAATGTGTCCCGCGGTGTCTCCTTCCAGTGACTGTGTCCCGCGGTGTCTCCTTCCAGTGAGTGTGTCCTGTGGTGTGTCTCCTTCCAGTGAGTGTGTCCCGCGGTGTCTCCTTCCAGTGATTGTGTCTCGCGGTGTCTCTTTCCAGCGAGTGTGTCCCGCGGTGTCTCCTACGAATGAGTGTGTCCCGCGGTGTCTCCTTCGAGTGTGTGTGTCCCACGGTGTTCTCCTTCCAGTGAGTGTGTCCCGCGGTGTCTCCTTCCAGTGAATATGTCCCGCGGTGTCTTCTTCCAGCGACTGTGTCCCGTGGTGTCTCCATCCAGCAAGTGTGTCCCGCGGTGTCTCTGTCCAGTGAGTGTGTCCCGCGGTGTCTCCTTCCAGTGAATATGTCCCGCGGTGTCTCCTTCCAGTGAGTTTGTCCCGCGGTGTGTCTCCTTCCAGTGAGTGTGTCCTGTGGTGTCTCCTTCCAGTGAGTGTGTCCCGCGGTGTCTCCTTCCAGTGATTGTGTCTCGCGGTGTCTCTTTCCAGCGAGTGTGTCCTGCAATGTCTCCTTCCAGCGAGTGTGTCCCGCCGTGTCTCCTTCTGGTGAGTGTGTCCCGCGGTGTCTCCTTCCAGTGAGTGTGTCCCGCGATGTCTCCTTCCAGTGAGTGTGTCCCACGGTGTCTCCTTCCAGTGAGTTTGTCCCGCGGTGTGTCTCCTTCCAGTGAGTGTGTCCCGCGGTGTCTCCTTCCAGTGAGTGTGTCCCATGGTGTCTGCTTCCAGTGAGTGTGTCCAACGGTGTCTCCATCCAGTGAGTGTTTCCCGTGGTGTCTTCTTCCAGTGACTGTGTCCCGCGGTGTCTCCTTCCAGAGAGTGTGTCCCACGGTGTCTCCTTCCAGTGAGTTTGTCCCGCGGTGTGTCTCCTTCCAGTGAGTGTGTCCCGCGGTGTCGCCTTCCAGTGAGTGTGTCCCGCGGTGTCGCCTTCCAGTGAGTGTGTCCCGCGGTGTCTGCTTCCAGTGAGTGTGTCCCATGGTTTCTGCTTCCAGTGAGTGTGTCCAACGGTGTCTCCTTCCAGCGAGTGTGTCCCGCCGTGTCTCCTTCCCGTGAGTGTGTCCCGCGGTGTGTTTCCTTCCAGTGAGTGTGTGGTAAACCACTGTTACCGTTCACAACCGTTCACTATTGTTACCACCCACAGTACCGGGTATTCTCCTCCATCGACCTCAAGTCAGCCTATCACCAACTCCCTATCCGCCCTGAGGACCGCCAGTATACCGCCTTCGAGGTGAATGGCCGCCTCTACCACTTCCTTAGGGTTCCCTTCGGCGTCACCAACGGAGTCTCGGTCTTCCAAAGGGAGATGGACCGGATGGTCGACCAGAACGTGCTCCAGGCCACGTTCCCTTATCTAGATAACGTCACCATCTGCGGCCGCGACCAGCAGGACCACGATGTTAATCTGGAGAAATTCCTCCGTACGGCCCAACGGCTGAATCTCACTTACAATAAGGATAAATGTGTGTTTAATACCTCGCGCCTTGCCATCCTCGGCTGCGTAGTAGAGAACGGAATCATCGGCCCCGACCCCGAAAGAATGCGCCCCCTCATGGAGCTCCCCCTCCCCCACTGTCCAAATGCGCTGAAGAGAACCCTGGGGCTCTTCGCTTACTATGCCCAATGGGTGCCGAATTACGCGGACAAAGCCAGACCCCTCATGAAGTCCACCTCTTTCCCCCTGACAGCAGAAGCAGGCGCAGCCTTCTCCCTCATAAAAGGAGACATTGCGAAGGCCACAATGCATGCAGTGGACGAGTCCATCCCTTTCCAAGTGGAGAGCGATGCCTCCGACTTCGCCCTAGCGGCAACCCTTAACCAGGTGGGGAGACCTGTGGCCTTCTTCTCAAGGACCCTCCAGGGCCCTGAGATCCGACACTCTTCTGTCGAGAAGGAGGCCCAGGCGATTGTGGAAGCGGTACGACGCTGGAGGCATTACCTGGCAGGCAAACGATTTACCCTCCTCACCGACCAGCGTTCGGTTGCTTTTATGTTTAATAACAAGCTGAAGGGCAAAATCAAGAACGACAAGATCTTGAGGTGGAGAATTGAGCTCTCCACCTACGATTACGATATCTTGTAATCTTGTAGCCTGGTAAACTCAACGACCCCCCGGATGCTCTATCATGAAGTACTTGCGCAAATGCGCAAGTTGATAGACTACGAACCCTCCACAATGACCTCTGCCACCTCGGGGTCACCAGACTTTACCACTTCATTAAGGCCCGCAACCTGCCCTACTCCATCGAGGAGGTCAGGACCATGACCAGGAACTGCCAAACCTGTGCCGAATGCAAACCGCATTTCTATAGGCCGGACAGAGCAAGCCTGATCAAGGCCACCCGCCCCTTCGAGTGCTTGAGCATCGATTGTAAGGGGCCCCTCCCGTCCTCTGACCGTAATGTGTACTTCCTCAACATTATTGATGAGTACTCCCGTTTCCCCTTTGCCATCCCCTGCCCAGACATGACCAGTACCACGGTCATCAAATGCCTGAACGACCTCTTCGCCTTGTTCGGGTTCCCGAACTATATACATAGCGACCGGGGCGCATCCTTCATGAGTGAGGAACTTCGCCAGTTCCTGCTCGCGAGAGGTATTGCTGCAAGCAGGACCACCAGCTACAACCCCCGGGGGAACGGCCAGGTGTAAAGAGAAAACGCGACAGTTTGGAAGGCCGTCCTCTTAGCCCTAAAGTCTAAGGGCCTCCCAATCTCTCGCTGGCAGGACGTCCTCCCGGCAGCACTCCATTCCATCCAATCACTGCTTTGCACTGCCATTAACGCCACCCCCCATGAACGAATGTTTGTTTTCCCCAGGAAGTCGACTACGGGAACCTCGCTACCAACATGGCTGACTTCTCCGGGGCCCGTCTTGCTGCGGAAGCACATGAGAGCCCATAAAATGGACCCCCTGGTCGAGAGGGTGGACCTCCTGCATGCCAACCCCCAGTACGCCTATGTGGCATAACCAGACGGGCGGGAGGACACTGTCTCCTTGTGAGTCCTCGCACCCTCGGGCACCCCCGAGATACCACCGTTACCCCCCACCACTCCCCCAAATCCAGCTCCTGTAGACAGCATGCCGGAACCCCAGGAGCCTTCGTCGACCACGCAGACACCAGCATTACCATCGGATGCTGCACCACCGCCGCCGCTGCTGCGCCGATCAGAAAGGCTTACGAGGCCTCCTGAGAGACTGACATACATGAACTGGTAGTACACTTCACCCCGCCGGACTCAATTTTAAACAAGGGGTGAATGTGGTAAACCACTGTTACCGTTCACAACTGTTCACTATTGTAACACTGTTGTTATCACTGTTTACACTGTTGTTATCGCTATACAAGGTTACCTCTTGCCACGCACACTGCTATACCTGGGCTTACCTCAGCTGACTCCGCCCATGGCTCCGCCTGCTTGCCCAGGTATAAAGGTGACCACTTGGCTAGTATTCTCCCTTGTTGGAACCGATCGCCCACGAGGGTGGGCTCTGTTATTTAGCCAATAAAAAGCTATAGTTACAATCTTAACTCGTCGCTTTTCATGGAATGAATTGATAGGTATATCAGAGTGTGTCCCGCCGTGTCTCCTTCCAGTGAGTGTGTCCCGCGGCGTGACCTTCCAGCGAGTGTGCCCGCGGTGTCTCCTTCCAGTGAGTGTGTCCTGCAATGTCTCCTTCCAGCGAGTGTGTCCCGCCGTGTCTCCTTCCAGTGAGTGAGTCCCGCGATGTCTCCTTCCAGTGAGTGTGTCCCACGGTGTCTCCTTCCAGTGAATTTGTCCCGCGGTGTGTCTCCTTCCAGTGATTGTGTCCCGCGGTGTCTCCTTCCAGTGAGTGTGTCCCGCGGTGTCTCCTTCCAGTGAGTATGTCCCATGGTGTCTGCTTCCAGTGAGTGTGTCCAACGGTGTCTCCTTCCAGTGAGTGTTTCCCGTGGTGTCTTCTTCCAGTGACTGTGTCCCGCGGTGTCTCCTTCCAGAGAGTGTGTCCCACGGTGTCTCCTTCCAGTGAGTTTGTCCCGCGGTGTGTCTCCTTCCAGTGAGTGTGTCCCGCGGTGTCTCCTTCCAGTGATTGTGTCCCGCGGTGTCTCCTTCCAGTGACTGTGTCCCATGGTTTCTGCTTCCAGTGAGTGTGTCCAACGGTGTCTCCTTCCAGCGAGTGTGTCCCGCCGTGTCTCCTTCCAGTGAGTGTGTCCCGCAGTGTGTTTCCTTCCAGTGAGTGTGTGGTAAACCACTGTTACCATTCACAACCGTTCACTATTGTTACCACCCACAGTACCGGGTATTCTCCACCATCGACCTCAAGTCAGCCTATCACCAACTCCCTATCCGCCCTGAGGACCGCCAGTATACCGCCTTCGAGGCGAATGGCCGCCTCTACCACTTCCTTAGGGTTCCCTTCGGCGTCACCAACGGAGTCTCGGTCTTCCAAAGGGAGATGGACCGGATGATCGACCAGAACGCGCTCCAGGCCACGTTCCCTTATCTAGATAACGTCACGATCTGCGGCCGCGACCAGCAGGACCACGATGTTAATCTGGAGAAATTCCTCCGTACGGCCCAACGGCTGAATCTCACTTACAATAAGGATAAATGTGTGTTTAATACCTCGCGCCTTGCCATCCTCGGCTGTGTAGTAGAGAACGGAGTCAGCGGCCCCGACCCCAAAAGAATGCGCCCCCTCATGGAGCTCCCCCTCCCCCACTGTCCAAAGGCGCTGAAGAGAACCCTGGGGCTCTTCGCTTACTATGCCCAATGGGTGCCGAATTATGCGGACAAAGCCAGACCCCTCATGAAGTCCACCTCCTTCCCCCTGACAGCAGAAGCAGGTGCAGCCTTCTCCCTCATAAAAGGAGACATTGCAAAGGCCACAATGCACGCAGTGGATGAGTCCATCCCTTTCCAAGTGGAGAGCGATGCCTCCGACTTCGCCCTAGCGGCAACCCTTAACCAGGTGGGGAGACCTGTGGCCTTCTTCTCAAGGACCCTCCAGGGCCCTGAGATCCGACACTCTTCTGGCGAGAAGGAGGCCCAGGCGATTGTGGAAGCGGTACGATGCTGGAGGCATTACCTGGCAGGCAAACGATTTACCCTCCTCACCGACCAGCGTTCGGTTGCTTTTATGTTTAATAACAAGCTGAAGGGCAAAATCAAGAACGACAAGATCTTGAGGTGGAGAATTGAGCTCTCCACCTACGATTACGATATCTTGTACCGGCCTGGTAAACTCAATAACCCCCCGGATGCTCTATCATGAAGTACTTGCGCAAATGCACAAGTTGATAGACTACGGACCCTCCACAACGCCCTCTGCCGCCCCGGGGTCACCAGACTTTACCACTTCATTAAGGCCCGCAACCTGCCCTACTCCATCGAGGAGGTCAGGGCCATGACCAGGAACTGCCAAACCTGTGCCGAATGCAAACCGCATTTCTATAGGCCGGACAGAGCAAGCCTGATCAAGGCCACCCGCCCCTTCGAGCGCTTGAGCATCGATTTTAAGGGGCCCCTCCCGTCCTCTGACCGTAATGTGTACTTCCTCAACATTATTGATGAGTACACCCGTTTCCCCTTTGCCATCCCCTGCCCAGACATGACCAGTACCACGGTCATCAAATGCCTGAACGACCTCTTCGCCTTGTTCGGGTTCCCGAGCTATATACATAGCGACCGGGGCGCATCCTCCATGAGCGAGGAACTTCGCGAGTTCCTGCTCGCGAGAGGTATTGCTGCAAGCAGGACCACCAGCTACAACCCCCGGGGGAACGGCCAGGTGGAAAGAGAAAACGCGACAGTTTGGAAGGTCGTCCTCTTAGCCCTAAAGTCTAAGGGCCTCCCAATCTCTCGCTGGCAGGAAGTCCTCCCGGCAGCACTCCATTCCATCCAGTCACTGCTTTGCACTGCCATTAACGCCACCCCCCATGAACGAATGTTTGTTTTCCCCAGGAAGTCGACTACGGGAACCTCGCTACCAACATGGCTGACTTCTCCGGGGCCCGTCTTGCTGCGGAAGCACGTGAGGGCCCATAAAATGGACCCCCTGGTCGAGAGGGTGGAGCTCCTGCACGCCAACCCCCAGTACGCCTATGTGGCATAACCAGACGGGCGGGAGGACACTGTGTCCTTGCGAGACCTCGCACCCTCGGGCACCCCCGAGATAGCACCGTTACCCCCCACCACTCCCCCAAATCCAGCTCCTGTAGACGGCATGCCGGAACCCCAGGTGCCTTCGTCGACCACGCAGACACCAGCATTACCATCGGATACTGCACCACCGCCGCCGCTGCTGCGCCGATCAGAAAGGCTTACGAGGCCTCCTGAGAGACTGACATACACGAACTGGTAGTACACTTCACCCCGCCGGACTCAATTTTAAACCAGGGGTGAATGTGGTAAACCACTGTTACCATTCACAACCGTTCACTATTGTAACACTGTTGTTATCACTGTTTACACTGTTGTTATTGCTCCACAAGGTTACCTCTTGCCACGCACACTGCTATACCTGGGCTTACCACAGCTGACTCCGCCCATGGCTCCGCCTGCTTGCCCAGGTATAAAGGTGACCGCTTGGCTCGTATTCTCCCTTGTTGGAACCGATCGCCCACGAGGGTGGGCTCTGTTATTTAGCCAATAAAAACCTATAGTTGCAATCTTAACTCGTCACTTTTCATGGAATGAATTGATAGGTATATCAGAGTGTGTCCCGCCGTGTCTCCTTCCAGTGAGTGTGTCCCGCGGTGTGGCTCCTTCCAGTGAGTGTGTCCCACGATGTCTCCTTCCAGTGAATGTGTCCCACGGTGTCTCCTTCCAGTGAGTGTGTCCCGCAGTGTCTCCTTCCAGTGAGTGTGTCCCGCGGTGTCTCCTTCCACTGACTTTGTCAAATGGTGTCTCCTTTGAGTGAGTGTGTCCCGCGGTGTCTCCTTTCAGTGAGTGTGTCCCGCGGTGTCTCCTTCCAGCGAGTCTGTCCCGCGGTGTCTCCTTCCAGTGAGTGTGTCCCGTGCTGTCTCCTTCCAGCGAGTTTGTCCCACGATGTGTCTTCTTCCAGTGAGTGTGTCCCGCGGTGTCTCCTTCCAGTGGGTGTGTCCTGTGGTGTCTCCTTCCAGTGATTGTGTCCCGCGGTGTCTCCTTCCAGTGAGTGTGTCCCGCGGTGTCTCCTTCCAGTGAGTGTGTCCCGCGGTGTCTCCTTCCAGTGAGTGTGTCCCGTGGTGTCTCCTTCCAGTGATTGTGTCCAACGGTGTCCCCTTCCAGTGAGTTTGTCCCACGGTGTCTCCTTACAGTGAGTGTGTCCAGCGGTGTCTCCTTCCAGTGATTGTGTCCCGCGGTGTGTCTCCTTCCAGTGAGTGTGTCCCGCGATGTCTGCTTCCAGTGAGTGTGTCCCGCGATGTGTCTTCTTCCAGTGAGTGTGCCCGCGGCGTCTCCTTCCAGTGGGTGTATCCCGCGGTGTCTCCTTCCAGTGAGTGTGTCCCGCGGTGTCTCCTTCCAGTGAGCATGTCCCGCGATGTCTCCTTCCAGTGAGTTTGTCCCACGGTGTCTCCTTCCAGTGAGTTTGTCCCGCGGTGTGGCTCCTTCCAGTGAGTGTGTCTCACGGTGTCTCCTTCCAGTGAGTGTGTCCCGCGGTGTCTCCTTCCAGTGAGCGTGTCCCATGGTGTCTGCTTCCAGTGAGCGTGTCCAACGGTGTCTCCTTCCAGTGAGTGTTTCCCGTGGTGTCTTCTTCCAGTGACTGTGTCCCGTGGTGTCTCCTTCCAGAGAGTGTGTTCCACGATGTCTCCTTCCAGTGAGTTTGTCCATTGGTGTGTCTCCTTCCAGTGAGTGTGCCCCCGGTGTGTCTCCTTTAAGTGAGTGTGTCCGACGGTGACTCCTTCAAGTGAATGTGTCCCACGCTGTCTCCTTCCCGTGAGTGTGTCCCGCGGCGTGCCCTTCCAGCGAGTGTGTCCCGCGGTGTCTCCTTCCAGTGCATGTGTCTCGCGGTGTCTCCTTCCAGCGAGTGTGTCCCACGGTGTCTCCAACGAGTGAGTGTGTCCCGCGGTGTCTCCTTCCAGTGATTGTGTCCCGCGGTGTCTTCATCAAGCGAGTGTGTCCCGCGATGTCTCCTTCCAGAGAGTGTGTTCCACGATGTCTCCTTCCAGTGAGTTTGTCCATTGGTGTGTCTCCTTCCAGTGAGTGTGCCCCGCGGTGTGTCTCCTTTAAGTGAGTGTGTCCGACGGTGACTCCTTCAAGTGAATGTGTCCCACGCTGTCTCCTTCCCGTGAGTGTGTCCCGCGGCGTGCCCTTCCAGCGAGTGTGTCCCGCGGTGTCTCCTTCCAGTGCATGTGTCTCGCGGTGTCTCCTTCCAGCGAGTGTGTCCCACGGTGTCTCCAACGAGTGAGTGTGTCCCGCGGTGTCTCCTTCCAGTGATTGTGTCCCGCGGTGTCTTCATCAAGCGAGTGTGTCCCGCGATGTCTCCTTCCAGCAAGTGTGTCCCGCGGTGTCTCCTTCCAGTGAGTGTTTCCCGTGGTGTGCCCTTCCAGCGAGTGTGCCCGCGGTGTCTCCTTCCAGTGAGTGTGTCACGCAGTGTCTCTTTCCAGTGAGTGTGTCCCGCAGTGTCTCCTTCCAGCGAGTGTGTCCCACCATATCTCCTTCCAGTGAGTGTGTCCCGCGGTGTGTCTCCTTCCAGTGAATGTGTCCCACAGTGTCACCTTCAAGTGAGTGTGTCCATGGTGTCTCCTTCCAGTGAGTGTGTCCCGCGGTGTCTCCTTCCAGTGAGTGTGTCCCGCGATGTCTCCTTCCAGTGACTGTGTCCCGCGATGTCTCCTTCCACTGAGTGTGTCCCATGGTGTCTCCTTCCAGTGAGTGTGTCCCGCGGTGTCTCCTTCCAGTGATTGTGTCCCGTGGTGTCTCCATCGAGTGATTGTGTCCCGTGGTGTCTCCTTCCAGTGAGTGTGTCCCGCGGTGTCTCCTTCCAGTGAGTGTGTCCTGCGATGTCTGCTTCCAGTGACTGTGTCCTGTGGTGCTTCCTTCCAGTGAGTGCATCCCGTGAGGTCTCCTTCCACTGAGTGTATCCCTTGGCATCTCCTTCCAGTGAGTGTGTCCCGAGGTGTCTCCTTCCAGCGAGTGTGTCCCGCGGTGTCTCCTTCCAGTGAATGTGTCCCGCGGTTTCTCCTTCCAATGAATGTGTCCCGCGGTGTCTCCTTCCAGTGAGTGTGTCCCATGGTGTCTGCTTCCAGTGAGTGTGTCCAATGGTGTATCCTTCCAGTGATTGTGTCCAGCAGTGTGTCTCCTTCCAGTGAGTGTGTCCCGCGGTGTCTGCTTCCAGTGAATGTGTCCCGCGGTGTTTCCTTCTAATGAGTGTGTCCCACGGTGTGTCTTCTTCCAGTGAGTGTGTCCCACAGTGTCTCCTTCCAGTGAGTGTGTCCCGCGATGTCTCCTTCCAGTGAGTGTGTCCCACAGTGCTTCCTTCCAGTGAGTGTGTCCCGCGGTATCTTCTTCCAGTGAGCGTGTCCCGCGGTGTCTCCTTCCAGTGAGTGTGTTTCGCGGTGTCTCCTTCCAGTGAGTGTGTCCCACGATGTCTGCTTCCAGTGAGTGTGTCCCGTGCTGCTTCCTTCCAGTGAGTGTGTCCCGCGATGTGTCCTTCCACTGACTGTGTCTCTTGGCATCTCCTTCCAGTGAGTGTGTCCCACGGTGTCTCCTTCCAGTGAGTTTGTCCCGTGGTGTGTCTCCTTCCAGTGAGTGTGCCCCGTGGTGTGTCTCCTTCCAGTGAGTGTGTCCCGCAGTGTCTCCTTCCAGTGAGTGTGTCCCGCAGTGTCTCCTTCCAGTGAGTGTGTCCCGCGGTGTCCCCTTCCAGTGAGTGTGTCTCGCGGTGTCTCCTTCCAGCGAGTGTGTCCCGCGTTGTCTCCTACGAGTGAGTGTGTCCCGCGGTGTCTCCTTTGAGTGAGTGTGCCCCGCGGTGTCTCCTTCCAGTGAGTGTGTCCCGCGGTGTCTCCTTCCAGGGAGTGTGTCCCGCGGTGACTCCTTCTAGTGAGTATGTCCCGCGGTGTCTTCTTCCAGCGAGTGTGTCCCGTGGTGTCTCCTTCCAGCAAGTGTGTCCCGCGGTGTCTCCGTCCAGTGAGTGTGTCCCGCGGTGTGCCCTTCCAGCGAGTGTGCCCGCGGTGTTTCCTTCCAGTGAGCGTGTCACGCATGGTCTTCTTCCAGTGAGTATGTCCTGCAATGTCTCCTTCCAGTGAGTGTGTCCCGCGGTGTCACTTCCGAGTGAATGTGTCCCGCGGTGTCTCCTTCCAGCGAGTGCATCCCGTGGTGTCTACTTCCAGTGAAAGTGTCCCATGGTGTCTCCTTCCAGTGAATGTGTCCCGCGGTGTTTCCTTCCAGTGAGTGCGTCCCGCGGTGTCTCCTTCCAGCGAGTGTGCCCCCGGTGTCTCCTTCCATTGAGTGTGCCCTGCGGTGTGTCTTCTTCCAGTGAGTGTGTCCCGTCATGTCTCCTTCCAGTGAATGTGTCCTGCGGTGTCTCCTTCCAGCGAGTGTGTCCCGCAGTGTCTACTTCCAGTGAGTGTGTCCCATGGTGTCTGCTTCCCTAGAGTGTGTCCCACGGTGTCTCCTTCCAGTGAGTTTGTCCCATGGTGTGTCTCCTTCCAGTGAGTGTGCCCTGCGGTGTGTCTCCTTTAATGAGTGTGTCCGACGGTGACACCTTCCAGTGAATGTGTCCAACGGTGTCTCCTTTCCATGAGTGTGTCCCGCGGCGTGCCCTTCCAGCGAGTGTGTCCCACGGTGTCTCCTTCCAGTTAGTGTGTCTCACGGTGTCTCCTTCCAGCGAGTGTGTCCCACGGTGTCTCCTTCCAGTGAGTGTGTCCGCAGTCTCTCCTTCCAGTGAGTGTGTCCTGCAGTGTCTCCTTCCAGCGAGTGTGTCCCGTGGTGTCTCCTTCCAGCAAGTGTGTCCCGCGGTGTCTCCGTCCAGTGAGTGTGTCCCGCGGTGTGCCCTTCCAGCGAGTGTGCCCGCGGTGTTTCCTTCCAGTGAGCGTGTCACGCATGGTCTTCTTCCAGTGAGTATGTCCTGCAATGTCTCCTTCCAGTGAGTGTGTCCCGCGGTGTCACTTCCGAGTGAATGTGTCCCGCGGTGTCTCCTTCCAGCGAGTGCATCCCGTGGTGTCTACTTCCAGTGAAAGTGTCCCATGGTGTCTCCTTCCAGTGAATGTGTCCCGCGGTGTTTCCTTCCAGTGAGTGCGTCCCGCGGTGTCTCCTTCCAGCGAGTGTGCCCCCGGTGTCTCCTTCCATTGAGTGTGCCCTGCGGTGTGTCTTCTTCCAGTGAGTGTGTCCCGTCATGTCTCCTTCCAGTGAATGTGTCCTGCGGTGTCTCCTTCCAGCGAGTGTGTCCCGCAGTGTCTACTTCCAGTGAGTGTGTCCCATGGTGTCTGCTTCCCTAGAGTGTGTCCCACGGTGTCTCCTTCCAGTGAGTTTGTCCCATGGTGTGTCTCCTTCCAGTGAGTGTGCCCTGCGGTGTGTCTCCTTTAATGAGTGTGTCCGACGGTGACACCTTCCAGTGAATGTGTCCAACGGTGTCTCCTTTCCATGAGTGTGTCCCGCGGCGTGCCCTTCCAGCGAGTGTGTCCCACGGTGTCTCCTTCCAGTTAGTGTGTCTCACGGTGTCTCCTTCCAGCGAGTGTGTCCCACGGTGTCTCCTTCCAGTGAGTGTGTCCGCAGTCTCTCCTTCCAGTGAGTGTGTCCTGCAGTGTCTCCTTCCAGCGAGTGTGTCCCGCGGTGTCTCCTTCCAGTGAGTGTGTCTCGCGGTGTCTCCTTCCAGCGAGTGTGTCCCGCGGTTTCTCCAATGAGTGAGTGTGTCTCGCGGTGTCTCCTTCCAGTGAGTGTGTCCCGCGGTGTCTCCTTCCAGTGAGTGTGTCCCATGGTGTCTTATTCCAGTGAGTGTGTCCCGCGGAGTCACCTTCCAGTGAGTGTGTCCCGCGATGTCTCCTTCCAGCGAATGTGTCACGCAGTGTCTCCTTCGAATGAGTGTGTCCCGCAGTGTCTCCATCCAGTGAGTGTGTCCCGCGGAATCTCATTCCAGTGAGTGTGTCCCGCGATGTCTCCTTCCAGTGAGTGAGTCCCGCGGTGTCTCCTTCCAGCGAGTGTGTCCCGCGGTGTCACTTCCGAGTGATTGTGTCCCGCGGTGTCTCCTTCCAGCGAGTGCATCCCGCGTGCCTACTTCCAGTGAAAGTGTCCCATGGTGTCTCCTTCCAGTGAGTGTGTCCCGCGGTGTCTCCTTCCAGCGAGTGTGCCCCGCGGTGTCTCCCTCCATTGAGTGTGTCCCGCGGTGCGTCTTCTTCCAGTGAGTGTGTCCCGTCATGTCTACTTCCAGTGAATGTGTCCTGCGGTGTCTCCTTCCAGTGACTGTGTCCCGTGGTGTCTCCTTCCAGTGATCATGTCCCGCGGTGTCTCCATCCAGCGACTGTGTCCAGTGGTGTCCCCTTCCAGTGAGTTTGTCCCACGGTGTCTCCTTCCAGCAAGTGTGTCCCGCGGTGTCCCCTTCCAGCAAGTGTGTCCCGCGGTGTCTCCTTCCAGCAAGTGTGTCCCGCGGTGTCCCCTTCCAGTGAGTGTGTCCCGCAGTGTCTCCTTCCAGTGAGACTGTCCCGCGTTGTGTCTCCTTCCAGTGAGTGTCCCGCAGTGTCTCCTTCAAGTGAGTGTGTCCGTGGTGTCTCCTTCCAGTGAGTGTGTCCTGCGGTGTCTCCTTCCAGTGAGTGGGTCCCCCGATGTCTCCTTCCAGTGAGTGTGTCCCGCGGTGTCTCCTTCCATTGAGTGTGTCCCGCGGTGTCTCCTTCCAGTGAGTGTGTCCCGCGGTGTCTCCTTCTACTGACTGTGTCCCGTGGTGTCTCCTTCGAGTGAGTGTGTCCCGCGGTGTCTCCTTCCAGCGAGTGTGTCCCGCGGTGTCTCTTTCAAGTGAGTGTGTCTCGCGGTGTCTCCTTCCAGCGAGTATGTCCCGCGGTGTCTCTTTCAAGTGCGTGTGTCTCGCGGTGTCTACTTCCAGTGAGTGTTTCCCGTGGTGTCTTCTTCCAGTGAGTGTGTCCCGCGGAGTCGCCTTCCAGTGAGTGTGTACCACGGTGTCTCCTTCCAGCGAGTGTGTCACGCAGTGTCTCCTTCCAATGAGTGTGTCACACAGTGTCTCCTTCCAATGAGTGTCTCCCGAAGTGTCTCCTTCCAGCGAGTATGTCCCGCCGTGTCTCCTTCCAGTGAGTGTGTCCCGCGGAATTTCATTCCAGTGAGTGTGTCCCGCGATGTCTCCTACCAGTGAGTGAGTCCCGCGGTGTCTCCTTCCAGCGAGTGTGTCCCGCGGTGTCACTTCCGAGTGAGTGTGTCCCGCGGTGTCTCCTTCCAGCGAGTGCATCCCGTGGTGTCTACTTCCAGTGAAAGTGTCCCATGGTGTCTCCTTCCAGTGAATGTGTCCCGCGGTGTCTCCTTCCAGTGAGTGCGTCCCGCGGTGTCTCCTTCCAGCGAGTGTGCCCCGCGGTGTCTCCTTCCATTGAGTGTGCCCTGCGGTGTGTCTTCTTCCAGTGAGTGTGTCCCGTCATGTCTCCTTCCAGTGAATGTGTCCTGCGGTGTCTCCTTCCAGCGAGTGTGTCCCGCAGTGTCTACTTCCAGTGAGTGTGTCCCATGGTGTCTGCTTCCCTAGAGCCTGTCCAACGGTGTCTCCTTCCAGTGAGTGCTTCCGGTGGTGTCTTCTTCCAGTGACTGTGTCCCGCGGTGTCTCCATCCAGTGAGTGCGTCCCGCGGTGTCTCCTTCCAGCGAGTGCGCCCCGCGGTGTCTCCTTCCATTGAGTGTGTCCCGCGGTGTGTCTTCTTCCAGTGAGTGTGTCCCGTCATGTCTACTTCCAGTGAATGTGTCCTGCGGTGTCTCCTTCCAGTGAGTGTGTCCCGCGGTGTCCCCTTCCAGTGAGTTTGTCCCGTGGTGTCTCCTTCCAGCAAGTGTGTCCCATGGTGTCCCCTTCCAGTGAGTGTGTCCCGCGGTGTGTCTACTTCCAGTGAGTGTGTCTCGCGGTGTCTCCTTCCAGTGAATATGTCCCACGGTGTCTCCTTCCAGTGAGTGTGTTCCGAGGTGTCTCCTTCCAGCGACTGTGTCCCGCTGTGTCCCCTTCCAGTGAGTTTGTCCTGCGGTGTCTCCATCCAGCGAGTGTGGCCCGCGGTGTCTCCTTCCAGCGAGTGTGTCCCGCGGTGTCACTTCCGAGTGACTGTGTCCCGCGGTGTCTCCTTCCAGCGAGTGCGTCCCGCGGTGTCTACTTCCAGTGAAAGTGTCTCATGGTGTCTCCTTCCAGTGAGTGTGTCCCGCGGTGTCTCCTTCCAGCGAGTGCGCCCCGCGGTGTCTCCTTCCATTGAGTGTGTCCCGCGGTGCGTCTTCTTCCAGTGAGTGTGTCCCATCATGTCTCCTTCCAGTGAATGTGTCCTGCGGTGTCTCCTTCCAGTGAGTGTGTCCCGCGGTGTCTCCTTCCAGTGATCGTGTCCCACGGTGTCTCCATCCAGCGACTGTGTCCCGCGGTGTCCCCTTCCAGTGAGTTTGTCCCGTGGTGTCTCCTTCCAGCAAGTGTGTCCCACGGTGTCCCCTTCCAGTGAGTGTGTCCCGCGGTGTGTCTCCTTCCAGTGAGTCTGTCTCGCGGTGTCTCCTTCCAGTGAATATGTCCCACGGTGTCTCCTTCCAGTGAGTTTGTCCTGCAGTGTCTCCATCCAGCGAGTGTGGCCCGCGGTGTCTCCTTCCAGCGAGTGTGTCCCGCGGTGTCTCTTTCGAGTGAGTGTGCCCCGCGGTGTCTCCTTCCAGCGAGTCTGTCCCGCGGTGTCTCCTTCCATTAAGTGTGTCCCGTGGTGTCTCCTTCCAGTGAGTTTGTCCCACGATGTGTCTTCTTCCAGTGAGTGTGTCCCGCGGTGTCTCCTTCCAGTGGGTGTGTCCCGCGGTGTCTCCTTCCAGTGAGTGTGTCCCGCAGTGTCTCCTTCCAGTGATTGTGTCCCGCGGTGTCTCCTTCCAGTGAGTGTGTCCCACGGTGTCTCCTTCCAGTGAGTTTGTCCCGCGGTGTGTCTCCTTCCAGTGAGTGTGTCTCGCGGTGTCTCCTTCCAGTGAGTATGTCCCGCGGTGTCTCCTTCCAGTGAGTGTGTTCCGAGGTGTCTCCTTCCAGCGACTGTGTCCCGCTGTGTCCCCTTCCAGTGAGTTTGTCCTGCGGTGTCTCCATCCAGCGAGTGTGGCCCGCGGTGTCTCCTTCCAGCGAGTGTGGCCCGCGGTGTCTCCTTCCAGTGAGTGTGGCCCATGGTGTCTCCTTCTAGTGACACTGGTGCTGGTGACATAGGCAGCTATCTCTTGGCAGAACCTTCTGCAAGAGGGCTTTGATGGCTTCCTGCCACCTTGCAAGCCCAAGACGCCCCACCTTCTTTCCACTGCCACGACAAAAGCCTTGAGAGCTGCATCCGAGAAACTTCTGGCTCACTCTCTATGTTGCTGTTGTTGTTGCTGTGCCATGGCTTCAGACTGCAATAACAATGAGATGCTCGTGCATCCAAGCACCTCCCCTTTAACTAGTGGAGAGAGACTAGGCCAAACATTACTGCTCATTAGACTGCTCCCATTATTGTCCCACCTGTTGAGTGCTAAGCCAATCAGCAGTGCGTTTAGCACTGAGGTCAGCACTCCAATCATTATAATGAGCAGGCAGCATGAATTTTGTGTGCTGCCTGTGAACTTTCAACGGGTGCCTGCAGAACTTTCAATGACACTGCCCATTTTTGGGCCATATCCAATATCTAGGCCAAAGAGTTTTTGCTCATGGCACAGAATTTCGTGTGCTGAAAACATAGGTCTGGAATTTGGACTGAAGGTCAGAGGGTCCTATAGAAGTTTTTGAAAATGTTTGTGGAGCCCACTGACCAGAATTTTTGCGCCTGTGCTTCATGATGCACTACTCCCTTATTCACATGTCTGCATTGGGGGGTGGTACACCCAGTCCCTGGAACAGGAAGAGGAAGGGAGGATACAACATAGACGGCCCCTTTCTGCTCGGGCGCTATGTGATGAAATAATTCATGAGCGATACCAGTAACCTCAACCACAACTCCCCATTCACCAACAGTCCCACATTCCTTACCTTTCCTCTATCAATGACCATCACATCATCCTCTTTCAGACAACATAAAAATAAAAGCCAACAGAAAATCACATTCCAATCCAAATTTATAAATTAAATCATGATGTAATGTATGCAAAAATAAACTAATCACCCTGGTGCCTCTTCCATGTGATTCTAGTGATCCTCCGACGTACTTTCCCAGTGGCTGCAACATGGGTGGTGGAAGGCTGCTGACCTCCAATTGAGGAGACTGCAGATGGCCTTGGAGGGTGACCTCGAGCAGCTCTGGGTACGTACACCCATCAGTCTTCTTCTGTAGCCTGGCCCATTGACGTCCTCATCTGATCTCTCTGCAGCAGAACTCATTTGCGACCTTGCCCTCCGGCGATCTGGCATCTGTGCTATCCTTTCCCCCAGCCCTGGCTCCTGTGCACTTGTGTCCAGTGTCTTACCAATTGCAAATCCTTCCTCTATCCTAGCCTCTAACATATGCAGTGTCAGTATCTGAGCTGGTGGCTGTGACTGTGAGATTGAGTGACGGTGTCTCTTTGTTATGTTCATAAATAAATAGATGTTTTCATTATGAACAGCTAGCTTGAGCTAGTCATTTATTCAGCCATGTGGACTAGTGTACAGGCATCCATCTTGACTACTGCCTTGTGGGTAGCCCCTTACTAAACATACAGCTCCACCTAGTGTACCATTCTAGAATGACATGTTACTGATCATTAAATCCCCCTTCATTAGAGGTTAAACAAAATCAATATTAATCAATCATAATGACATAAATATCTTCACAACAGTCAACACATTTTCAAAGCTTTATTTTATGAACTCTAAGCTTTTCATTCTTTTATTATGGTTTACTTTGTCTTCAAAGATTAAGTCTATCAGGCTTTTTTACTTCACGTGTGGATCTTCTCAGCACAGGTAAGTCTGATGTGTTTTCATGAGAGCCTGTATGTGAGTTTGTGTTAGATTGTTCTGGTGGTGAGTGACAAGATTCAGTTGCGGGTTTGTCATCGATTTGCTCTTGGATAGTTTCTTGTGTTTTCAGGAGGGAACGGCGGTTCCTCCTGAGAATCTGCCCTTCCTCAATGTATGACCTTGGTCCTACTTCCTCAAAAACTGTAGCTTTCATGTTGCATGCATTTGGATCTTCAATCCTGACAACATCATCCCTTGTCAAAGGTTTCAGAGTTTTGGATGACTTGTCATAGCGTGATTTCTGTTTCAGCTTTAACAGTTGAAGTCTCTGTCTCAGTTCCTTACTCTGCTTTTCTTTTGCACAGCAGGGTAGCGTGGTGCACAACTTGCGACCCATTAGGAGTTCAGCAGGTAAAGAACCACAGTCTAAAGGGGAGGCTCGGTAACTCAGCAGGGCGAGATAAGGATTGCTTTCTGTTGCTTTCTTCAGTAGCTGTTTGAGAACTTGAACACCTTTCTCTGCCTTACCATTTGACTGAGCATACAGAGGACTGGATGTGATGTGTTGAAAGTCATAATGTGCTGCAAACTGTTGCCACTCCTTACAGTTGAAGCACGGACCATTGTCGCTAACGGCAATCCTGGGAATTCCATGGTTGGTGAAAATGGATTTAACATGCATTATGACACTGCTTGCTGATGTGCTTGAGAGCAGCGCCATCTCAGGATAGTTAGAATAGTAGTCAATCACTATTAGATAGTCTTTACCATTCAAATGAAAGAGGTCCATACCAACCTTTTGCCATGGTGCTGTTGGTAAGTCAGCTACTATCATTGGTTCCTTTGCTTGTTTGTTTTGGTGTTTCTGACATGTCTCACATTTGCCTATCATGTTCTCAATGTCCTTACTTATGCCAGGCCAATAAACACTGTCTCTTGCTCTCCTTTTGCATTTTTCAATTCCGAGGTGTCCCTCATGAATCCTTTTGAGCATGTCTTGACGTAGAGCCTGTGGAATGACTATTCTGTTCTGTTTTAGTGATAGTCCACTTGCGACACTCAACTCTGACCTGATGTGATAGTACTTTGGACAGGAACCTTTTGGCCAACCATGATGAATGTTCTCTATTACTGTTTGTAACACTGTGGCCTAGAAATTCAGTTTGGGCCCGCCAGCTCACTTGCGCCCAGAAGTTACCGCTGCGCGCGGAGCCACTTGCGCCCGCCGGAAATTCAGTTTCAGCACCCCAAGTCGAAGCCGGCCGCTATTCAAGGGTGTGGCTGCCCCTGCTTGGGGCGCTGAAACTGAATTTCGGCGCGCTAGGTGCCGCAGCGCCACCCGCTGCGGAGCGGCAGGCTGCGGTACTGCAGGCCTTCCTCCCTCTCTTAAGGGGGAGGTGCCTGCAACAGCGAGATCGCCGCTCGCTAGTGCCAGCAAATGAGCCCGGCACCACGGAGAAGTGCCAGGCTCCCGGAAAACAGCCGGCAATGCCGCGGGGGGGGGGGTGGAGGAGGCCGGGGAAGGAGGTGCGGGCAGGCGGCCGCCGAAAAAGCGGCCGGCCGCACCTCCGCCTTAACTCGCCCCACTAAGGCTGCAGGACGGCCCCGTTTTCAGATCGCTGTTTGCGGCCGCTGCGGAAGAGGCGGCCGCAACTAAATATGGCGGTCGGGCTGGTAGCGGGGCGGTAGCAGGGCACTGCGCACACCGATGATGTCATCAGTGGCGGCGCAGCGCTACTGGCTAACGCCACCATTACCGCAGCGCTGAATATCGGCGCAATCTCAGCAAGTGGCGCAAAAGCCCTCTTTGGGCGAAAACTGGGCGCAAAGCCTACTGAATTTCTAGCCCTGTATCTTTTACTGTTTCTTCTGCTATTTGCTTTGATTTTGTGTCTGACACGGGCAGCGCAGCAGTGACCATCCTCACATGAACATCCACGTCTTCCTCAGCAGAGCTCACATGACTCATTGTGGGTGCTCGGGATAGTGCATCTGCTAACACTATGTGTTTGCCTGGTATGTAGATCAGTTCAAAGTCATATCTTTGCAGCTTCATCATGAGTCGTTGAATCCTTGGAGACATCTCATTCAGATTTTTTTTTAATAATGGCAACCAGTGGGCAGTGGTCTGTCTCAACTGTGAAGGTGGGAAGTCCATATATGTAGCCATGGAACTTTTCTAGTCCAACTACCAAGCCTAGATATTCCTTTTCAATCTGGGCATATCGACACTCAGAGTCGGTCATAGACCTGGAGGCATAGGCAACAGGCTTCCAATCTTCACCCTCTGCTTGTAGCAAGACTGCGCCGAGGCCATTTTTTGATGCATCCATTGACACTTTGATTCTCTTTGTTGGGTCAAAGAAGGTGAGTACAGGTGTGGTTGTCAGCACTATTTTGAGGTTCATCCACTCATGTTCATGTCTTTCTGTCCATGCGAACTCATTTGTTTTATGTAGCAGGTCTCGCAGACAGGCTGTCTTGGATGACAAGTTAGGAATGAACTTTCCAATGAAGTTTATCATCCCCATGATGCGTAGCACTCCTTTTTTGTCAGTGGGTTGGGGCATTTTGAGTATGGCGTTTACTTTTTCCATATCTGGCTCTATTCCTTTACCAGATAGATTATCTCCTAATAAAGTGACTTCCTGGACGCCAAACTGACACTTGGCTTTGTTGAGCTTCAGTCCATTCCGGCGTATGCTCTGCAGCACTTTAGTCAGTCTCTCATTGTGTTATTTCAGTGTGGAGCCCCAGATGATGATGTCATCAACATAGACCCAAACTCCTTCCAGACCTTCAATTATGTGTTCCATCGCTCTATGAAAGATTTCAGATGCAGATATTATCCCGAAAGGCATTCTGAGGAAACAATACCTGCCAAATGGTGTGTTGAAGGTACAGTATTTGGTGCTCTCTTCATCCAGTTTTAGTTGCCAAAATCCTTGTGAGGCATCGAGCTTTGTGAAGTATCTGGCACCTGACATTTCACTGGTGATTTCTTCTCGCTTGGGAATCTGGTAGTGTTCATGTTTTATGTTTGCATTTAAGTCCTTTGGATCCATGCATACTCTTAGATCATTGTTCTTTTTCTTTGCACATACCATGGAGTTAACTCAGTCTGTTGGCTCTTCAACTTTCCTGATGACTCCTAGTGTGGTCATTCTGTCCAGTTCTTTCTTGAGCCGGTCACGCAGGGGTGCTGGAACTCCCCATGGAGCATGTACCACTGGCTGAGCATCCTCCTTTAGCTGGATCTTGTAAGTGAATGGTAGAACTCCAAATCCTTTCAACACATCCTGGAAATTACTCACTACAGAATCCACCGAGTCATCTGGTCTGCTTATGGCACAGTTTATATGGTAGACTCTCTTGACCAGTTCTAAGTCCTCACAAGCTTTGTCACCTAATAGTGAATCAAGTCCTTCAGCCACAACAGAAAACATGAGATGATGCACTTTGTCTTTGACTGTCACTTTAAGTCTGCATACACCTAAGCTATCTATTTTCTGTCCATTATAGTTCTTCAGTAGTACTGACTTTTTCTGTATTTTGGGCTTTTCTTTCATAATTTTAATGTCACTCATACTGATTAAGTTTGCTTTTGCCCCAGTGTCTAGTTTCAATGTAACTAATGCTCCATTTACCTGCAGTGGCATCATCCATTTGTCCTCTTTTACTGCATTAACTTTATGTTCAGCATTGTCTATTCCTGAGGGCTGCACATTTTCTGTATCCTTTTCGACATAGTCACATGACACCATTCCTACAAAAAGTGTCTCACTTAAATCAGTGTCCTCAATCATATTGACTTGTTGCCCTTTCTTTGTTTTTACTTTGAAAAGCATTGTTTGGCAAAGTGATTCTTTCCATTACATTTTGTGCACATTTTTCCCAACGCTGGGCATTGTCTTGGCTGGTGCTGGTAACCACAGCATTTACAATTAAAAATTCCATCCTCCGATTGCTTTGTATTTCTGTTCTGCCCCTGTTTCTTCCTCTTGTAGGACGCAGCACTGACAGCAGCACAGTCACTCATTACAGTCGCAGTATTATTAATTTCACTGAAAGTCTTTGCGTGCTGTTGAGCTAGCTCACTGGCATGGCATATTTTCACAGCATCCTCCAATGTTAGTTCGGTTTCTTTCAACAAACGTTCCCTGACTTTTTTATCATGAATAACAAACACAATCTGGTCACGAATCATGGATGATTTCAGTTCAGAGAAATTACATGTCTGTGCTTTCAGTTTCAGATCGGTCACAAAGCTATCAAAAGTCTCATTTTGCTGCCGTGTCCGTGAACGTAACATGTACCTTTCATAGGTCTCATTCTTTTTGGGAGAACAATGTGTATCAAACTTCTTTAGCACATCGTCCATTTTTTCCTCTATCCTCTGCTTGATCAAATACAAATGTATTAAATACCTCTATTGCCTGTGGGCCTGCAACCGTGAGCAGTAACGCTATTTTCCTTGCGTCTGGCTTCGTACCGAACCCGATGGCAGCAATGTAGAGTTCGAATTGTTGTTTGAAAGTCCACCAATTGCAGTCGACATTCCCCGTGAGTTTCAAACCCTCCGGTGGCTTCAAATTTTCCATGTCGCATTTCACAATATTCAGCAGATATTACCAATCCTGCTACCTGTAGTGTATGTGCCTTTAAGAGCCCCCTATGTGCTGTAATGCCGGTAATGGCCACTCGGGCTATATAAGCCTGTATATTGTGTTATATCCATTAGTACCCCTCCAGACTTTGCTTAGTAAACACCTATGAACCAACTCCTGTCTTCAGTGTCTCTATCAACACACGGACACTACAGTGGCAATGAAGTGGAAACGGACTTACCTACAATTCAGCAGCACCTCAAGGACATCGATTCCTCTGGCATCCAGAAGAATCACGAAGTGAAAGAAGCTGTTGTTTCACCAGCTGGCCAAGCTGGTGGCAGGTACTACGGTAATCCTTCCTGGGCATCAGGCTTGGGCTCCAGTGGCTGGCTCTACAGCTGGGCCAAGCAGCGAAAACGGAGGCAAGCAGTAACAGATGGGGAGGCAGCACTCGGGAGACGGCCGCGGCTGCAAGCAGGTCGGCGTTCAGACCTACAGAGACAGTCCGGCGGGAATGAGTCTCCAACTGTAAATAAATAAATAAATAAATAAAGAACGGAAACCGCGGGAAACAGCTTTGTCATCGGCAGCAGTGGCGGGAAAGCGCGGGAAGCGCCATATCTTCTCTACAGAAAAGAAAGAAAAGCGCGGGAAGCGCCATATCTTTTCTAAGATGCCTAATTCTGGCAATATTGATGCTTTTGATAACGAAATAAAGGATTGGACCACATATGTGGAAAGAGTGGAGGTATATTGCACCGCAAATGGAATAGAAGATGAGGAAAAAGCTTCAGTACTTCTGGATCTAATGGGCGCAAAGACATACAAGCTGTTATGAAACTTAATCACTCCAGCCGAACCGATGGACAAGAATTTTAAGGAGATTGTTGATACCCTACACTGCCAATTCGAGGCAGGACTGGCAGACTCTCTGCGAGACAAATTCGTCTGTGGTCCCCTAAGTGTGGAAACACAAAAAAGGCTATTTTCTGAGAAAGATTTAACACTGGACAAGGCTTTCAGTGCAATAGGAGCTGCAGAGATACAGCAAAGGCCACAGGATTTCGGCACCCATGAAATGACACGGGGTTTCGAGAGATGTTATCGCTGCGGCAGATCCACCCATGACCAGAGGGACTGCTGGTTCAAGGACAAAGCATGCAGGCAATGCGGAAAGATGGGACACATTACACGGGTGTGCCGATCTGGAAACAAAAAGTCCACTAACAGGAAAAGAATCAATAAGGAAAAGCACAGAAAGGTACAAATGATGATGGACAGTAGCTCCGAAGACCAGAAGAGCGATAGCGACTCCAGGAACAAGAGACTAAGCTCTCTCAAATTACATAATGTAATTGCCAAAGAAGATTACCAGACCATTTGGGTTACCCTCACAATAGCAGGGTCCCCAGTTAAAATGGAGTTAGATACAGGATCAGCTCTGACCGTCATAAATCGACGGGATTACGAGCGGCTATTTCCGCATATGCCTTTAAAAGACACATCCATTATCTTGAAAACATATACGGGGCAGAAAGTATACCCCAAAGGAAAAATAAGGGTGCCTGTTGTATACAACGGCAAGGAAATACAGAAGTTGTATTTATACGTTCTACAAGATGGTGGTCCACCGCTGTTGGGACATGAATGGATCAGAAAAATACGTTTAGACTGGCACTCCATTCAGGCACTGATGGTGACCAGTAAGGAAAAAATGATGATGACGTCATACCTGAACGATTAAAAGACATCTTGGCCAACGCCAA
The DNA here is from genome assembly GCF_052327205.1 of Somniosus microcephalus. NCBI lineage: Eukaryota > Metazoa > Chordata > Chondrichthyes > Squaliformes > Somniosidae > Somniosus > Somniosus microcephalus. The sequence continues at coordinate 104,564,878 of NC_140991.1, read as the reverse complement.
GGAAGTGTTTCAAGAGAAACTAGGAACCTTGAAAGGCATCACCGCCTCAATAAAAGTGGAAGATGCAGCAATTCCCAAGTTTTTTAAGGCAAGACCGGTGCCATACGCAATTCATCCAGCAGTTGAGGCAGAGCTGGAGAATTTGGAAAAGGCAGGCGTATTATCTAAAATAGATTGGAGCGAGTGGGCAACACCCATCGTCCCAGTCATGAAGAAAGCATTGAAGAATGATAAATCTGAAGAACAGAGAAAAATTCGCATCTGTGGAGACTTCAAGGTGACTGTAAACCCGGTCCTTCACACGGTACAGATATTTTCGCCTCACTATCCAGAGGGAAACGTTTCACCAAAATTGACTTGGCACAGGCATATCTACAGATGGAGGTTGAAGAGGCCTCTAAAGAAATATCTCACGATAAATACACACAAAGGTCTGTACCAGAACAATCGACTGGTTTTCGGAGTAGCATCCGCTCCAGCTATCTGGCAAAGAGCTATGGAGCAAGTCCTCCAAGGGATTCCGGGGACTCAATGCTACCTAGATGACATCCCTGTAACAGGAGAAAATGACAACGAGCACCTTGCCAATTTAGAGCAGGTGCTCACTAGGCTGAGAGAACAGGGCCTACGAGCAAATCGCCCCAAGTGCGAATTTTTCCGAAATCAAATATCATATTGTGGCCACATAATAAATAAGGAAGGGTTGCATAAGTCACCTGAAAAAATTGAAGCAGTCATAAAAGCCCCAGCACCTGAAAATGTTTCACAATTAAGGTCGTTCCTGGGATTAATAAATTACTATCATAAATTTTTACCGAACTTATCAACTCTTCTACACCCTCTTAATGAACTGCTACAAACAGGAGTAATTTGGAAATGGAACGAAGATTGCAAACGTGCCTTCCATAAATGCAAAGACTTAATCACATCCAAAGAAGTTTTGGCTCATTACAACCCATCACTGCCAATCAGACTGGCATGCGATGCATCCCCTTACGGCATAGGAGCAGTATTATCGCATAAATTCCCTGATGGCTCGGAACGGCCGATAGCTTTTGCGTCATGCTCATTGAACTCAGCTGAGCGTAACTATGCCCAAATCGACAGGGAAGCACTCAGCCTGGTATGGGGAGTGAAGAAATTCAACCATTACCTACACGGACAAAAATTTACCTTGTTGACTGACCATCAACCCCTCATCTCCATATTCAACCCTAAAAAGGGTGTTCCCATTATGACAGCGCAAAGGCTACAGAGGTGGTCCCTTTTTCTAGGGGCACACCAATACAACATAGAATACAAAGGATCGAAACAGCATGGGAATGCTGAGAGTTTATCATGCCTACCGATGCCAACGGTAGAAGAGGCACCTACAGTAGACCCAGTGGAGATGTTCCACTCTACCATAGTGGAATGTCTACCAGTAACAAATGCTGCCATTGAAAGGGAAACGATAAATGACCCGACACTCTCACGGGTCTACGATTTAACAGTGAAGGGATGGCCAACACATGGCGAACGACTGTTGCCAGCATTCTCGCAAAGAGGAGAACAGCTGTCAGTGTGCCGAGGAACCTTGATGTGTGGATCCAGAGTGGTGATTCCACACAAACTCCAGGGCAAAGTGCTAAAGCAGCTTCATGAGGGGCATCTGGGTGGAGTGAAAATGAAGAACCTGGCCAGGGCGTTTGTATGGTGGCCAGGTATCGATGGAGACATCGAAGAAATGAGCAAGAGCTGCCTAGGATGCCAGAAGGTCCAAAATGCTCCACCACAAGCCCCTCTACATCCATGGGAGTGGCCCTCATCTCCCTGGCAAAGGGTACACATCGACTTTGCTGGTCCATTTATGGACTCAATGTTCTTAATCGCGGTTGATGCACACTCCAAGTGGCCGGAGGTAATAAAGATGTCCTCCACCACCACGGAAAAAACCATCACAGTATTAAGGACCATATTTGCCAGGAATGGCCTGCCGGAACAGACCTGTTCTGATAATGGACCGCAATTTGTGTCCGAAGAATTCAGGAAGTTCTTAAAAAACAATGGGGTTAAGCACTACACGTCCACCCCATACCATCCCGCCACCAATGGATTGGCTGAAAGGTTTGTCCAGACCTTCAAGAAGGCCATAAAGGCCATGGGTAATGAAGACATAAAACTTCAGCACAAGGTGGATAACTTCTTGCTCGCATACAGGAATGCAACACATATGGTTACCAACCAACTCCCACCATGATGTTCTTCAATAGAAACCTAAGATGGCGGCTGGATTTGGTCAAGCCCAACATCAGAAGGGACGTGGAGAACCGGCAGTTTCAAGGCATGAATGAAAGGCCAACTAGAACCTTCCAGATAGGTCAACAAGTTTTGGCCCGGGACTACTGTACCGAGAAATGGCAGCCTGGAACTATCTGCACACGACTAGGACCACTGATGTATACCGTGGACATCGGAGAAAGCATAATAAGGCGCCATGCTGACCAAATCATAGAGTCATCCGAAAAGGGACAACCTACACCACAACTCTATACGCCGAACGATGAAGTAGAGATACCCATATCTACCTCCGATCCGGTGATACTGGAACCCGATGAACCCGACACTGGCATTCAAGCCGAATCAGCCTTGCCAAAAGAACCTACTACACCACCAGAAACTACTACACCACCGAGGCGTTATCCAGACCGAGTCAGGAAGCCTCCAGAGAGACTGACTTATAATTAACTAACTACAGCAATGTGTATATTATTTTTCTTATAACATGTAATTAATAATTACTTAAAATATGATGTACTGGTTAGCTAAAAGGGGAGGAATTGTAGTGTATGTGCCTTTAAGAGCCCCATATGTGCTGTAATGCCGGTAATGGCCACTCGGGCTATATAAGCCTGTATATTGTGTTGTATCCGTTAGTACCCCTCCAGACTTTGCTTAGTGAACACCTATGAACCAACTCCTGTCTTCAGTGTCTCCATCAACACACGGACACTACAGTACTGTTACGTCCGTGAATAATTGAGACACGGACAGCAGGAGTGAACAAAGTAAGTCTTTACTGGTGGAAGTCAATAGTGAAACTAAAAAACACAGAGGCTCAATAGCGCCTTTTATACAGGGGTGGTCACTGCCGGTACTGCAGTCTGAGACCAGTTATTCTCTTAAAGGTACATACACAACAATTCCTCCCCTTTTAGATAAACAGTACATAACATTCATTTAACAACTAAATGATAACTAGTTACAATCACAATTACTGTTGCTCGATACATTGGTTAAGTTTAAGCAATTATAAGTTCAGTCTTTGAGGAGGCTTCCTGATTCTGTCTGGATAATGCCTCTTTGGGGTATCAGGTTCTTCTGGCAATGTTGAGTCGGGATCAATGTCGTTGTTTGGTTCATCTGCTTCCAATATTACCGGTTCTGCAGTAGCTGCAATTGGAACGTCGATTTCATTACCAGGTGTATCAGATCATGGTGTGGCGTTGACGTTTTCCCGTGACTCTAGAATCTGGTCAGCATGGCGTCTTACAATGCTCTCCCCAATGTCCACGGTATACATGAGAGGTCCTTGTTGTGTACAAATCGTTCCTGGCTTCCATTTCTCAGTGCGGTAGTCCCGGGCCAAAACTGGTTGACCTATCTTAAAACTCCTGGTCGGCCTTTCATTCATATTCTGAAACTGCCTGTTCTCCACATCTCTTCGGACGTTTGGCTCAACCAAACCCAAGCGGCATCATAGTCTTCGATTGAAGAACATCATGGCTGGAGTTTGGTTGGTAACCGCATGTGTTGCATTCCAGTAGGCAAACAAGAAGTTGTCCACCTTGTGTTGTAGGGGTATATCTTCATTACACATTGCCTTGATAGCCTTCTTGAATGTTTGGACAAACCTCTCGGCCAATCCATTAGTGGCTGGATGATATGGGGTAGATGTGTAATGCTTAACACCATTGTTCTTTAAGAACCTCCAGAACTCTTCAGACACAAACGGTGGTCCATTTTCAGAGCAAATCTGTTCAGGCAGCCCATTCCTGGCGAATATGGTTCGTAAAACTGTGATAGTTTTTTCCGTGGTGGTTGAGGACATTTTTATTACCTCTGGCCACTTTGAATGTGCACCCACCGCAATTAAAAAACATCGAGTCCATGAAGGGACCAGCAAAATCAATGTGCACCCTTTGCCATGGAGATGAGGGCCACTCCCATGGATGCAGAGGAGCTTGTGGTGGGGCGTTTTGTACCTTCTGGCATCTTGCACAGCTCTTGGTCATCTCTTCGATTTCTCTATCGATTCCTGGCCACCACACAAACGCTCTGGCTAAGCTCTTCATTTTTACCCCACCCAGATGACCCTCATGAAGCTCATTGAGCACTCTATCCGTCAACTTAGGTGGAATTACTACTCTGGATCCACACATCAAGGTTCCTCTGCACACTGACAACTGTTCTCTTCTCAGCGAGAATGCTGGTAGCAGTGGTTCGCCATGTGCTGGCCATCCCTTCACTGTTAAATCATAGACCCGTGATAGTGTTGGGTCATTCCGTGTTTCCTTTTCTATGTTTGCATTTGTCACAGGGAGACATTCGACTATGGTCGAGTGGAATAACTCCATTGGATCCACTGCAAGGTCTTCTTCTTCCACCGTCGGCAACGGTAGACATGACAATCCATCAGCATTCCCATGCTGTTTAGTTCCTTTGTACTCGATGTCATATTGGTGTGCCCCTAGGAAAAGGGACCATCTCTGCAGCCGTTGTGCTGTCATTATCGGTACGCCCTTCTGAGGGTTGAAAATGGAGACAAGAGGTTGATGATCGGTTAGTAGAGTAAATTTTTGACCGTGCAGGTAGTGATTGAACTTCTTCACCCCCCACACTAGGCTGAGGGCCTCTCTGTCAATCTGGGCGTAGTTACGCTTGGCAGAAGTTAACGAGCGTGACGCAAAAGCTATCGGCCTCTCTAAACCATCAAGGAATTTACGTGACAGTACCGCCCCAATGTCGTAGGGAGACGCATCACACGCCAGCCTGATTGGCAGTGCTGGGTTGTAGTGAGCCAATACTTCCCTTGAAGTGATTAAGTCCTTACACTTCTGAAAAGCACGCTTACAATCATTGCTCCATTTCCATGCTACCCCCGTTCGTAGCAGGGTGTTCAGTGGGTGCAGAATTGTCGACAAATTCGGCAAAAACTTATGATAGTAATTCACCAATCCGAAGAATGACCTCAGTTGCGACACATTTTCAGGCGCTGGGGCCTTAACAACCGCTTCAATTTTGTCAGGGGGCTTATGTAACCCCTCTTCATCAATCACGTGGCCACAATACGATATCTGTTTCTTTAAAAATTCGCACTTGGGGCGGTTGGCTCGCAGCCCATGTTCCCCTAGTCTAGTGAGCACCTGTTCTAGGTTGTTAAGATGTTCACTGTCATCTTCACCTGTTACAAGGATGTCGTCCAAGTAACATTGAGTCCCCGGAATCCCTTGCAGGACTTGTTCCATCGCTCTTTGCCATATCGCCGGAGCCGATGCTACTCCGAATACCAATCGATGATACTGGTAAAGACCTTTGTGAGTGTTTATCGTGAGATACTTCCTAGAGGACTCCTCAACCTCCATCTGCAAATATGCTTGTGCTAGGTCAATTTTTGTAAAACGCTTGAGGCGAATATGTCTTCTATCCTTGGAAGAGGATATTGTACTGTGTGAAGGATCGGATTCACTGTCACCTTGAAATCCCCACAGATGCGAATCTTCCTTGGCTCCCCGGACTTATTGCTTAACGTTTTCTTCATGACAGGAGCGATGGGTGTCGCCCACTCACTCCAGTCGACCTTAGACAACACGCCCGCCTTCTCCAGATTCTCCAGCTCTGCCTCGACGGCTAGGCAAATTGCATATGATACCGGTCTTGCTTTGAAAAACTTGGGAACTGCATTCTCTACTATTGTTATCGAGGCGGTTACGCCTTTAAGCTTGCCCAGTTCTTGTTGAAATACCTCTTTGGCGTTAGCTAAGATTGTTGACAATCGTCCAGGAGTGACGTCTTCATCTTTTTTACCGTCCACCGTCATTGCATGAATGGAGTGCCAATCTAAGTTTATCTTCCTGATCCATTCCTGTCCCAATAATGGTGGTCCACCATTTGGCAGTATGTAGAGATACAATTTCCGTATTTTCCTGCTGTTGTATTTGACAGGCACCCTTATTTTTCCTCTGGGGTATACTTTTTGCCCCTCTCTCTCTCAAGGGTATGTGTGAAAATAGCCACTCGTAGTCTCGTCGATTCATGATGGTTAGCGCTGATCCTGTATCCAATTCCATTTTAACTTGGGACCCTGCTATCGTGAGGGTGACCCAAATGTTTCGGTGATCCTCTTTTGTGATTACATTGTGAAGTTTGAGACAGCTTAGTCTCCTGTTCCCGGATTCACTATCGCTCATCTGGTCTTCGGAACTACTGTCCGTCATCTTTTATACTTTCTTGTACGGTTCCTTAGTAGCCTTTTTGTTGTCGCTGGTCTTCTTCCCAGACCTGCAAACTTGTGCAATGTGTCCCATCTTCCTGCATTGCCTGCATATTTTGTCTTTGGACCAGCAGTCCTTCTGGTCATGGTTAGTTCTGCCGCAGCGATAACATTTTGCAAATCCCCGTGTCATTTCGTGGGTGCCGTATTCCTGTGGTTTTTGTTGAATTTCTGCAGCTCCCCTGGCTGCTGCTTCATACGATACTGCCATGCTGAAAGCCTTATCTAGCGTCAGCTCTTTCTCTGAGAGTAACTTCTTCTGTGTTCCTTCACTCAGGAGTCCACAGACAAATTTGTCCCGTAAGGTATCTGCCAGCCCTGCTCTGAACTGGCAGTGCTTTGATAGCTTGCGTAGTTCCGTAAGTTACTCAGCATTGCTCTCATCTTTGTGCTGAGTTCTCCTGTGGAATTTAAATCTTTCTGCTATCAACAGCGATGCAGGGTTTAGGTGTTCCTGTAGGACAGCAACAATTTCGTTATAACTCTTCGCCTTCGGTTTGGCTGGAGTAATCAGGTCCCGCAATAGGCCGTACGTTCTAGCGCCCATTAAGTTTAGCAATATCGATGCCTTTTTCCCCTCCGCTATTTCGTTTGCCTCGAAATATACCTCGACTCTTTCCACATACGTGGTCCAGTCCTCTATTGTATTATCAAAAGCAGTGATACAGCCAGTCTTCGGCATCTTGCAAATCTAAAATGGCGCCTCCTGCGCTTTGCCTTCTTCCCCGATTTAACAAAATGGCGCCTCCCGCGCTTTGCCTTCTTCCCCGCTGTTGTTAGCGCTGCTTTCCACGGTTTCTTGCGCGTTTAATATTGATTCTTTTTTCTTTTATTATTTTCCCGTCATGGAGCGGACCCTCTGGGACACTTCCCTCCCTCTTCTTAGGTCCGAACGCTGCCCGGCTCCGAAGCACCGGCCGCCCCCTGTGTGCTCCACCCTCTCTCTCTCTCTTTGCTTCCTGACTCGCTGCCCGGCCCCGTTGAAAAGCCACCCAATTGAGCTTCAGCCCACCGCAGCCCAGGAAGGATCAGTGCACTACCTGCCACCAGCCCGATTAGCTGGGAAACCACAGACCGAGGAACCAAGCCTGGCTCTGGACAGTCTCTCCTGCAAGTTTCCAATCCGACGATTTGGAGGGCGGTTGCCCACGGTCGACGCCCGTTTCTCGAGTTTCTTTGGATTTTATTTTATTTTTCTTTCTTCTGACTTCGACCTTCAATAATGTCATCTGAGGTGCTGCCGAGTTGCAGGTAAGTTCATTTCTTACTCGTCGCCACTGTTACGTCAGTGAATAATTGAGACACGGACAGCAGGAGTGAACAAAGTAAGTCTTTACTGGTGGAAGTCAATAGTGAAACTAAAAAACACAGAGGCTCAATAGCGCCTTTTATACAGGGGTGGTCACTGCCGGTACTGCAGTCTGAGACCAGTTATTCTCTTAAAGGTACATACACAACAAGTACCATGTTATGTTCATAAATAAATAGACGTTTTCATTATGAACAGCTAGCTTGAGCTAGTCATTTATTCAGCCATGTGGACTAGTGTACAGGCATCCATCTTGGCTACTGCCTTGTGGGTAGCCCCTTACTAAACATACAGCTCCACCTAGTGTACCATTCTAGAATGACATGTTACTGATCATTACACTCTTCATCTTCACTTTCTTCTTTCCCTTCCTCCATTGACTAGGCAGGTTCCTGTCCTTGGGCATCTGAAATGAAGAAGGGACAAAGGGATGCTTTGTGGTGCAGGGAGTGGAGAAAGTAAGAAGTGCATACTTATATGCTCTGCAGTTTCTCACTCAGAAGAGATTGAGGAATAGGGAGAAATGGTATGAGAAAATGAGGATTAGGTATGCGGATACCCTCTTCATCGATATCTTCAGTGCAGCCAGTGGCCACGGCCTCAGCGATGCCTCTTCCCATGTTGGCAACACTGTCTTCTCTATGGGGGTTAAAACATGCAGGTGTGCTTGTCCCCTCCAGTTCTTTTCTGCTTCCTCCTGTTATACGCCACTTTCTCCTGCATGAAAGAGGGAAGTGTGTCAGTGAGTGTCGTGCAAGTGTTTGGATGATGTGGCTGTTCTGGTTGAATAGCTACCAGTGTATGCAAGCTGTGAGTTGTGGGTGTGAGGCTTGCAATAGTGCTAAGTTTGTGAGGGTGAGGTTAAGCATATGAATGGTAGGGCAGAGTCCTGATTGATAGAGATTGTTGCTAGATGGGTGATGGGGGTGCAGTGAATTGAACAGTGGATGAGGCTAGTGGTGCAGTTGGTCAGATATGCCATTTGAAGATGAACTCACTCACCTTAACAACACGTGTGAGATCATTAAACTTCTTCCTGTACTGCATCCATGTTTGAGGGGTGATGGGCCTTCAATAACCACAAAACTAGAAGTTATAGACTTAAACAAGTTGGCTTTTAATCACTAAGATCAGAGCTAACATCTCAACACGCTGATTGGTTCACAGGAATGAGTCATACAGATCCTGGGATCTTTATGTAAGAGAAGTCAGGGGCGGAGCCAAGATCCAAGACCTGGAACCTCCCAGGTTAGTCGGGAAAGAGGAAGTGAAACTATGCACAGTGGGGGAGGGTAATATACATGAGTGCAAAACGAATACAGGATCAAGACAAACAGATTTCATTACATTCACCCCTTCTATAGGTTTAGTCCATCGGGGTGATGTTTCTTAAAAGTTGGTATAAGTGAGTCTGTCAGGAGGTTTTGCAGTTCTCAGTGATCGACGCAAAGCCGGTTGGGGTGCCTCTAGGGGAGTGGATTCTGGTTCTTCCGCTGTCTGGGCCTCCGCAGTGTCTTCCAGGTTATCTGCAGTGTCCTCCAGATTAAAGTTGGGTATTGATACCTCTGGGCGTCCTGTCTCTTTGTAGTGTAGGTCTTCATCGGGTAGTCTCCCATCGTTCTCTCCGCTCCACGAGGGAGCGAGGTCTTTTATGGAAACAGTGTCCTCTCGCCCGTCAGATTATTCGATATAGGCGTACTGAGGGTTTGCATGGAGGAGCTGTACCTTTTCCACAAGGGGGTCCGTTTTATGGCCTCTCACGTGCTTCCGCAATAGTACTGTCCCCAGAGACGTCAGCCACGCGGGTAGAGATATGCCCGAGGTGGATTTCCGGGGGAAAACAAACATCTTTTCGTGAGAGGTAGCGTTAGTGGCAGTACATAACAGAGACCTTATGGAGTGGAGCACGTCTGGGAGGACTTCCTGCCAGCGGGAGGTCGGAAGGCCTTTTGACTTTAAGGCTAACGTGACAGCCTTCCAAACAGTAGCATTCTCCCTTTCCACTTGCCCATTACCCCGGGGGTTGTAGCTAGTGGTTCTGCTAGTGGCTATCCCCTTCGAGAGCAAGAACTGGCGCAGCTCGTCACTCATGAATGACGTCCCCCTATCGCTGTGTATGTAGTTCGGCATGCCAAACATGCAGAATAGATTACAGAGACACTTGATGACCGTGGCACTGGTCATGTCTGGGCAGGGAATGGCGAAGGGGAAGCGGGAATATTCATCAATGATATTGAGGAAGTATACGTTACGGTCGGCAGAGGGAAGGGGTCCCTTGAAGTCCAGACTTAGGTGCTCGAATGGCCGTGTGGCTTTGATAAGGTGTGCACGGTCAGGCCTGTAGAAACGAGGCTTGCATTCCGCACAGATGCGGCAGGCTCTGGTCATTGCACTGAACTCCTCGATGGAGTGGGGCAGATTGCGGGACTTTATAAAATGGTATAGTCGGGTGACCCCTGCGTGACAGAGGTCGTTGTGGAGACCCTGTAATTTGTCCGTATGAATGCTGGCACACATTCCCCGCGATAGGGCGTCTGGGGGTTCATTAAGGGCTCCCGGCCTGTACATAATATCATAGTCGAACGTGGATAGTTCGATCCTCCACCTGAGTATTTTGTCATTCTTGATTTTCCCCCTTTGTTTGTTATTAAACATGAAAGCCACCGACCGCTGGTCGGTGAGCAGGGTGAAATGTTTGCCGGCTAGGTAGCCTGTGCCTCCTTCTCGACAGAAGAGTGCCTGATTTCAGGTCCCTGAAGGGTTTGGGAGAAGAAGGCCACAGGTCTCCCAGCCTGATTGAGGGTCGCAGCTAAGGCAAAGTCTGACGCATCGCTTTCGACTTGAAAGGGAATGCATTCGTCCACTGCACACACTGCAGCCCTTTCAATGTCCTGTTTAATACTGGTGAAAGCCTCCCGAGCTTCAGCTGATAGTGGGAAGGACGTCGATTTAATGAGGGGTCGGGCCTTATCAGAGTAATTGGGCACCCATTGGGCATAATACGAAAAAAAATCCCAGGCACCTTTTTAAAGCTTTGGGATTGTGTGGCAGGGGCAGTTCCTTTAGGGGGCGTAACCGGTCAGGGTCCGGTCCAATTACCCCATCTTCCACCACACAGCCGAGGATACAGAGACGGGTTGTGTTGAAGACACATTTGTCTTCGTTGTAGGTTAGATTCAGCTTTAGGGCAGTTTTTAAAAATCTCGCAAGATTTAGATCGTGGTCTTGCTGGTTGTGCCCGCAGATAGTGACATTGTCCAGATAGGGGTAGGTAGCTTGTAGTTTATTCTCGTCAACTATGCGGTCCATCTCACGTTGGAAGACCGAGACCTCATTTGTTACCCCGAAGGGCACTCTGAGAAAATGGTAGAGGCGCCCATTCGCCTCGAAGGCGGTGTATGGGCGGTCCTCCGTTCTAATGGGGAGCTGGTGATACGCGGATTTGAGGTCGGTAGTCGAGAAGACTCGGTATTGCGCAATCTGGTTGACCATTTCAGATATGCGGGGTAAAGGGTAGGCGTCCAGCTGGGTATAAATATTAACAGTCTGGCTGTAGTCAATTACCATCCGTTTCTTTTCGCTATTTTTAACTATGACTACTTGGGCACGCCACGGACTGGTACTGCATTCAATAATGCCTTCCCGCAGGAGTCTGTCCACTTCCGCCTTGATAAAGTGTCTGTCTTCCAGACTGTACCGTCTACTTTTGGTCGCTATGGGCCTACAGTTCGGAGCGAGATTAGCGAATAAAGAGGGCGGGCTGATTTTTAAGGTTGATAGGCCACAGACTGTGAGTGGCGGCTGGGACCAGCCATATGCTAGCGTGACACTTTCGTGGTGGCACTGGAAGTCCAGGCCCAAGATTACATTAACACAGAGTTCTGGCATCACGAGGAGTTTAAAATCCTTGTAGTCCGTGCCTTTTACAGTCAGTGTTACCACACAGTAGCCCAAAATGTCCAAAGTGTGGGGCTTAGCAGCCATAGCAATTCTGCTCCGTGTAGGGGTTACCGTTAATGAGTGCCGCCGTACCAGGCTAGGGTGAATAAAACTCTCGGTACTCCCACAGTCAATTAAACATTTCGTTAAATTCCCGTTTACCTGTATGTCCATCATGGATTTTGTCAACGGGTGTGACCTGGATTGATCCACCGTGATCGAAGCCACTGTTGGGCCCTGGGCGGCCGTTGAGTCGGGAAAAGATGGCGGATCCCAAGATGGCAGCCCGCACGGCACGCACGAGGCGGTGACGGAGTTGGAAATCGGATTCCCCCTGCAGACTTTGCTAAAATGCCCCTTTTTCTTACATTTGAAGCATGTAGCGTCCTTCGCTGGGCATCGTTGTCTGGGATGCTTGGCCTGGCCGCAGAAGTAGCATTTCGGGCCTCGAGACATTGCCGCGGTAGTAGGACTCCTGGGTGAACTTCTGTGTGGGGACTCCGGCGGCGTAGAGCTGGTCTGAGACCTGGATGGGGAAGATGGCTGATTCCAAGATGGCGGCCCCCTCAGCGCGCACGAGGCGGTGAGGGCCGCATGGCCGGAAGAATAAGAGTCAGAGTTTTTCTGGGCCACGTCCAGCGATCGCGCAGTGGCCAGTGCCTTTTTAAAGTCCAGGACCTCCTTCTCCAGCAGTCTCTGCCGGATATAATTCGATTAGCAGCACGGTGGCATAGTGGTTAGCACTGTTGTCTCACAGCGCCAGGGACCCGGGTTCGAATCTGGCCTCGGGTGACTGTCTGTGTGGAGTTTGCACATTCTCCCCGTGTTTGCGTGGGTTTCCTCCGGGTGCTCCGGTTTCCTCCCACAGTCCAAAGATGTGCAGGTTAGGTTGATTGGCTATGATAAATTGACCCTTAGTGTTAGGGGGATTAAATACGTGGGGATAGGGTGGGATATGTGTTGGTGCAGGGGTTACGGGGATCGGGTGGGATATGTGTTGGTGCAGGCTCGATGGGCCGAAATGGCCTCTATCTGCACTGTGGGGTTTCTGTGATGGGGCAGCACGGTGGCATAGTGGTTAGCACTGTTGCCTCACAGCGCCAGGGACCCGGGTTCAAATCCGGCCTCGGGTGACTGTGTGGAGTTTGCACATTCTCCCCGTGTTGTGTGGGTTTCCTCCGGGTGCTCCGGTTTCCTCCCACAGTCCAAAGATGTGCGGGTTAGGATGATTGGCTATGATAAATTGACCCTTAGTGTTAGGGGGATTAAATATGTGGGGTTACGGGGATAGGGTGGGATATGTGTTGTGTTGTGTAGGGGTTACGGGGATCGGGTGGGATATGTGTCGGTGCAGGCTCAATGGGCCGAAATGGCCTCTATTTGCACTGTGGGGTTTCTGTGATTCTGTGATTCTGTGATTTGAGGCCCGTGATGAAGGAATCGTGGACCAATTCGTCAGAGTACGCGTTGGCCGTCACGGCCTTGCAGTTACAGTCCCGGACCAGGTCCTTTAGGCCCTGTAAGAAATCGTCCATTGATTCATCTGGTCGCTGCCTGCATGTAGCCAGCAGATGTCTGGCGTACACTTCGTTTACCGGCCTCTGGTATTGGGCCTTCAGGATAGTGATGGCCTCCGTGTAAGAGGTGGCGTCCCGGATGAACGAATAAATCCGATGACTTACGCGAGTAGTCAGTAGACTCAGTTTATCTACCTCGCTAGCGGATGAGGCCCCCGCAAAGAGTTCGAAGCATTTGAGCCAGTGTCCAAATTGATTTGATGCTTCAGCAGAATGTGGATCCAAGTCCAGACGCTCTGGTTTTAGGAGTCGATCCATCCTAGTATTCTTTAGTGATTAAAAATGATGGGCCTTCAATAACCACAAAACTAGAAGTTATAGACTTAAACAAGTTAGCTTTTAATCACTAAGATCAGAGCTAACATCTCAACATGCCGACTGGTTCACAGGAATGAGTCATACAGATCCTGGGATCTTTATGTAAGAGAAGTCAGGGGCGGAGCCAAGAGCCAAGACCTGGAACCTCCCAGGTTAGTCAGGAAAGAGGAAGTGAAACTATACACAGTGGGGGAGGGTAATATACATGAGTGCAAAACGAATACAGGATCAAGACAAACAGATTTCATTACAAGGGGCAACACTCCTGGCATTGACGTCTGCTGCTATCCCTTCCCACTGCCCCCTTCACTCTTTCACAAGGCAGATTCACTTCTGAAACTGCTTCCAGCACCTATTCCAACCACAATGCACTTCTCCTTTAAGAGGTGCAGGCTGCCTTTAAGCAGTGCTGGGCACTCGCAGTATGGGTGCTGATGCGTGAAGCCAATAGCGCGCTGAGCACAGCCTGCACACTGCAATCATTTCAAACAGCAGGCAGCACGAATTTGACATGCTGCATGCATCACAGTTAACTGGCATAGGTTAATCACGCATCAGGATCTCCATGCCCGTTTTCGGGGTTTACCCAATTTAACCCCCTTTAACTCCTCACTGGGCTATGGTTTAATCGGTGCCAGTTGTCCTCCAATAACTCACCAAGGTGGATATTCTTCATGCATGAGCTGAAACACTGAGTGTTGGCCGGCTATTCAATCACATGAGTATCATGGCTGAGTCTGATCCTGTCCCTGTCAGACATCCACACTCATATATTCTTTCCACCAGCAGTCACTAGAGAGTGATTAGCAGAAGGAATCTTGGATGATTTTCCCTGCCTAGCCCAGGGTGCTGAGCTCAAAGGCCACCATACATGTGTAGGAATGCATATGGAATTGTGCACCCATTTATTTCAACATTGTCTAGGCAAGGTGGAAGTGGGATTTGAAACTTTTGTTTTGTTGTGCTGGTCCAGAGAAGAAAAAGTGTCATGACAACAACATCTGTAAGCTTGTGTCTGCATTCCAGTTTCAGGTATGCTCAGTGGGAAGGGATGGGCAATAGACCAGTTAGTGCGTACACAAACTCCCATTGCTAACTACCCCACTATACTAACTCAACAGAGGCCAGGAATGAAACTTAGGACTTTGTGATCTATGTGGTGTGGTTACGTATTGCATTTACCAACTGAGCCATCAACAAGTTTATTTAGAATGACATTTAACAATCAACAGAATGAATACAAAATGTTGTAGAATATAACAACAACTTGCATTTATATTATTGCCTTTAACATAGAAAGAAATGCCCCAAGGTGCTTCCAGAGGTGTAATCAGACAGAAATGGATGGTGAACCAAAAAAGGATCTATTAGGGGGGGTTGACCCAAAATTTGCTCAAAGAGGGGTTTTAAAGAGGATCTGAAAGGAGGAGAGGGAGGAGGTAAGTCAGAGCAGTTTAGACAGGTATCATGTTGAAAAGTTTAATTTATTTTGTCCCAAAACTAAAAGATAATTTGCAATCCATTATCAATAATCAACCCTGGAACGGAACCCAATAAGTTATTACAATTATCAGAATATTTTATGAGTTTTTGCTCCTGACACAGAGAAAGCTGCTGAAACCTGCTGAAAGCGCAGGCCTGGAATTTGGACATGAAGGTCAGAGGGTCCCATTGGAGTTTCTCAAAATTCTTGTGGAGCCCACTAACCCAAATTCTTGATGTGTGTTCCTGGCGAAGCTCCGCACCAGAGTGCAAATTCATAAAATGACCCATTAGAAGTCAATCTGAGGAACAAGCAAAAAAAAATAAAGAAAATAAGAGGTGAAATGAAATAGACCAAGGAGGATACAAAATGTGCAGTGTAACTTGCCTGAGAAATCTTCTGAAGCACATTTAAGCAGGAGATGTGAGACTACCTCTGTTGTTCCAGAGCAGAAATTCAGTTGGCAGTATAACTGGGGCCTATTGGTTCTGAATTGATCTATATAGGTACCAGCCTGAGACCTGTAGCAATCACTTTAAAGATAGTAGGAAATTTGAAAAAGAATGTAATATGGATGAATCTATCCTACGAAGGAAGTCCAAACCTAATGACAAGGCTGAGGAATTTATTGACTGTTGAAATCAATAATGAAGAGAAATCATGTAGTACCATTACAATTAATGAAATTATAATGTGCCCATAATTTTTCTTTTAACGATTGTTTTAAATGTCGCATGAACCTTGTAATACATTTATTGAAATTAATCCTTAGAATTAATTTGTACCCGTTTGTAATGTTGATTTTCAATGTAAGATCCAATCTATTTCATTTATCCATTTTGTAAAACAAAACTTTTATTCTTTAACACCTGTATGATTATTTATAACATCTGTACAGTGTCAGCTGTGGCTCAGTTGGCAGCATATCGCTCTCTGAGTCTGAAGATTGTGGGTTCACAGTCCCACTCCAAAGACTTAAACACAAAAAATCTGGGCTAATACTCCAGTGCAGTACTGATACCATGCTGCACTGTCAGTGGTGCTGTTTTTCAGAGGAGACATTAAACCAAAGTCCTGCCTGTGGATGTAAAAGATCCCATGGCACTATTTCGAAGAAGAGCAGGGGAGTTATCCCTGGTGTCCTGGCCAATAATCTAATTGAATTTTTGATGAAGTAACAGAGAGGATTGATGAAGGGAATGCAATGGATGTTGTCTATATGGATTTTTGGAAGGCGTTTGACAAAGTACCACATAGAAAGCTGGTTAACAAAATTGAGGCTCATGGAATAGGTCGGTCAGTGGCAGCTTGGATAACGAATTGGCTTAAGGACAGAAAACAGTGAGTTGTGGTAAATGGCTGTTTTTCAGACTGGAGGATGGTAGACAGTGGTGTTCCCCAAGGGTCAGTGCTGGGGCCACTGCTTTTTTGATATATATAAATGACCTGGATATTGGAATACAGAGTAGAATTTCTAAATTTGCCGATGGCAAAAATAATCACAGCTACTTTCCAAGAAAAATTTACTGGTTCTAAAATTGACTTCCTTGGTTTTTAGTACAGTGAATCCTCAGGTCTTTTCCATCATTGGAAAGGGAATACACATTAAATGGTAGAACACTGAGTAGTGTAGAGGAACAAAGGGACCTTGGAGTGCATGTCCACAGATCCCTGAAGGTAGCAGGCCAAGTAGATAAGGTGATGAAGAAGGCATACGGAATGCTTGCCTTTATTAGCCGTGGCATTGAATACAAGAGCAGGGGGGGTTATGCTTCAACTGTATAAAACGCTAGTTAGGCCTCAGCTAGAGTACTGCATGCAGTTCTGGTCACCACATTACAGGAAAGATGTGATCGCAGTAGAGAGGGTACAGAGGAGATTTACAACAATGTTGCCGGGAGTAGAGAATCTTAGCTATGAGGAAAGACTGGATAGGCTGGGTCTGTTTTCCTTGGAACAGAGGAGGCTGAGGGGAGACCTTATTGAGGTGTATAAAATTATGAGGGGCATAGATAAAGTGGATAGAAAGGACCTATTTCCCTTAGCAGAGAGGTCAAAAACCAGGGGGCACAGATTTAAAGTAATTGGTGGAAGGTTTAGAGGGGATTTGAGGGAAAATTTCTTCACCCAGCGGGTTGTGGGGGTCTGGAACTCACTGCCTGAAAGGGTGGTAGAGGCAGAAACCCTAACCACATTTAAAAAGTACTTGGATGTGCTCTTGGGATGCTGTAACCTGCAGGGCTATGGACCAAGAGCTGGGAAGTGAGATTAGGCTGGATAGCTCTTTGTTGGCCGGTGCGGACACGATGGGCTGAAATGGCTTCCTTCCGTGCTGTAACTTGCTATGATTTTATGATTGTAGCGGAGGATGGGGCGAGGATTAGAAACAGCAATTCCTGATATATTACAGTCTTGCTGACAATAATTAAAGAGATTGTCATGTATTATATGCTTCCTTAACTCCGAAGTATGGTATTATTCATTACACTCAAAAGGAAAGCTGCCTTAAGCTGCAACTGGGAGTTTTATTCACAGAGTGCTTGCATAGGTGATTCTTGCTTG
This sequence comes from Somniosus microcephalus, assembly GCF_052327205.1. Taxonomy (NCBI): domain Eukaryota; kingdom Metazoa; phylum Chordata; class Chondrichthyes; order Squaliformes; family Somniosidae; genus Somniosus; species Somniosus microcephalus. Next base: position 104,547,158 of record NC_140991.1, on the reverse strand, counting down.
AACCTCTTCATTCAGCTAACAGAGTGACAGCTGTAGAAAGCCCCAGAAATTGAAGTCCCAAATGCATCACATTCTCATGACTTTTCAGCTTGAATGAAGAGGGAACCACGGCAGTGAAGGGAGACCATTCCTCAAACACCGACATTTACAGTTTGACATTAAAAAGCCTGAGTGAAGCAGACTCTATGCCATATTTTCCTCCAGATTCACTCTGGGTCTACTGTGCAGCATCATTTCTCCTAGGTCTACAACCTCCACACTAGTTTAAACTATTGCATACCTTGTGAAGCCTCGCCAATATCATTTGGTGTTGTCGATAGATAATCATTGTTGCAGGGTTCCAGGCTACTCCTGCCAACGAAGGAAGATTTGCACTGAAAAATGCGAATCCACCAAAGCTCCCTTGGTACCAATCCGTATTGATGAGTATTACTGGTGCCAACTTTTGCCATACACGTCATTTATGTGTCAACCAGTATTGAAATGCCAACCTTGACATTGACTGGCACCCAAGGACAGGCACCCTAAAGAAGGTTAAGGCTCATGTCTCAATAAGCTTCATCCAGCACTTCAGTTGGAAATTGTGGCACAATCTTGTGCACTGCAACTCCATGAGATCGACATAAGCATGTTTAGATATATCAAATGATATTTTAATGGTGTGATGTCTGAACAGTAGGGACGTAGTGACATCTTTGATTGACCATCTCCAAGCACAAGAATAAAAAGCAGGCACACACAAAGAATTTGTATTGTTGCAATAAGTGGAAAATAAAGAAATTCTAGGAATATACCTGACTTCATTTTTCTCCAGGGCATATGTTTTTATAGATAATACTTGCCACATCTTTTTGTAATTTGTATAAATCATGATATTCCTTGGTATAATGTAATTTAATAAATCCTGATCACTGCTTGTCAATCTCATACTTTGAGTCCAGAAGCTTGCCTTTCTCCCTTTCTATCTGCTGTAACACTCTTGCTTATAAAGGCATAAAATGAAAACAAGTAAAATAATTAAAGCATACATGAAAAATGGTGAAAAAAAAATTACTCAAGTTTGTATACATTATACAGGGTAACACATTCCAAAAGACATTACAAGACAGAAACACATCTTAAAGGTAACATTGATAAACTCCTGAAGTTTTGGTTTCACTGTTTATAAGAACATAAGACGGTTATAAGAACATAAAAAGGAGTAGGCCATATTGTAGTGTATGTGCTTTAAGTCAAAACTACTTTTTACAGCTCCTGTATACTGTAGTACCGGCAGTAACCACACCGGTATATAAGCTGTGCGCATGCCTCTGTACTCCAGTCTAGAGATTGCCCTCCTCCAGTAAAGACCTGTTATTTGTTTATGTACAGCATCCGTGTAATTATTTATCCACTGAACCACGGATCCAACAGTGGCGACGAGTGTTGATGCGAATCTACCTGCAACATTAAACAAAAAAAACAAAAAAATAGTCGAGTCCAGGAACACGGGCGTCGACCGCGAGCAACCGCCCAGCAGTCAGGCAGAGATCCAACTTCACTGGGGAGGCTGTGGAGAGCCGGGCTTGGTTCCCCAGCCACAACGAGCAGTTAGAGACCGACGACAGGTCCAGAGCAGACCCTTCCCGAGCAGCGGCGGCTGGAGCCGACCGACGGCAGAGAGAGAGAGCCGGGCAGCGTCGACGGGGCAAGAAAAAGGGTGAAGAGAGCAGGGCGCAGCCGGGGGTTGATCACCGAGCGGCGTCGAGGAAAAATACTGCAAAACCGGAGAGAGAGAGGGTAAGAAACAGCCGGGTTCTAGACTGAGCGGCGTCGACAAATATCAAGAGAAGAACGCGCAGAGCACAGCCAGGGATCACGGGCTGATCAGGGTCCGATGGGCGAAGCAAGGGGAGACGCCATTGAGCCGCGGAGAAGCAGGAAGAGCGCGGGAGACGCCATTTTGCGAAGCCGCAGCGGAGAAGACGGGCGAGCGCGGGAAGGAAGGAAAGCGCGGGAGATGCCATTTTGTGCCAGCGGAGAAGAAGGGGAAGCGCGGGAGTTGCCATTGGTGATAGTTAACGCACAACCAAGGATGCCAAAGAGTGGCAGTATCTCTACGTTCGACAATGAAGTCGAAGATTGGGCGACATATGTGGAACGTATTGAGGTGTACTGCAGGGCGAATGAAGTGCCAGATGCTAATAAAGCACTGGTTCTGTTAAATTCCATGGGTGCAAAAACTTATGGGTTACTGCGAAATCTAATAACCCCAGAGAAGCCGGTAAACAAGAATTTTGAAAGCATAGTAGAAATCCTACAGGACCACTTAAACCCCACACTGCTGTTGATAGCAGAACGATTTAAGTTCCATAAAAGGAACCAACACAAAGACTCACAAAGGTTAATCCCGGGGATGAGGGGATGGACATGTGAGGAGAGGTTGAGTAGATTGGGACTCTACTCATTGGAGTTCAGAAGAATGAGAGGCGATCTTATTGAAACATATAAGATTGTGAAGGGGACGGATCGGGTGGATGCGGGGAAGATGTTCCCGATGATGGGTGAAACTAGAACTAGGGGGCATAGTCTTAGAATAAGGGGCTGCTCTTTCAAAACTGAGATGAGGAGGAACTACTTCACTCAGAGGATGGTAGGTCCATGGAATATGCTGCCCCATAAAGCTGTAGAAGCTACATCATTACATAAATTTAAAACAGAAATAGACAGTTTCCTAGAAGTAAAGGGAATTAAGGGTTACGGGGAGCGGGCAGGAATTTGGACATGAGTCTAGGTTCGGATCGGTCATGGCCCTATGGGTAGCGGAGCGGGCCCAGGGGCCGTGTAGCCTGATCCTGCTCCTATTTCGTGTGTCTAATTCTGTTAGATTCAGGAGATGGTTCTGTGATAGTGGATTGGCGGTTAGGATCAGATGAGCCATGATCTTATTGAATGGCGGAGCAGGCTCGAGGGGCCGATTGGCCTACTCCTGCTCCTATTTCTTATGTTCTTATGTTCTTAAAGACGAAAGCAATGCTGAGTACCTAACGGAACTGCGCAAGCTATCGAAATACTGCCAGTTTGGAGCGGGACTAGCAGACACGTTAAGGGACAAGTTTGTGTGTGGGCTACAAAGTGAAGGAACCCAGAAACAGCTTCTATCAGAAAAGGACCTTACGCTGGACAAAGCTTTCAGTATGGCAGTATCACACGAAGCAGCCGCAAGGGGCGCTGCAGAGATACAACGGAGGCCGCAAGAATATGGCACCAACGAAATGACCTATGGAACAGAGAAGTGCTATCGCTGCGGCAGAACAACACATGACCAGAAAGATTGTTGGTTCAAGGACCAAGTGTGCAGACAGTGTGGGAAAGCAGGACACATAGCAAGAGTCTGCAGGTCTGGGAAGAAAACCAACAGCAAGAAATCTCCACAGGAGAAGTACAAAAAGGTACACCAGGTGATGGACAGTGGTTCAGACGAACAGAAAAGTGACACAGACTCCGGAAGCAAGGAGCTGGGTTGTCTGAAACTACATAATGTAACCGAAATGGAGGATCACCAGACTATCTGGGTTACACTCAAGATAGACGGAGTCCAAGTGGAAATGGAATTGGACACAGGGTCAGCTCTAACAGTCATAAATCAAAGAGACTACAAGCGGCTATTTTCACACATACCCTTGAAAGCTACAGAGATTGTCTTGAAGATGTATACGGGGCAAAAAGTCTATCCCAAAGGAAAAATAAGGGTGAAAGTGACATATAAAGGTCAGGAAATACCTAAAATGGATATATATGTATTGCCAAATGGAGGACCACCACTGCTAGGACGTGAATGGATCCGGAAGATACATTTAGATTGGCATTCCATACAGGCACTGAAGGTGGAGGCCAAAAAGGATGACGACGTCACACCTGGACGACTGTCAAAAATGCTAACTGATGCAAAAGAAGTGTTCCAGGAGGGACTAGGAACACTAAAAGGAATAACAGCAACAATTAAAATAGAGGATAATGCAAGCCCAAAGTTTCTGAAGGCCAGACCAGTGCCTTATGCGATCAGACCAGCGGTTGAAGCAGAGCTGGAAGGGTTGGAATGTTCAGGAGTACTGTCCAAAGTGGACTGGAGCGAGTGGGCTACACCCATCGTTCCTGTAATGAAGAGGTCGTTGAGTAATACGCCTGGGGAACCAAAGAAGGTCCGCATCTGTGGGGATTTTAAGGTGACAGTGAACGCAGTCCTTCACACGGTGCAATATCCGCTTCCACGAATTGAGGATATTTTCACCTCGCTATCTGGTGGTAAATGCTTCACAAAAATTGATCTAGCCCAGGCGTACTTGCAAATGGAGGTAGAAGAAGCTTCAAAACATTACCTTACGATCAACACCCATAAAGGTCTCTATCAATACAGCCGGCTGGTGTTTGGAGTAGCCTCGGCTCCGGCTATCTGGCAAAGGGCGATGGATCAGGTCCTGCAAGGGATTCCAGGGACCCAGTGTTATTTGGACGACATCTTGGTCACGGGCGAAAATGACGGTGATCACCTCACTAACTTGGAGAAGGTGCTCGCCAGATTAAAGGAATATGGGCGACGAGCTAATCGCCACAAGTGCGAGTTTTCCAGAAACAGATCTCGTATTGCGGCCACGTCATCGATGAAGAGGGGTTACATAAGTCCCCTGACAAGATAGAGGCAGTAGTCAAGGCTCCAGCACCAGAAAATGTGTCACAGCTGAGGTCGTTCCTCGGGCTGGTAAACTATTACCACAAGTTCTTACCAAATTTGTCTACGGTATTACACCCGCTGAACACCCTACTGCAAACAGGGGTACCATGGAAGTGGGATGACGAACATAGGTGAGCTTTCCAGAAGTGTAAAGAATTGATCACATCAAAAGAGGTGTTGGCCCATTTCAACCCAGCACTACCAATTCGTTTGGCATGTGATGCATCACCCTACGGCATTGGAGCGGTGTTGTCGCACAAATTCCCGGACGGTTTGGAGAGGCCAGTAGCCTTTGCGTCTCGGTCACTAACCTCAGCCAAGCGCAACTATGCCCAGATTGACAGGGAGGCCCTCAGCCTAGTATGGGGAGTAAAAAAATTCAACCACTATCTGCATGGACAGAAGTTCACCTTGCTGACTGACCACCAACCACTTGTCTCCATCTTTAATCCTAAGAAGGGCGTGCCAGTAATGACTGCACAGCGGTTACAAAGATGGTCCCTGTTTCTAGGGGTGAATCAATATGAAATAGAATATAAAGGCACAAGACAGCATGGGAACGCTGATGGGCTATCGCGCCTGCCACTGCCTACTGTGGAGGAAGCACCGGCAGTGGACCCTATCGAGATATTTTATTCGTCGATAATTGAACGATTGCCAGTAACAAACGCGGATATAGAGAAGGAGGCCCGCAATGATCCGATGCTGTCACGGGTATATGAATTGACGGTGAGGGGATGGCCAACACATGGCGACTCACTGTTGCCAGCATTCTCATCCAGAAGAGAACAGCTGTCAGTATGCCAGGGGGCAGTGATGTGTAGATCCCGAGTGGTAATTCCACCCAAGTTAAGGGAGAGAGTGCTAAATGAGCTACATGAAGGTCAACTGGGGGGAGTGAAAATGAAAAGCCTAGCTAGGGCTTATGTGTGGTGGCCGGGAATCGATCAACAAATCGAAGACCTAACTAAGAGCTGCTTAGGATGCCAGAAGGTCCAAAATGCACCACCACATGCCCCTCTACACCCATGGGAGTGGCCCTCTTCTCCATGGCAACGGGTGCACATTGATTTCACTGGTCCATTCATGGACTCAATGTTCTTAATAGCAGTGGATGCTCATTCAAAGTGGCCTGAGGTGATAAAGATGTCTTCAACCACTACAGAGAAAACGATTGCAGTCCTACGGACCATATTTGCAAGAAACGGGTTGCCAGAGCAGATCTGCTCTGATAATGGACCACAGTTTGTGTCCGATGAGTTCCAAAAATTCATGAAAAGGAATGGGGTAAGGCATTACACATCCGCCCCGTATCATCCAGCCACCAATGGATTGGCTGAGAGGTTCGTACAAACCTTTAAGAAGGCGATAAAGGCCATGTGCGATGAGGAAATTCCACTACAGCATAAGATGGACAATTTCTTATTAGCCTACCGAAATGCGACACATGCAGTTACCAACCAGACCCCGGCCATGATGTTCTTTAACCGAAGGTTGAGATCTCGTCTGGACTTGCTCAGACCAAATGTGCGAAGAAATGTTGAGGACAAACAATTCCAGCACATCAACGAGAAGCCGACAAGGAGCTTCAATGTAGGGCAACCAGTCTTGGCCCGGGATTATCGAACAGAGAAGTGGCAACCCGAAACAATATGTACAAGGCAGGGGCCATTAATGTACACAGTGGATGTCAGGGAGAACATTGTGAGACGCCATGTCGATCAGATCTTAGCATCACAGGAATGCGTCAACCCCATGTCTCGAATACCTGGGGATGAACCCAACATACCGGTAGTATCTACTTCAGACCCAGTAGCAGTGGAACCCGATGAACTACCCGATGAAAGGGGGTCAGAATCGCCTCTGCACCAAGAACAAGAACCTCCGGAAAGGCGCTATCCCGAAAGGGTCAGGAAGCCGCCCCAAAGACTGAATCTATAAATGGACTTTTGTTATTGAATGTACATGTAAAAATGTAATTGTTATTTGAATATTAAGTGGGTATTATTAATCTAAAAAGGGAGGAATTGTAGTGTATGTGCTTTAAGTCAGAACTACTTTTTACAGCTCCTGTATACTGTAGTACCGGCAGTAACCACACCGGTATATAAGCTGTGCGCATGCCTCTGTACTCCAGTCTAGAGATTGCCCTCCTCCAGTAAAGACCTGTTATTTGTTTATGTACAGCATCCGTGTAATTATTTATCCACTGAACCATGGATCCAACACATACAGCCTCTCAAGACTACTCTGCCATTCAATAAGATCATGGCTGATCTTCGACCTCAAATCCACTTTCCTACCCGATCCCCATATCCCTTGATTGCTTTAAAGTCCAAAAATCTAGCTATCTCAGCCTTGAATATACCCAATGAGTGAGCCTCCACAGCCCTCTGGGGTAGAGAATTCCAAAGATTCAGACCCTCTGAGTGAAGAAAGTTCTCCTTATCTCAGTCCTAAATTGCTGACCCCTTATCCTGAGACTATGACACCTAGTTCTTGAATCTCCAACCAGGGAAATAGCCTCTCAATATCTCCCCTGTCAAGCCCTCTCGAAATCATATGGGGGAAAAATTCAGTTGGTTTGCGCCTCACGTTAGCGCCTTAAGAGGGCACGAATGGGGCGCAAAGCAACTAGTGCCCGGGCGAGGCGATATCTGCGCCTCTCGCGGAATTGACCGGACATTTTGTGGCGGCGCTAAACAATCTCGCCTGATCTCCTGCGCACGCAGATCTTGACGTCATTCGAGCGTGCAACGCCCTTGGGGCGCCCTGGAACGGAAATTGAGTGGCGCCCCCCTCCTTTCCGCCTGGCACTACCAACGACAGGTAGACTGGAACGCTACCCAGTCGCTGTGGGGTTGGGGGGGGGTGCTGTTTAAAGGGGGCCTCTTCCTGGCTTTTTCTGTGGTAGACATTTTTGCACCACTCATTCTGAGAGAGAGATTTTGAGAGAGAGAGAAAGAGAGAAAGAGAGACTTCTGCATTGAGTCAACGCTGTCTGAAATAGTTTTGGCTCCTGACCATAACTTTACAGGTACTTTGGTTTTTGACCTTCATTACTTTGATTGCCAAGATACTATGGGGGCTGCAATGAATGGGGGCATCATCCTGTGCCATCAGATTCGGAGGGCACAGAGATGCAGAGAGAGAGTGGCAATCATGGCCAGATGGAGGAGGGCCAACAGGCCTCTGTACAGGAGACCTTACCCTCCCAGGGTATTTCGCCAACAATTCTCCTACATTAATATGTCTGAGGAGCAGTGTTTGCGAAGGCTGCGCTTCAGCAAGGAGATGGTCACTGAGCTCTGCCACCTGCTGCAGCCAGATCTGCAGCTTCAACTGAGGAGCAGGACGTCTCTGTCGGTGGCAGTGAAGATAACAGTGGCTCTGAACTTTTATGCCACTGGCTCATTTCAATCAGCTACTGGGGACATCGCCAATTTCTCCCAGTTCGCGGTGCATTGCTGCATCCGTCAGGTCACAAATGCCCTCTATAAAAGGAGACGAGAGTACACCTCTTTCCTCATGACCCCAGACAAGCAGCAAGAACGTGCAATGGGCTTTGCTAGGATAGCGGGCTTCCCCATGGTGCAGGGCGCCTTTGACTGCACGCATGTGGCTTTGCATGCGCCGCATGAGAATTCCGAGGATTTCCGCAACTGAAAGGGCTTCCATTCCTTAAACGTTCAGATGGTCTGGGACCACAGACAGCTGATACTCACTGTCAATGCCCACTATCCTGGCAGTAGCTACAATGCATTAATCCTGCGCCAGACTACTGTGGCAGAACTTTTCCAGGCACCGCATCACCCAAGTGTTTGGCTTCTCGGGGACAAGGGATATCCTCTGTGCACCTGGCTGATGACACCGCTCCGTACGCCCAACACCGCTGCTGAGCTGCGGTACAATGAGAACCATCAAGCTACCAGGAACATCGTTGAGCACATAATCGGCGTGCTCAAGCAATGGTTCCGCTGTCTGGACCATTCTGGAGGAGCCCTGCAGTACTCGCCTGAGCGAGTCTCCCACTTCGTTGTTGTGTGCTGCATGCTGCATAACCTGGCAATCCTCACGACCCAGCCAATGCCACCAGGCCTTGGAGCACCAGCAGAGGAGGAGGAGGAAGAGGAGGAGGAAGATGAGGAGGATGATGATCAGCAGCACCAAGGCGGGAGGGAGGCGCACAATGTCAAAACTGGAAGGGCCGTCCGTCAACGGCTGATAGCAAGCCGATTCTAGGCCCCTGCTGAGGAAATGACTTCTACCATTGAGAACAACATGAATGAAACCAACCCGCAACCCCTAAGCTGGCCAAGGCAACAATGATTGCAAAGACCAAACATGTACATTTTGAAAACAAAACTTTTTTATTTTACAAACTCTGAGTGTGTCATTTCCGCATGACAAACTAATAGAAAGAAAGACAAAAAAACAGTCATTAACATAACTGGCTCTCACAACCTGGAGATAATGTACAAAACACTAAAAAAAATTTGACCACGAGCCTCGGCCTTTAATAAAAAAGTGAACAACATTTTGTCACACCTCCTACTTTTTGCCTTTCGAGGGTGATCTCCTTCCCTTGCACACTTCCCCCCTTCCCACCATACAGCTCCTCCGTAATGGGACCCCAGTGGCTGCAGCAAGGCTGGTGGAAGGCTGGTGATTGTCACAACCTGAGACTGCAGATGCCCTTGAAGGACGGCCTCGAACAGCTCCGGGCCTGGAGGGCCCGGCTGCAGGCTGCACCAACTCTGCATGGGCGGCAGCAGTCTGCCCTACAGGCGGTGGCAAGTGCAGTGGAGAAGTGACAGTGGTGGCAGCAGGAATGCTGTCATCTTGAGAGAGGACAGCAACTCCCTGCTCGACCGACACACTGGCACTCCCACGGGGCAGCACTTCAGCACCCAGAGCAATCTGCTGGAGCACAGATTGCTGGCCTGCTGCGGCACGGCTGAGGAGACGCTCTGAGCCACCTCCATCCACATTCTTCTGTACTTGCATGGCAAAGGTCTCCTGCCACTCTCTGGGTACAGTGTAGATCTTCTGCGCTCCACCACGCCAACCAGAGCCTCCAAGGCCCGCTCGCTTGCTCCCTGGCCCTCTCCATAGTCCTTGCCTGCAAGATTTAGCCACAGGTCTGTCCAGGCCGAGATTCAAGGCTCCAATGAGCAGGGTGTGTCTGGAGAGCAAGATCGACTCTCCCCTTTAAGAACTGACCGGTGCCAGTGTGTCTGTGTTCAATCGATAACTGACAGCACCTGCGCTGTGCCCGCCCTCTGAGGTAGCACCTCGCTCCTCGGCCTTAGCGCCTTAAGAGAGGTGTGTTGTGCCTGATTTAGCGCTCCAATCACCTCCAGGAGCGATAAAAGCCAAGTGTGCCGTCTGAGGCGATAATTAGCGCCAAGCACTAAATTTTGTGCACGGCCGATACCGGCACCCCAAACAGGGGGATACTGAATTTCTCCCCCTATATGTTTCAATGAGATCAACTCTCATTCTTCTAAACTCCAGAGATTATAGCCTAGAAATTTGTGTTCACCATGAAAGTTGTCGGTGTCACCAACAACGGGAGTTACCGGCCGCTGAAAATGGCCGCAATGCTAATGAGAATAAATTCATCGGGGTGGGGGGGAGCGGGCTGGAGATTGGTGGTGCAGCGCTAACCTTCTGTGCAATGCCCTCCTGGTGGTGTTAGTGGAGATCTCCGAGGTGAAGTTTCCATTCTGAAGTGGCATTCGAGCTTCTCACAGCCTCTGCGAGTGAGGGTGTGGAGCTCGCAAGGAATTGTGCACAATTAAAAGGGCTATGAATTAAAGGGGCAAGGCACTCAGAACTATTACAAGTTAAAATGCAGTGAAAGAATACAGTTTTCAGCCTTTACTGCCTCTCAAAAAAAATTAACATCAAAAAGAAGTCTCAAATGTGATTATTCAGCTCTTAAAGCTGAATTCCCTTCCCAGCCTTAAAAATGGGAAAACTGCTTCAGCACTAACATAAATGGCTCAGCAAGGCAGGGAACCCAGGGTTTCGCACGCCGCACTCCAGCTTTGTGCAAGGGGGTCAACACGGCAAGATAAGTTCTCCACCAGCCATGCTGCAACCACTGGGGTAGCACTGTATGACATCAGTAAAATAGGCAAAGGCACACATAAGACAGTGACTAAGAGAATGCATAAGGGTGATGAATTGATATCATATTGGATGGATAGATGTATAAAGTTGGATTGCAAGGTTTGTTTTGTGGTAGCTTTTATTTCAGCATTGTGGCCAAGAGGATGCTGTGATGGTATTAGACCTGATGATGTAGAATCTGTATGGGTAGAGCTGAGAAATACCAAGGGACAGAAAACGTTAGTGGGAGCTGTATACAGACCCCCAAACAGTAATGCGGAGGTTGGGGATGGCATTAAACGGGAAATTAGAGATGCGTGCAATAAGGGCACAGCAGTTATCATGGGTAACTTTAATCTACATATAGATTGGGCTAACCAAATTAGTAACAATACTGTGGAGGAGGAATTCCTGGAGTGTATACGGGATGGTTTCCTGGACCAATATGTCACGGAACCAACTAGAGATCAGGCCATCTTAGACTGGGTATTATGTAATGAGAAAGGATTAATTAGCAATCGTGTTGTGCGCGGCCCCTTGGGGCAGAGTGTTCTGGACTTATTACATGCAGATAGCACCCTCTGGTGATAGCTATTGTATAGCAGTGTTAGTATACAGCAGAGGTCATTCGACATCTTGTTCCTGTTTGAACCCGGAAGTAGAATCCCAGGAAGAAGCTACTGAGTAATGGAGAATCTTCCATGAGGGATTCTCAATCTAGTGCCATCTCATCTCATATGCTAGGCCAGATGCAATATCTGTGAGTATCTTTGTTTGTTAACATGATAGCAACTTTGTCAGTGTAGTATTTGACAATACTATGTTTATAAGAAGTTAATAGTTGGTAGTTACCGAAGTCCAGCTCAAATGTTAGTTAATATATAATTAGTCTATTCTATTATTATAAATATGTTTATATCTTATGTAATATCTAATGTATAGTACTCAGTTTTATGTACAAAACATACTTTGTCTTTGTTTACAGTTTCACAAATTTGTTCAAGTAAAGCTTCAAAATGGCAAACCGGCTTCACGAGGAATTATTTGAATAAGTGTTTAACTTGCTGGATAACTAGATAGGAGCACGTCTAGCAAGGCCAGTACACGGAGCGCTCATAATATGATAGAATTCTTCATTAAGATGGAGAGTGAAGTATTTGACTCAGAGACTAGGGTCCTGAATTTAATAAAGGAAACTACGATGGTATGAGGCGTGAGTTGGGTAGGATTGATTGGGGAATGTTACTCAAAGGGTTGACGGTGGATAGGCAATGGCAAACATTTAAAGATCGCATGGATGAACTACAGAATTTGTTCATCCCTGTTTGGCATAAAAATAAAACAAAAAAGCTGAATCAACCGTGGCTAACAAGGGAAATTAGGGATAGCATAAGATCCAAGGAGAGGACGTATAAATTGGCCAGAGAAAGCAGAAAACCTGAGGATTGGGAGCAGTGTAGGATTCAACAAAGGAGGACAAAGGGATTAATTAAGAGGGGGAAAATAGAATATGAGAGTAAGCTTGCAGGGAACATAAAAACAGACTGTAAAAGCTTCTATAGATATGTGAAGAGAAAAAGATTGGTGAAGTCAAGCATAGGTCCCCTGCAGTCAGAATCAGGGGAATTTATAATGGGGAACAAAGAAATGGCAGACCAATTAAATACATACTTTGGTTCTGTCTTCACAAAGGAGGACACAAATAACCTCCCAGAGATGTCGGGGAACATAGGGTCTAATGAGAGGGAGGAATGGAAAGAAATCAGTATTTGTAGGGAAATGGTGATAGGGAAGTTGACGGGATTGAAGGCCGATAAATCCCCAGAGCCTGATAAGCTACATCCTAGGGTACTTAAGGAAGTGGCCCTAGAAATAGTAGATGCACTGCTGGTCATCTTCCAAAATTCTATAGACTCTGGAACAGTTCCCATGGATTGGAGGGTAGCTAATGTTACCCCACTATTGAAAAAAGGTGGTAGAGACAAAACGGGGAATTATAGACCGGTAAGCCTGACATCGGTAGTGGGGAAAATGCTAGAGTCCATTATAAAAGATGTAATAGCAGAGCACTTGGAAAACAGTGACAGGATCAGACAAAGTCAACATGGATTTACAAAAGGTAAATCGTGCTGGACTAATCTACTGGAATTTTTTGAGGATGTAACTGGTAAAATAGATAAGGGAGAACCAGTGGATGTGGTGTGTTTGGACTTTCAGAAGGCTTTCGATAAAGTCCCGCATAAGAGATTAGCGTGTAAAGTTAAGGCACATGGGATTGGGGGCAAGTTACTGACTTGGATAGAGAACTGGTTAGCAGCCAGGAAGCAAAGAGTTGGAATAAATGGGTCTTTTTCCGAGTGGCAGGCAGTAACTAGTGGGATACCGCAGGGATCGGTCCTAGGACCCCAGCTATTCACAATATATATTAATGATCTAGACGAGGGAACTAGATGTAATATCTCCAAGTTTGCAGACGACACAAAGCTAGGTGGGCGTGTGTGCTGTGAGGAGGATGCCGAGAAACTCCAGTATGATTTTGACAGGTTGGGTGATTGGGCAAATGCATGGCAGATGCAGTATAATGCGAGGTTATCCACTTTGGTGGCAAAAATAGGAAGGCAGATTATTATCTGAATGGCAATAGATTGGGAGAAGGGGAAGTGCAGCGAGACCTGGGTGTCCTTGTGCACCAGTCGCTGAAGGTAAGCATGCAGGTGCAGCAGGCGGTTAAGAAGGCAAATGGTATGTTGGCCTTTGTAGCAAGAGGGTTCGAGTAGAGGAACACGGATGTCTTGCTGCAGTTGTACAGGGCCTTGGTGAGACCACAGCTTGAGTATTGTGTGCAGTTTTGGTCACCTTATCTGAGGAAGGATGTTCTTGCCTGGAGGGAGTGCTGCGAAGATTCACCAGACTGATACCTGGGATGGCAGGAATGACGTATGAGGAGAGATTGGGTCAATTGGGCTTATACTCGCTGGAGTTTAGAAGAATGAGAGGGGATCTCATTGAAACTTATAAAATTCTAACAGGACTAGACAAATTGGATGCAGGAAGGATGTTCCAGATGGCCGGGGAGTCCAGAACCAGGGGTCACAGTCTAAGGATAAGGGGTAAGCCATTTAGGACAGAGATGAGGAGGAATTTCTTCACCCAGAGAGTGGTGAACCTGTGGAATTCTCTACCACAGAAGGCAGTGGAGGCCAATTCATTAAATATATTCAAGAAGGAGTTAGATATATTTCTTAAGGCTAAAGGGATCAAGGGATATGGGGAGAAAGCAGGGACAGGGTAATGAATTTGAATGATCAGCCATGATCTCATTGAATGGCGGAGCAGGCTTGAGGGGCCGAATGGCCTACTCCTGCTCCTATCTTCTATGTTTCTATGTTTCTAAGGTCAGTAACAGAGGGAAGGTAAGGTGTAGGACAAATGTTGAAAGGGGAATTGGGGTTGTGTTCACTGGTACCGCAGGCGGATGATTCCATCCAGGATATTCCATCCAGAAAGGCGCTGTCTGGGCTGCATCCTTCCTTCTGCTTCCTCCTCTTCAGCTTTTTCCTCTTCTGTGACTCCTCTTCCCTTTGCGAGCGGATTCTGTAAATCTGAAATGGCAGCAGAAAATGCTGAAAATACTCAGCAGGTCAGGCAGCATCTCGACCTGAGATGTGAACTCTGTTTATCTCTCCACGGATGTTGCCTGACCTGCTGAGTATTTGCTGAATTTTCTGTCTTCTCAGAGGCCTTCTTTTACCATCCGAAGTCTTGCAAGTATCCATCTGCACTCCCTACAAACTTAAAAACTTTTAACATGTATTGCAGCAAGCCACTACTTGAATAAAATAAAAAAACAGTCCAAAAGCTTAAATCCAAACTTACCCGAAAGATGTGTGTGTCCCTTTAAGAGGTGCTGATATTGCCACTGGCAGCCTGCTTGCATGCCACATTTATCTGGAGTGCTTCGGATCCAGTGCTGAATTCAGCGCTATGGTCGAAGTTCGGAGTGGTGACGTTAAGCGGGCGTTGCACGCCGATTGACGTCACCACGCCACAACTATTTTTTCCAGGGCACTTCCAATTACCGGCAGCGCAAAGGGATGGACAAAAATGGCTGCTGCTGCGGGACCCCCCACCAGCTTGGCGCTACAGAGTGGCAGTATGTAAATTAATTTCTAGCCTTAAAGGCCCATTCTACTCAATTTCTCCTCATAGAACAACTCTCTCATACCAGGAATCAATCTCATGAACTTTTGTTGCACCCACTTGAAGGCAAGTATATCCTTCCTTAGGTAGAGAGACCAAAACTGTACACAATACTCCAGGTGTGTTCTCACCAAAGCCCTGCATAATTGCAGCAAGACAGCCTTACTCTTGTACTCCAATCCTCTTGCAATAAATGCTAACATACCACCTGCCTTCCTAATTGCTTGCTGTACCTGCAAGTTAAATTCCTATGTTTTGTGTACAAGGACACCCAAATCTCTCTGAACACCAACATTTAATAGTTTCTCGCCATTTAAAAAATATTCTGTTCTGCTATTCTTCCTACCAAAGTGAATAATATATAGTGCAATCTCAATCCTTTCTGCCTTGTAACACCCTGTAGAATGTATTACATTCTGAACACACAGTACAAACGTCAAAGACCTTAACTGCCATCAACAGAATGCTAAACAGAGATTTGAAAGAAAAGCAAAACAAATGAAATTGAATGTATTTATAAGCGACACGTCTCTGAATTTTTTTGAAGGATGTATCACAATAGAGGAAGTGGTTCTCAAAACCTTTGATTTATGGTGACATTTTAACAAACTTTGAGCAATGTATTATTTTTCTACAGGGATAGAATAAATTATAGCTATCCCTGATTAATGCTCTTTTTTACATCTTAGTTTGCCACTTCTCACCTTATCCAGGGTATGGTAACTCATTTAATTAATCAGGATACAACTACTTCATATGGCTATTCAACATGGCTGAATGGATAATTCAGTCAAATATCCATATTTTCAGTCTAGAACATCCACTGAGAATGTTAAACTGGCTAAAATCTAGAAAATATCTAATGTCAGAAATGCTCAGGAACTATTCATATTCTTTTGTTAAATAGTAACACTTCAAATGTCTCTCAACCTTTGACCATTTTTAGTGTTTTTAGCCTTATTTCATTTGAGTTTCTTGCAGGGTATGCGAGAACAGGGGACAGATATCTTGAATAAGCAGAAAATTGTGACAGATGGTTGTAATGTAACTCAGTCCCATCAAGCATAGCCAGAGGCAGTCTTTTCATTTTATTTACAGTCCAAGTAAAAAGGCAACAATTACCAGTGAGAAGGAGTCCATTGACTCTTCCTTAAATCATCTTTATTGATGAAGACAGGGTATTTTTATCCACTAACATAGAAATCAGTGGCATCTAAATAACAGGTACCATATTCTGTGGTGCTTAAAAATATCTAAAGATATTTCTACCGGGGTAGAAATTGATAAGCATTTTGCAAGTTTTCCGGGCCCAAAATGGGCACCACAAAGTCGAATTCTGCAGTGCGACGTTCTGCACGGAACGGTGTTGGAAGTGTGCCCAATGCCATATTGATTTGGGCGTGCAATAGCCACCTGGAGCACAAGTCTTGAGCACATCAGCCGGGATGTTGTCGGGGCCCACAGCCTTTGCTGTATCCAGTGAGCTCAGCTGTTTCTTGATATCACGTGGAGTGAATCAAATTGGCTGAAGACTGACTTCTGTGATGGTGGGGACCTCAGGAGGAGGCCGATATGAATCATCCACTCGGCACTTATGGTTGAAGATGGTTACTAACGCTTCAGCCTTGTCTTTTTCACTCACGTGCTGGGCTCCACCATCATTGAGGATGGGGATATTAATGGAGCCTCCTCCTCCCGTTGGTTGTTTAATGGTCCACCACCATTTATGACTGGATGTGGCAGGACTGCAGAGCTTTGATCTGATCCATTGATTGTGGGATCGCTTAGCCCTGTCTATAGCACGCTGCTTTCCCTTTTTAGCATGCATGTAGTCCTGTGTTGGCCTTTATTGCAAGAGGGTTGGAGTACAAGAGTAAGGAAGTCTTGCTACAATTGTACAGGGCTTTGGTGAGACCACACCTGGAGTACTGTGCACAGTTTTAGCCTCCTTACCTGAGGAAGGATATACTTGCCTTAGAGGTGATGCAACAAAGGTTCACTAGATTGATTCCTGGGATGGGAGTGTTGTCCTATGAGGAGAGATTAAATAGATTGGGCCTATACTCTCTGGAGTTTAGAAGAATGAGAGGTGATCTCATTGAAACAGATAAGATTCTGAGGGTGATTGACAGGTTAGATGCTGAGATGTTGGTTCTCCTTGCTGGATAAGGGGTCGGCCATTTAAGACTGAGATGAGGAGGAATTTCTTCACTCAGAGGCTTGTGAATCTTCGGAATTCTCTGCCCCAAAGTGCTGTGGATGCTGAATCGTTGAGTATATTCAAGGCTGAGATAGATAGATTTTTGGATTCTTGGGGAATCCAGGGATATGGGGATCGGGCAGGAAAGTGGAGTTGAAGTCGAAGATCAGCCATGATCTTATTGAATGGTGGAGCAGGGCTTGAGGGGCCGTATGGCCTACTCCTGCTCCTAATTCTTATGTTCTTAAATGGTGTTAACAGCTCATGAGATTGATGCCCCCATTCAGCGGGCTGCCAATGAGCAGCGTGAGCAGCGCTGGCAGCCCACCTATTTTACTTTGATTAATCTGGGGGACCAATTTGGGCCTTAGTTGCATCCACATGATTGGCCCATTCTGCACTCAAAAACAAGGTTAAACCAATTTCTACCCAACTGTCTCACAAAATGATTCCGGCTGTGATTTTCCCTACCTCGGCGGGTCCGTGGTGGGTGAGGTCAATGGCAGGTCGCGGCCTCGCTGCTGGCTCCATCCCAGCCTCCGGCATGATTTCCCCTGATTGGGCTTGTTAAGCCCGCCCAGCACGTTAGAAAAATTTAAAACATCAACTGGTTCACTCTTTATATAATAATCCTATACACGTACTGTTATTTTTGTTTATTGATTTGAATGTTTCCCTTTGTTTAGATCAAGATCTGTATCTTGCAGGATACCAATTGAAGGAAGCGGGCCTGATGACACCATTTGATGACGCGTCATCAGCCGGTTTCCTTAAAGGGACCAGGCGCAAATTTATTTTGACAGTTGTGCTGTCAGTGTTCTACAGCATTGAGGTGCTGCAAACACTGACAAGCACTACACAAAGGTGCACAGCTGCACCCAGGCTCTTCTCTTCCCTTCCTATGGATGGAAGAGAGCTCCCTAGAAGATCAACGCAGCCTGGTTGCACATTGCACAGGATGTCATCAGGAGGACCAGGCTGAAGTGGCGCAAACCTTTCAATGATCTCAGTAGATCATGAAATGTTATTACAAAACCACACTCAACCTCATCCTGCTGTGCCACTCATCACGTCCCCATCACTCTGCCATCCCTACCCTACTCTACTCCTGCACATCCTTACTCACACCAACTTACCTCGAACCTCCACCCATCCCTCTCTCTACATTATCACATCCCCATCTCACTAGGCACCCCTCACACTCCCCCTCATCCTAGTCCAATCATACCAACTAACAACACACAAGGGTAGGTACTTGTGCGTTTTTACCAATGTTCATGTAAAATTTCTGTTAATGTGCTGTCAAACAGTGAAACCTTTATTTTTAACACTTTGCGTTCTTGGACAGATTTGTGTGCACCTTTGGAAGTGGCTCAGTGAGTTGCAGTGAATGGTACGACATAATGGTACCTCTCGCAATGCTGATGAGTGTGAAAGGAATGGCTTGGGCATTGTACGGATGCTTTATGTTGTTGGTGTGTGGTGGTGCCAACCTGGCGCATCATGTGGCAGCCTGGGTGTGCAGCGTCAAGTGAAGTAAATCTGGCCATGGTGAGGCCATCCCTGGCATCCTGGGCAGCAATTTGGTCGGGTGCTGATGCCCTCTGTCCTGTGCAGCATCAGGTGATTGCAGAGAAGGTTGGTGTGGTTGTTGGTGCTGCTTGTGTGCCTGGTGATGCTGGTGTTGCGGCTGATCGTGGTCAGATTCTGAGGACCAAGGTGAGAGAGTATAAACCGTGCCCATGCTGATGGAATAAATGGTGGGTGAACTTGAGATGACAGAAGCAATCTGTCAGTGGTGAGAGAGGTTGTTCCAATGAAGTGACGCTGGATAGAGAGTTTGCTCCAAACACTTGTAACCTGCATAAAGCTCAATCTGTATTCCAAAGGGAGAAAGCAACAGCTTCTAAGCCTCGAAACTAAACAGCTGTGAGACATAAGAACATAAGAAGTAGGAGCAGGAGTAGGTCTTACGGCCCCTCGGGCCTGCTCCGCCATTCAATAGGATCATGGCTGATCCGAACCTAGACTCACGTCCACTTCCCTGCCCGCTCCCCGTAACCCCTAATTCCCTTATCAGCCAGGAAACTGTCTATCTCCGTTTAAAATGTATTAATGTCGCAGCTTCCACAGCTCTCTCAGGTAACAAATTCCATAGATTTACTACCCTCTGAGTGAAGAAGTTTCTCCTCATCTCAGTTTTGAAAGCGCAGCCCCTTATTCTAAAATTATGCCCCCTAGTTCTAGTCTCACCCATCAGTGGAAACATCTTTACCGCATCCACCCGATCAAGCCCCCTCACAATCTTATATGTTTCGATAAGATCGCCTCTCATTCTTCTGAATTCCAATGAGTAGAGGCCCAACCTACTCAACCTTTCCTCATAAGTCAACCCCCTCATCTCTGGAATCAACCGAGTGAACCTTCTCTGAACTGCCTCGAGAGCAAGTATATCTTTTCTTAAATATGGAAACCAAAACTGTATGCAGTATTCCAGGTGTGGCCTCACCAGTACCCTGTATAACTGAAGCAAGACTTCCCTGCTTTTATACTCCATCCCCCTTGCAATAAAAGCCAAGATTCCTTTGGCCTTCTTGATCACCTGCTGTACCTGCAGACAGGAGCTTTTATAGCACATTTCAAGCTGTCAAGTAATTAGATGATTCCATGGCCATTCAACTCCCGCCCTACTTAACAGACGTGATCTCCAAGCAGCGTGGACCCCATTGGTGAGCTGGTAAATTCTAAAGGTGAGTTCAAAATTGTTGTTAATCCTCTGTTAACAATGTCATACTGACCTGAATTGCCTCCCCAACTGCTGCATGTCGGGTCTGCTCAGCGCTGACAGACTCGACATTTGGTAAAGGCATGTGGAGGAGGATTGACTGCGGGGTCCCAACCCACAGTAAAAAAAAACACTTTTCCAGCCGACCCACCACCGATCATGCCCGCTGACTCCCCAGAAAATTCCCCCCTCCATCTCTCCCTAGAATTCTTAAAATAGTTTACTTTAACAATGAGCATAAGATTTCTTGGGTTCTGGTACTTCCAGATAAATCCATTAAGGAATTAACGTGGTTCTGTACATTTTTGTAGCACTGCATATTGAGAGCTCATGGGACCAGGGGTGTTCCATGGCAGAGGGGGATAAGTGGGCAAGGTGGTTGTGCCAGGGTTTCTTGAGCACTGGGTATTCGTGCTGTTTAGACAGCGAGTTGCCTCTGGGTGTATTTTTGTGGGTAGCGGGAAATTGGGTCCTTGTGCACATTTTCTGGGGCATCCCCAGCTCTCTACTCCATCTGCAGCCTGTGTATCAATTGATCCCTAGATGTTCTGTGCTGAACAACTATGAACAGAATGGTGAGCGCTGATTGAATTAATTTGTGAGTGATAACTGGTGGGAACTTGAACGTTCTGTGCTCCCGGCTCCTGTGATCCTGTGAACCTTTAAGCATCTTCCTGTGTACTGTAAAAAAAACGACATGAAGTACAGGAATTTACAGAAACATTGGCCTTGGAATTCTGTGGGGAGTTCACTGAGCTTCTGACTCCCCTTCACAGGCAAGATTCCCCAGGTATGTGAATCCCGTGCTCCTGAAGTTAAAGTCTAAAGCTGCTGTTAAAAACCCTCTTCAGGGTCTCTCAACAAGCATTTAATACTTCAATGAGGTCGCCCGCCTCTCCTGAGCGTGCCCGAGTTAAATGCGGAAGTCAGCGGGTGATGGCGGTTTCCTGACGCGCTGTCAATTTCCCCGAAATTAAATGCTGACATGCCCCCAAACTCACATGCACCGGGAAAATTCCAGCCCTAATTGCAATTTAAAATGTTTCTTTTTTCTGTGCACAGAAGAAAGCTTGTGGTATCTTGGAGTGCTGAAGGTTACAACACAAATAGACAGGGGAGGGAATGCATCTGTGGTTTATGGTGTCAACTGATCTTTCTTTGTCATATATTAAAATTTTATCTGTAATCCTTTTTTAAATCGTTTGGCTTTTGAACCAAACAAGGGCAGGCATCTTAAAAGACGTACTGGTACAATAAGTGAAAAAGATAAACTTTCAAATTGATTCAGCATCCTTGGTTGTTGGGAAATCTTACTGCTATCTGTGGGTTATATTTCATCAAGCATTTCAACTCTCAGAGCATGTTGGAATTTTTAGGTGATTATTGAAGGCACTTGTCTGTTTTGTAGTTTTTAATTCCTTCCTGAAATGTAATTTTAGAAATGCCATTCTGCTGTTTTACCTCCGTGGTTTTCTAAGACTCATTAAGAAATGTCAAATTGTTCAATTCCAGTTGTTACACTTGTAATGTCCGAGTATAAATAATACACGGACTGCAGGAGAACAATAAAACAGGTATTTACTTGAACAGAGGGTACTCTTTTTGTTCGGACATAAAAAAAACCAATTGGACTGTAAATAAACAAAAGTTCAACTAAAACTTCACAAATCAAATTAAAATTTGGTTTTCCGGGTTGATAATGCACTCCAGTCCCCGCGGCGCCCACCGGTCGCGGAAATACTCAAGCGCGCCGGCGGACACAGCGTGCTCCATCTCCAGGGCCACCCGGGCGCGAACATGGCCATGGAAGAGAGGCAGGCAATCCGGCTGGACGACCCCTTCGACCACCCGCTGCCTGGACCAAATGATGGCTCTTTTAGCCAGGCCCAGGAGCAGGCCCACAAGGAGGTCCTCCAACCTGTCCGCTCCCCTCCGCACCGGGTGACCGTAGATCAAGAGCGTGGGACTGAAGTGCAACCAAAAATCGAGGAGCAGCCCCTTCAAGTAGTGAAAGAGGGGCTGCAACCTCTCACACTCCATATAAACGTGAAACACGGACTCCTCCAGGCCGCAAAAAATGCAGGCGGCCTGGGAGTCCGTGAACCTACTTAAAACCTTATTGCACGGGACTGCTCCGTGCAATACCCTCCAGGCCAAGTCCCCGATGGAACAAGGGAGGACTCCTGCGTAGAGAGCCCTCCATTGGGGACCTCCGCCATTGCCAGTCGGCAAGACGCCACACCAAGGCGTGTCCGGATGGTAGACGAAGATGGCAAAGTGGAGAGTGTGCAGGAGCAGCCCATACAGGAAACCCCTCCACGTGGAATGAAAAGGCATGGAGGGTATTTCCTCGAGATGGCTCAAGTTGTGAGGCACCGGTTACCGAGGGGAGTTTCGGGGCCGGGCGCCGATGAGGAATTCCGTCCGAACGGGGGTAAGCTCAGACGGGATCGCCCCACGTGCTTGAGCCGCCTCGATACACCTAGTGGAGTCGGGGCCCAGTGCCGCTTTCACCGATTCGATGTCTTCGACCGCGAGCCGGACGTTGGCCCAGGACAGGCGCTGCGCCAGCTCCTCCGGCGCCATCCAGCCCGCTCCTTCGCCATCGAGCAGGTCCCCGACTCTGGTCAACTTGCCAGGCACAGCCCTGCCCTCCGCCAGCCGCCCGAACCCGCATTCGTGGAGGTGCGGATTCCTGAGCAGCGGCTCCTGAAGGAGAGCCGCCGCTCCTGACGGGGGAGAGCTCCGCCTGGAAGCGACGTAGTTCCAAACCCATAGCAGTTCCTGGTAGAAGACAGGCAGCACCCGCAGGCCGGCACGCCTGCCGCCCACTTTCGCGAACAGGAGCTGCGTGTCGTAATTGAGACCGTGCAGCTGGCGGAAGAAAAACGTCGCCAGCGCACGCCATCTTGGAGGATTCTTGACGTACAGGTATCTCTGCAGCGTCTGAAGACAGAAAGTCGCAGCCTGGGTGCGAAGGCACACCAGTGCCTGACCGCCCTCCCTAAGCGGGAGACACAGAACCGCGGCAGAGACCCAGTGCTTCATTTTGTCCCAGAAGAAGTCGATGAGCTTCTTCTGCATCTTGGCGACAAACGCAGGGGGAGGGATCAAAGTGACCAACCGGTACCACAACATGGCGGCCACCAGCTGGTTTATGACCAGCGCTCGACCCCTGCAGGAAAACACTCGGAGCAGTCCTGTCCAGCGTCCTAGGCGAGCGGTGACCTTGGCCTCCAGCTCTTGCCAGTTCGCCGGCCAGGCGTCCACGGCAGGGCTAAGGTAGACTCCCAAATAGAGCATGTGCGTGGTGCTCCAGGCGAAAGGCCTGAACTCCTCCGGCAGGGAGTCCACCCGCCACTGACCCACCAGGAGTCCGGAACATTTCTCCCAGTTGATCTTGGCGGAGGATGCGTCCGAGTAAATCTGCTGGCATTCCCGCATCCTCCGCAAGTCAGCGGGATCCGTGACCGTGAGGAGCACGTCATCGGTGTAAGTCGAGAGGACCACCTCCACGCCCGGCCCTTGCAGAGCCAGTCCCGTCAACCTCTTCCGCAAGAGGCGCCGGAAAGGCTCCACGCAAATGGCGTATAACTGACCGGACATGGGGCATCCCTGACGCACCTCCCTCCCGAAGCGAAGGGGCGCCGTCAAGGACCCGTTAACTTTAATCAGACACTCCGCGGCGGCGTACAGAAGTCGGATCCGGGCGACGAAATGCGTCACGAACCCGAATGCGCGCAGAGACCTGAAGAGATACTCGTGATCCACCCTGTCGAAAGCCTTCTCCTGATCCAGGGAAAGGAAGGCGACCGACAGACCAGCCCTCTGGGAGTGGTGGACCAGGTCCCGGACCAGGTGGATGTTATCGTGGATGGTCCGGCCCGGGACCGTGTAGGACTGGTCGGGGTGGATCATGTGGGCCAGCACGATGCCAAGGTGAGCAGACATGGCCCTGGCAAAGATTGTATAGTCCGTGCTGAGGAGGGAGACCGGGCGCCAGTTCTTAAGGAGGCGGAGATCGCCCTTCTTAGGCAGCAGGACAATGACCGCCCTGCGCCAAGAGAGGGACATCTCCCCGGTCGCCAAACTTTCCCCCAGGACCCATGCGTAGTCGCCCCCCAAGACGTCCCAGAACGCCCCGTGGAACTCCACGGTCAGCCCGTCCAGCCCCGGGGACTTTCCCCTAGAGAGCTGGCGGAGGGCACCGGTCAGCTCCGCCAGGCTTAGCGGAGCGTCCAATTTTTCGGAGCCCTCCGGGCTGACCTTCGGCAGGTCCTCCCACAAAACTCTGCGCGCATCCTCGCTGGACAGATCCGGAGAGAACAGAGCCCCATAATAGGCGTGGGTCTCCGCGCTGATTCCCTCCGGATCCGAGACCAGTGATCCGTCGTCGGCCAGCAGCCCCAAGAGCTGCTTACGGACCCCCCGTCTTTTTTCCAGCAAGTAGAAGAAGGGGGAGCCGCGGTCCAGGTCCCGCAGGAGCTGGATCCGCGACCTCACGTACGCGCCTCGGGACCCGACGAGCTGCAGGTCCTTCAGCGCGCCCTTCTTCTCTTCGTACACCTTCCGCAGGGCCGGTCCTCGACGACCTGACCGAGACGGGACTCCAGGTCGAGCACCTCCTTCTCCAACCGCCCGACCCGGGCCTCCCGCCTCTTGGTCGACCCCTTCGCGTACTCCTGACAGAAGAGACAGATGTGAGCCTTGCCCAAGTCCCACCATAGCCTCAAGGAGGGGAAGCCCCCCCGCTTCCTTCTCCAGTCGGCCCAGAACCGACGAAATGAATCCCGGAACCGCGCGTCCTCCAGCAGCAGGTTGTTAAAATGCCAGTATGCGGAACCCCCCAGCGCGCGCAGCGGAGTGAGCTCCGCCCACACCAGGTGGTGGTCCGTGCACGGCACCGGCCGCATGGAAGCCGCCGGAACGCAGGAAACGTACGCCCGGGAAATGTAGAGGCGGTCAATTCTGGACCTTCCTCCCCCAGACCTCACGCTAGTGAAGGCGCTGGAGTCGGGGTGGAGATTTCGCCAGACGTCCACCAAGTCGAAGGACCCGACCAGGTCCCTCAACTTCTCCATCGCCGCCGGGCTTCGCGGGGGACCCGAACGGTCCCTCGCCTCGAGGGTGCAGTTAAAATCCCCCCCGAGGATGACGCACTCGCCCGCGTTGACGGAGCCCAAAAGAGCGGACACTTCTTCAAAGAAGCGCACTTGTTGCGCACCGGTCTGAGGGGCATACACGTTCACTAGATGGAGCGGCACGCCCCCCAGGCGAACAGTGACCTGGAGCAAGCGGCCCGGCACATGCTCCTTGACCCCCAAGATCTCCGGCTGAAAATGCGGGGCCAGCAAGATAGCCACCCCGCTAGAATTGTTGGAGAGGTGACTCATGCTGACCCCTCCTTGCCACTCCAGGAGCCATGTGGCTTCGTCTCCTGGAACGGTGTGGGTTTCTTGCAGGAAGCACACTGCATACTTCCCGTCCCGAAGGACCGAGAAGTTATTGAATCTGCGGCGCGCCTCCCTGCTGCCATTGATGTTGAGGCTGGCTATGGTTATCTTCATGTCAGAAGCATAGTGCAAACTCTACCTACACCTAACGGGGGGAGGAAGCGCAGCCGCTGGTCAGCCGCCACCTGCTCAGCAGCCCAGTGAGGAACATTCTGAGCTGACGCATCTCGAGCGGGTTCACGCCCTCGTCCGTGCCCATGATCTTAACGGAGGTGCGGACGGACACGATGAGCAGCGCCAGCTCCGACCACCTGTCGAGGGCCAGCCGGACCTTATTGCGCCGACCCAGGCACGTGGCCATAAAATCCCGGAGTTCCCTTACGGGAATGAGGGGAGATTCGGCAAGGGGCACGAGGTCATCCATCGCCTCGTCGGCGCTGGAGTCCGAATCGTCCTCCGTGCCCATCACCGAGTCCCCATCCTCCTCCAGGGGGTCGTCACCAGCGGCCGACCCATCCACCGTGCAGTGCGCAGCGAACGGCTCAGCCGCACCAGCCAGCCCTGCCTCCGCCCGGATCCCACCCCCAGGATCGGCGGCAGAGGATTCCTCCCTGGCTCCTCTAGGGGTGCTGGGCCAGAAGACGGCGGCGGTTCAGAGCCCCCCTCTGCCCCAGATGCCGGAACAACCGGAGAAACCGGGGAGAGAACAATTCCCAGCTCCTCCAGTACGTCCGGCACCAGAGACGCAGCCAGGGGGCCATCCTCCTCCCCGCCACCAACCTCCGACCCAGCGGATGGGGTGTTTTGAATTAAAACCTCTACCAGGTCGAGCAGCCCCTGGGAGATGTCTGGGTCGCATTGGGCGAGCTCATTTTCCTCGAGCTCGCCCAACCCAGACCCCAGGCCGCCTGACCCGGCGAGGGGTAACGGCACCGATAAAATGTCAATTTCTGCCGCGGGTTGTTCCGCGACCCCCCCCACAGGCAGGGTCTTGTCCCCATCCCCGGGAGGCATGCGCCGGACAGACACATCTGCCTCAGCCTCCCGAGGGACAGGCGACCCCTGCTGATCACTGGTGATGACGACAGCGGGGCGGGGGGGCGCAGTACCCGCGGCGGGCGACGACTCCCCCTGCTCTGAGGGACCTTCCTCCTCCCAGTCCTCCTCCTCTTCCAGGGGGTCGCGCCTTCTTTTTAGCACGGAGGGAGCGAGGGAGACCTCCATGTCTGCAGAGGCCTCCTCCTCAGCTCCCTCTGGCGGAGCAGGTTTGTCAGGTTCCTCGGGCCCGATCCCGGCTGCAGGTATTGGCGTTTCCGCTACGGCGGTTGCGGCCACAGGCTCGGGCACGAGGCCCCTCCCACTCGCGTCTGCCCCGATTAACTCCGCGAGGAGTGCGGGTGTAAGGGGCTCAAGGGGCAAGGGCTGGCCCTCCGCGGGGGGATGCGCCCTAAGGTGTTTAGATTTATTCTGCGCCTTCTTTCTGGCCGGACGCGCTCCCTCCACCCCGCCGGAGGCCTTGGTGGCATTGGCCTCTGACGTCAACCGCGCATCAGCGGTTCCCGACGCGCAGGCAGATCCGGGGGGAGAAGCAGCGGCGGCGCCAGCCTCGGCCGCACTAGATGATCTGGCGGCCTTGGAGGCAGGCAGTTTTTCCGAATGTGCCCCACCTCCTTGCAGGCGTGGCACCGCACACCATCCAACGTCCAGAAGACGCGATAGGCGGTCCCCTCGTGGAGGACGACGAATGCCCCCGTCGGTGTCCTCCTCCCGTGCCAGCTGGATAAACAGCTGGCACCGGAAGGAGAAGACGTGGCGAAGGCTGGCCTCCTGGAAGCCGAGCGGGATGGGTGTGATCCCCGACCTCACCTCCCCAAGTTGGCGTAAATGGGGAAGGAGGAGCTCACCAGGAACATAGGGCGGGACGTTGGAAATGACGATCCTCTGCGCGGTGGCCTCGAGAGGATCCACCGGCAGGAAGGTCCCGCCCACGGTGAGCCCCTTGGCGACGGCCAGGGACACCGCCCGCTCTGACCCCAGGAAGAACACAGCCTTCCCATACATTTTTGAGGCCGCGACGATGGCTGAGGGGCTGACAACCCCAGCCATGGCTTTAACGCAGGCCTCAATGGTCATAGTGGGGTGAGTGTAGCTCTTCACCCCAAGCTGTTTTGTTATCAATCTGAATGGTGACGGGGCAGCAGAAGCAGCGGGAGCAGCTGTGGCTGTGGCTGCCACTCCCGCATAAGTCCTGGCTGGCCCCGCCACTGGCGAAGATGCAGTCGCCATTCTGGGGTGTTTTCTAAAAAGGGCTACACTCACCCCAAGTCACATGCCTGAAGGTGTTAATTGTGGCCTCAGGTATTTTTTGGTCCTCAATTGAGCAGAGGGAGCTGTTTAAATTGAAGGCACACCTCTCCCCCTTATTGATTGAAATTGGGAGAGGGGCCTTCTCCCCTCTGCTCAATAGGCAATTAATAAATAAAGATGAAATGAGGTGCCACAGAGAGAAAGGCAGAGAAAGACAAAGAGAGAGAGAGAGAGGGGGTGGGAAGGAGGGAGGCCGCAAAGGCAGGGTCGCCACTCAGGATGGTGGGTGGGTGGGTGTCTGCAGGGGTGCACTCTCCGATGAAAAATTAAAGTCTTTGAAGGTGGTCTTCTAGCAGGGGGAGAAGATGTCTTCACCTGGGAAAGCTGGAGATGCCCCAGGCTCAGTCCCACACCAGGTCTTAACGATGTACAATTGGGCTGTTCACCTAGGCAGCTCCAGCTATCCCAGGTCAGGCAATAGGAAGGGGTGCTTAATTAGTGGTGTGTGTGGCCTAGTGTTTTACAAGAGCCACACACACACACACACACCCCTTGATGATCCGGCCCTTTTTTCTTCTTTTCTCCGCCCACATAAAATACAAAGTCTTTGGGAGAGTGCACCAAATAACACCCACCTGAAAGATGATGTTGTTCTTCTCTCCTTCCAAACAGTTGGTGGTTGTTGGTTGTTTCTCTCCCCTCTCTCCTGGAATGGAGGCCAATTTGGGGAGGCAGTAATGGGAAAGGCCTCTCCCCTGGTTGGCGTTGTTGCTGGCCTCCTTTCTCCTTCTCCTCCTCTGTCCTCTCTCTCCAGGCACCTCAGTTGATGTTATGATGATGGTGGAGTTGGTGGTGGTGGTGGTCCAGCGTTCTCCTCCTCGTCCTGGTCAGGGGACCACCACTTTAGTCCACTCTCCTAGTCTGGCTGCTCCTTCTCCTTCTGCTTGCTGCTGCACAGCCAGCAATGCTGTGAATGAGGTACTGAACAGAGGGTAACTTAAGACTGAAATACAGAAGCCTGCTATGGCTTTATATACAGGGGTGGTCACTGACGGTACTGCAGTATAGAATCAGTTCTTCTCTTAAAGGTACATACACAACAATTCCTCCCCTTTTAGATAAACAGTACATAACATTCATTTAACAACTAAATAATAACTAATTACAATTACAATTTTCTCTGTACTATATACATCAACTGAAATAATCACTTATAAGTTCAGTCTTTGAGGAGATTTCCTGATCCTGACTGGATAGCGCCTTTCTCGAGTATCCTGTTCTTGCGGTGGAGTTGATTCTGGCTCATTGTCATTGGTTGGTTCGTCAGCTTCCAATACCACTGCTTCTGAGGTAGACGCAATCTGTACTTCGGGTTGATTACCAGGTGCACCTGCTCGTGGTATGGGTTTGGCTTGTTCCTGTGACTCTAGAATCTGGTCAGCATGGCGTCTCACGATACTCTCTCCAACGTCCACTGTGTACATTAGTGGTCCCTGCTGTGTGCATATCGTTCCTGGCTGCCATTTTTCTGTTCGGTAGTCGCGGGCCAAGACTGGTTGCCCTATCTTGAAGCTCCTGGTTGGCTTCTCATTTATGTGCTGGAATTGCTTATCCTCAACATCTTGTCTTATGTTTGGTTTGAGCAAATCCAGGCGACATCTTAGCCTTCGGTTGAAGAACATTATGGCTGGAGCTTGGTTGGTGACTGCATGTGTCGCATTCTGGTAAGCAAACAAGAAATTATCCACCTTGTGTTGTAGTGGTATGTCGTCATTATGCATTGCCTTTATGGCCTTTTTAAAGGTCTGAACAAACCACTCAGCCAATCCATTTGTGGCTGGATGATGTGGGGCAGATGTGTAATGCTTCACCCCATTATTCCTCAGAAACCTCCGGAAATCCTCTGACACAAACTGTGGCCCATTGTCGGAGCAAATCTGTTCTGGCAAGCCATTCCTGGCGAAGATGGTCCATAGGACTGCAATAGTTTTCTCCGTAGTGGTGGAGGACATTTTAATGACCTCTGGCCATTTTGAATGGGCGTCCACAGCGATTAGGAACATTGAGTCCATAAATGGACCAGCAAAATCAATGTGTACCCGTTGCCATGGAGATGAGGGCCACTCCCATGGATGTAGCGGGGCCTGTGGTGGAGCGTTTTGGACCTTCTGGCATCCTGTGCATCTCTTGGTCATATCCTCGATTTCTTTATCGATTCCCGGCCACCACACAAACGCCCTGGCTAGGCTCTTCATTTTTACCCCTCCCAGATGACCTTCATGAAGCTCATTGAGCACTCTATCTCTCAACTTGGGTGGAATTACCACTCGGTATCCACACATCAAGGACCCCCGGCACACTGACAGCTGTTCTCTCCTTGACGAGAATGCTGGCAACAGTGAGTCGCCATGTGCTGGCCATCCCTTCACCGTCAAATCATAGACCCGAGAGAGTGTCGGGTCATTTC
The DNA here is from genome assembly GCF_052327205.1 of Somniosus microcephalus. NCBI lineage: Eukaryota > Metazoa > Chordata > Chondrichthyes > Squaliformes > Somniosidae > Somniosus > Somniosus microcephalus. The sequence continues at coordinate 104,516,918 of NC_140991.1, read as the reverse complement.
GGGTTTCCTTCTGTATACTTGAGTTTGTAACAGGTAGACATTCGACTATGGTCGCATGGAATATCTCAACAGGGCCCACTGCAGGTGCTTCCTCTACCATAGGCAATGGTAGGCGCGACAGCCCATCAGTGTTTCCATGCTGTTTTGTACCCTTGTACTCTATGTCGTACTGATGTGCCCCTAGAAAAAGTGACCATCTTTGCAGCTGTTGCGTCGTCATCACCAGAACGCCCTTCTTTGGGTTAAAAATGGAGACCAGGGGCTGATGATCAGTCAGCAGGGTGAATTTCTGCCCGTGCAGATAGTGATTGAACTTCTTCACCCCCCACACCAGGCTGAGGGCCTCCCTGTCAATCTGGGCGTAGTTACGCTCGGCTGAGGTTAACGAGCGTGACGCAAAGGCTATTGTCCTCTCTGAACCGTCAGGGAATTTGTGTGACAGCACCGCTCCGATGCCGTAGGGAGACGCATCACATGCTAACCGAATCGGTAGTGATGGATTGTAGTGGGCCAATACTTCTTTTGAAGTGATTAGGCATTTACATTTCTGAAAGGCACGCTTACACTCATCACTCCATTTCCATGTTACTCCAGTTTGCAGTAGGGCGTTCAGTGGGTACAGAATTGTAGATAAATTTGGCAAGAACTTATGGTAGTAGTTCGCCAACCCGAGGAACGACCTCAGTTGCGACACATTTTCCGGTGCTGGAGCCTTGACTACAGCCTCAATCTTGTCCGGCGACTTATGCAACCCTTCCTCATCAATCATGTGGCACAATACGAGATTTGTCTCCTGAAGAAATCGCATTTGGGGTGGTTGGCTCGTAGCCCATATTCCTGTAATCTCGTGAGCACCTGCTCCAGGTTGGCAAGGTGTTCACTGTCATTTTCGCCCGTAACCAGGATGTCGTCCAAATAACACTGGGTCCCCGGGATCCCTTGCAGGACTTGTTCCATCGCCCTCTGCCAAATAGCCGGGGCTGATGCTACCCCGAATACCAGTCGATTGTACTGGTAAAGGCCTTTGTGAGTGTTTGTCGTGAGGTATTTCCTAGATGCTTCTTCCACCTCCATTTGTAGATACGCTTGGGCCAGATCAATCTTTGTAAAGCGTTTCCCTCCAGATAGTGAGGCGAAAATATCTTCTATCCGTGGAAGTGGATATTGTACTGTGTGCAGGACTGGGTTCACAGTTACCTTGAAGTCCCCACATATGCGAACCTTCTTCGGTTCCCCAGGCGTGCTGCTCAATGATTTCTTCATTACAGGAACGATGGGTGTGGCCCACTCGCTCCAGTCCACCTTGGACAGCACACCCGAATGCTCCAGACTCTCCAGCTCTGCTTCAACGGCTGGGCGGATCGCGTAAGGTACCGGTCTGGCCTTTAAAAATTTTGGATTTGCGTTATCTTCGATTTTTATCATTGCCGTTACTCCTCTTAGAGTCCCAAGTCCTTGTTGGAACACCTCTTTCGCGTCAGTTAGAATTTTTGACAGTCGTCCAGGTGTGACGTCATCATCCTTTTTATCAGTCACAGTTAGCGCCTGAATGGAATGCCAATCCAATTGTATTTTTCGGATCCATTCACATCCCAATAATGGTGGTCCTCCATCTGGTAGTATATATAGATACAGTTTCTGTGTTTCCTTGCCGTTGTATTCAACTGGCACCCTTATTTTCTGGGGTAGACTTTTTGCTCCATGTATGTCTTCAATACAATGGACGTGTCCTTCAAGGGTATGTGTGAGAATAGCCGCTCATAGTTTCGTCGATTCATGACAGTTAGGGCTGATCCTGTGCCCAATTCCATCTTTACTGGGGACCCTGCTATTATGAGGGTGACCCAAATGGTTCGGTGATCCTCCTTTGCGATCACGTTGTGTAACTTTAGACAACTTAGTCTCCTGCTCCCAGAGTCCTTATCACTCTCCTGATCTTCCGAACTACTGTCTGTCAATTTCTTTACTTTCTTGTACTTTTCCTTAGTAGTTCTTGTAGAGTTGGTTTTCTTTCCCGACCTGCAGACTCTTGCTATGTGTCCCATTTTCCCACATTGCCTGCATACTTTGTCCTTAACCCAGCAGTCCTTCTGATCATGGGTTGTTCTGCCGCAGCGATAGCACTTTTCTGCTCCATACGCCATTTCGTTAGCGCTGTATTCCTGTGGTTTCTGTTGTATTTCTGCAGCTCCCCGTGCTGCTGCTTCGTAGGATACTGCCACGCTGAAAGCCTGTTCTAGCGTCAGGTCCTTTTCCAAAAGTAATCGTTTCTGGGTTCCTTCACTCTGGAGCCCGCAGACAAACTTATCCCGCAAGGTGTCTGCCAGTCCTGCTCCGAACTGGCAGTGCTTCGATACCTTGCGTAGTTCCGTAAGCTAGTCAGCATTGCTCTCATCTTTGTGCTGGTTTCTTTTATGAAACTTGAATCTTTCTGCTATCAGCAGCGGTGTAGGGTTTAGGTGTTCCTGTAAGATATTAACAATCTCCTCAAAACTTTTCTCCATTGGTTTAGCTGGGGTAATTAAATTCCGCAATAGGCCGTACGTTCTCGCGCCCATCAAATTTAATAATACCGATGCCTTCTTTCCATCGGCCACCTCATTTGCCTCGAAGTACATTTCAATTCTTTCCACATACGTGGTCCAGTCTTCTACCTCGTTGTCGAAAGCAGTGATACTGCCACTTTTCGGCATCTTGGGTGATTTAAAATGGCGCCTCCCGCGCTTTTCCTTCTTCCCCAATGGAATAAAATGGCGCCTCCCGCGCTTTTCCTTTTTCCCCTTGCTGCCACACTGCTCCTTGCGTTCTGCAGGGTAATGGCGGTGACCCGCGGCTTCGGCGCGTCTCACTTTTCCTTCCCCTTGTTTTATTTTCGCTACGCTGCCCGGCTCTTGAGCACCGACCACGCCCTGTGCGCTCCACCCTCTCTCTCTCTCTTTTCCTCCCGACGATGCAGCACGGCCCCTTTGCAGAGCCGCTCAATCGAGCTCGAGCCCGCCGCAGTCCAGAAGGGTCAGCGCACTACCCGCTACCAGCACGATTTGCTGGAACACCTTGACTGGGGAGCCAAGCCCAGCTCTCCACAGCCTCTCCTGCAACTCTCCGAACTCCGATGGATCCTTGGGCAGTTGCCCATGGTCGACGCCTGTTGTTCTGACTTCGACCTCCAAAAGCTTCTTCTCAGGGAAAGATCCCCGTGAGGTGATGCAGTACTGCTGGTGAGTTCGAACCTGTTCGTCGCCACTGTAATGTCCGAGTATAAATAATACACGGACTGCAGGAGAACAATAAAACTGGTATTTACTTGAACAGAGGGTAACTTAAGACTGAAATACAGAAGCCTGCTATGGCTTTATATACAGGGGTGGTCACTGCCAGTACTGCAGTATAGAATCAGTTCTTCTCTTAAAAGGTACATACACAACAACACTGTTAAGTTATGATTTCACTAAACTTCATAGAGAATGATTTCACTCAATATTGGTGAAAGATTACTTGAAACAATATAGAAAATGTTGTGCATATAGTTCAGACATCAAGAGCATATGCTAGTCTATAGGAAGTATGTTGCTTGCCTGTTGAAACATAAACACAACTTTTTTGTGCGACTAGAAACTTGTAGGATCAGAGGGCCCAACAGCTGACTTTGCTAGCGTTCTCTCAACTACATCCCATTGTTATGTCATCTGAGATAAAAGGGTTGCAGCAAAGCTTGTGAAGCATGAAGGGAATAACAGAAAGTTTTGTGCTTATAGATATGATGAGGAAGAGAGACTTGTGAGATGTTTACCCTTAAAAATCTAGGTTGCCACCAATGTATTATATTTTTGAGGGGCTTGTTAAAGCTAAGATGAAAGTGGACAAATCCAAGCTATTGCAATCTGCACCTACATTGTGTCATGTCAATCCCGTAGTTTAGGAAATTAAAACAGCATTATAGAAGCGTCTTTTGGCAGTGATTGGTTTTGGTTGATTCGTCTGATTCACATTATACTTTACATTTAATATTAAATAATTGATCTTGTGGCGTTAAAATTAATTTTTAGCAAAAGGATTGGGCAAAATCTCATGGTATGTACACATATCATCAGGGTAGATTTTCCCTGCGAGCAAATTTCATGCGACCGGTGGGCATAGTGATTGTACTGGCTGTCCAATCACACGGGCTGATTTTGGCGGGCAGGCCTTACTTGCATATAATTGGTGCGCTGCATTGCATTGGGAGCGTTGGTGGGCAGCTCGCCTAATTTGTGGGGGGGTGAAATTTCCGCCCGTACTGTGAAACATTTCAAGGGAGAATGCACCTCTTAAAGAGAGGCGACTTTTCACCCTGAAGATATTGTAGCTGCTGCAGGTTTTTCCCCGAATCGTTTCAAGAGTGTCCAAGGTTAGTGTGCCCAGTTTTAGTAACGCAGCTGTTAAGGTCCTGGTGGAGCATGTGAGGGCAAGGAGATATGGTCCTCTTCCCTGCAGATGGCACCAGAGTCCCAAAACAGACCAAGCAGTAAGCCTGGAGGGAGGTGATTGAAGGTGTGAACTGACCACGACAGCAAAGGTGTAATTCATGTCTTCCTGTCTCCATTTCTATGTATTACACTTTTCCACAGCAGTTCTTTCCCCGCCTCCATGCCCCCTTCCCCCCCACGCCCCAGGCACACTAAACTCTTCTCCCCTCTCTCTCACTCCACATGCTTCTTCTCCACTAGGTCACTGCAGAAGCTCTCCTTGTTACAAACACTCACCTGTTGCTGATGCCTTCACAACAGTCACAAACAAAGCAGGCTGGGTTCACAGGCTCATGACTGGAAGGCCTTTCACTCTTTGCTAATTGCTTACCTTTTCTCACTTCAGCCACTCTTGCACAAGAACACCTTCTCGTTCTTCTCCAAACTTGTTGCTTTGCCCTCTCAACATGCTCTCTCGATGAAGAAGCCTCAGACAGAGGAGGAAGCCTTGCAATTTATTGGTGAAGGAACCTCGAGGAGAATTGGCGAAGCTGGAGGGATCACTCAGCTGGTATCTGCCTTTTGTTTCATTGTCTAGCACACTTGCAGATTGCATGGCGCCCTGCTGCTGTCTCGCACTGCCAGTCATACATGAACTTTTCCTGCCTTGTTTCCCCTGTTCTGTAGGTTCTTCCCATTACTCAGAGCCTTCAAGACTTGGAGGGGTCAACCCTCTAGAAGGAGTACTGTCACTTAACTTAACCCTTTAAGCCCCGGTATAAAGTATGAGGTCAAGTTGCATAAACTTGCCTTGTAGTCCTATGAATTTAGAAGGTAGAGTGATCTAATTTAAGTGTTTAAAATGAGAAAGGGATTCGATAGGGTAGATACAGAGAAATTACTTCCTCGGGTGGAGGAATCCAGAGCAAGGAGGCATAATCTTAAAATTAGAGCAAGGCCTTTTAGGAGTTAAATCAGGAAGCACTTTTACACACAATGGGTAGTGGAAATCTGGGACTCGCTCCTTTAAAAGTCTGTTGGTGCTGAGTCAATTGTCATTTTCAAGATTGAGATTGATATATTTTTGTTAGATAAGAGTATTAAGGGATATGGAGCAAAGGCGGGTAAAAGGAGTTGAGGTGCAGATCGACCATGATCTAATTGAACGGCAGAACAGGCTCGAACAGCTTAATGCTCTATTCCTTTATCCATGTTCATTTGTTTCCTATCCTTCCCAGCCACCAGCACAGAAATCAGCACCCCAGTTGGGATAGATAAATGCAAGTTGTTATTGTTTTAAATAGTGAGCTCGAGCGTTATGCACAAGGGGATTGCGCAATTGAGCCAAGATAGTGGAAAGGGAAGCCCGTGTCCTAGCTATGCTGTGAAGGACTGAGATGCAGACTTTAGAGTCCCATTCTACAAGAGGATATTCACCAGCAATTATTAGTGGTATTGGAGGGCCTGCCTGGAGTTGCCACAGCATGTCTGAGAGAATGGAGGAGTACAATTCCAGCATGTGTTGCATTCTGGCCAATGGCTGCAGCTGCCTGCAATCTACTATGGAGCGTGCGGTCTATCTGAGAACACTGCAGCTAGGACCTCTGCTCCGGAGTCTGTTTCACCAGCTCTTGCAGCTTTGCTTGAAGCTCAGACTGGTGCCAATTCGGCTTTGCTCCAAAGACTCCACCACTTTTGAAAGGTTGGTGAAATATAGGGGTTGGGCTCTAAAATCATCTCTGATCTACAGTCTGCTCTCCAGCTGCCCGGGTCGCTATGGTGATAACACCGGCAAAATACCGTCGGCCACAGCATCAGAGAGAACAGGTTTGGAGGCGGGTCTGCTGTCAAAATCAAAAAGATTGACAGTGGGCCAGTCTCCCGCTCTGAATCAGCCTCCTTGTCAGTTTCCCAAGTGTCATTTCTACCTGCGCTTTGCAGACACGGCCCTAAGTGGTGGGTTGTGGCAGTACCACCGGTTGTACCTTACATAAAGACACATAATTCCCTTTAACTTACCTTTTGGGGCCGTTGCCCTTTTAACTTACCTGTTGGGGCCATTGCCCCTTTAAGACGCGCCCTAGCGCGCTGACATCACGTCACGTACGACGTGATGTGCGTGCGCTGGCACAGCCCGGCCTAGCGTCTTCAGCCGCATCGGCCAGCCGACAGGAGCGACGCGATCTTCCGCTCCCGCGGCAAGCACCAGCACAGCCCGGTCTCGCGACCTCGGCCTCAACGGCCAGCAACGCAACGACGCGCATCACATGATGCCCTAAGCGCGGGAAACGTGAGCAACGTGATGACGTCACAACACAAACGCGATGACGTCATCACGCTCCCCACAGGACTGCGAACTCAGTCCTCGTGGAGTCCCCGCTGAGACAAGACCTATACCACGGTGCTCCTACAGTCAGCCATCTTACCTGCCATCTTACCTGATGTAATTAGTCTGTTCCTGTAAATAAACAACTTGTTAATAGTTCGTCGAAGTCAAACTCTCTTATTTAGTGGCGATCTACATGAACTGCTACATTGGTGACTCAACGACGTGAGTACGGGAGCTCATCAATTCCAACGCTACAATTGGTGAACCCGTATCCATGAACGCTTTTCACGGTAGCAATGTGCAGCCTGACCCTCGTCTTCCCACAAGACGACCAACGCACAACCGACGAACAACCACGGAACAGCAACCGCCTAACACCGATTCCACTATAAGCGACCCCGTCTTTGCGTACGTATTCGCAACGGAAGCGCAGCTTGAAGGTGAGCCCGTTTTTCACGAACGATCTCACAGAGGTAGAGTACGACCAACGGCAACCGTCGTCCACCAGCGCTACAATTGGTGGGTTTGTGAATGTCTTTCACAAACGAAGCACGCTATGGAAGCATCAGCCGTTCCGCTGTCGCTACCGCAATCCAGGGAGCCACGGTCTCCCTCGTGCTTTATGAAGGTAGAAGCCCTGTTCGCCGAGAACATCGATGCGGCACAGACCACGCATGTGCTCACAGTCTCCATATTCGACTCTTCTACCGCCACACGGATCGTCCGCCTCTACGTCCAAAGCAACAGCAAGTATACATCTCTCCAAGCACGGGGTACAGCATGTTCGGGCCCACAAGATCGGAGCGCGCCCCGTGGGGATACCACGAGGACTCACCCCCGTGAAACACGAGGACGCACTCCTCGCGCACGAGGACCCATCCATCGCGAACCGCGACGACCCATCCCTCATGCGAAACGACGACCCCTTCTCCGCCGATGACGCACCAGCCCTTCAGCCTGCTGGTTGTGTTACCTACTACACGATTCGGCGTGAACAAAAGCGTGCCGCCCTCCCGGCTGTTTTCTCCTAAATCTACAACTGTTACAAGTGTTGCCGCCCTCCAAGCAGAGTTAACCCCTCCTAAAAGCAACAACAACCTGGACCGTTGCCGCTCTTTCTCCAGTTTTCCCTTTAACAAACGCAAACGTCTACTGACGCTGCACACATCGAGGACGGGTCCAACGGGCATCCTGCGGCCGTGATCAGCCATGTGAAAGTTGCTGGCCTCACCGATCACTGATCAACGCAGCAACTCTTCACCCTCCATTGTGTTATCGTCGTAGCACTATGGCACGCACCGTTCCATGCATTCCAGCCTCCCGAAGGTTTCGCTCACCTGTCGGCGAGTTCACCGACCTCGCCTGTCAAGTCCTTCTGGATCGCTCGTTTGGCGTTCCTGCAGAGTTCGTCGGAACAAGGACTTGTTTCAACATCAACGGAGACATCGCCCGCGTCCGCCCAACCTGCCCGTCACTCTGACAAGGCCTGCTGTTTCGCACGTCTCCACGGTCCTTCGCCTGACGGATACGTTTTATTCTCCACGACATGCGTAAGGATCCGCTCATGAGCAGCATCTTCATACCTCGCCTACCAAGTCGAGACAGCATGACCGCCGTGACCACCAGCTTGTCAGACCATCTCATCCTTGGACTTTCGTTAAAGCGAATTCTGGGGGGGTACATGTGGCGGTACCACCGGTTGTACCTTACATAAAGACACGTAATTCCCTTTAACTTACCTTTGGGGCCGTTGCCCTTTTAACTTACCTGTTGGGGCCATTGCCCCTTTAAGACACGCCCTAGCGCGCTGACGTCACGTCACGTGCGACGTGATGTGCGTGCGCTGGCACAGCCCGGCCTAGCGTCTTCAGCCGCATCGGCCAGCCGACAGGAGCGACGCGATCTTCCGCTCCTGCGGCAAGCACCGGCACAGTCCGGCCTCGCGACCTCGGCCTCAATGGCCAGCGACGCAACAACGCGCATCACGTGACGCCCTAAGCGCGGGAAACGCGAGCAACGTGATGACGTCACAACACAAACGCGATGACGTCATCACGCTCCCCACAGGACTATGAACTCAGTCCTCGTGGAGTCCCCGCTGGGACAAGACCTATACGACGGTGCTCCTACAGTCAGCCATCTTACCTGCCATCTTACCTGATGTAATTAGTCTGTTCCTGTAAATAAACAACTTGTTAATAGTTCGTCGAAGTCAAACTCTCTTATTTAGTGGCGATCTACACGAACCGCTACAGGTTCATTTAATTGTGCTTGTTCAGAGGGGTGTTTAAAGTAATTAAATCCCCATTTTCCCTGCTCCAAAGCATTTGCCAAATTTTCCACGAGGTTCCTATCATTCGGGGCTCATGCCAGGTAAGTATGTCGGGTTCTGAACAACTCTCCATTTCTTTCAATAGGTGACAGCTGCAAAAGTGGTTTAAAACCTGCCATTTTACAGCTGGTCAGTTTCCAATCTCAGAAGCTTCAGCCTTCAGTATTTAGAACCCACTTTTGAGCTTTATGCACTTTTGAAGTGTTTGGAGTAATCTCTTTATCCACTGTCACCTCCTTGGAACAACCTATCTCAACTTTGACAGATTACTTCTGTCATCTCAACCTCACCTGCCATCTATTCCATCAGCATCGGTGCCCTGAAAAAATCTCACCTTGGTCCTCAGAATCCCACCACAATCAGCCCCAACACCAGCAGTACCAGGCGCACCAGCAGCATCAGCATCCACACCAACCTTCTCCGTAATCAACTGATGCTGCACACAGGGGCATCATCACCCGAGACGCCAGGGATGGCCTCACCATGTCTAGATTAGCTTCACTTAACATTGTACACTCTGCTGCCACATGATGCACCAGGTTAACACCACCCCACACCGGCACCATAAAGCACCCCTACAATGTCCAAGCCATTCCGTTCACACTCATCACCATTGGTGGTGGTGGTGGCGGGGGGGGGGGGGTGCGGGGTGGAGGGTATCGTTATTTCTCACCATTCACTGCAAAACACTAAGACACTTTCAAAGGTGCACGCAAATCTGTCCAAGAAGGCAAAGTGGTGACAATAAGGATTTCAATGCTTGACAACACATTAACAGAAAGTTTACATGAACATTGGCTAAAACACCCAAGTGCCTACCCTTGTGTGTTGTTAGTTGGTATGATTGGACTAGGATGAGGGTGAGTGTGAAGGATGGCTAGTGAGATGGGGAAGTGATAATGTAGATAGAGAGGGATGGGTGGAGGTGCAAGATAAGTTGGTGTGAGTGAAGATGTGCAGGAGTAAGGTAGGGAAGGCAGAGTGATGGGGATGTGATGAGTGGCCTCAGGAGGATGAGGTTGAGTGTGGCTTTGCAGTAATGTGTCGTGATCTACCGAGATCATTGAAAGGCTTGTGCCACTGCAGCCTGGTCCTCCTGATGACATCCCTGCTTGTGTCCTCCGGTGCAATGTGCAACTAGGCTGCATTGATCTGCTGGGGAGTCTCTTCTACCAATTGGAAGGGAAGAGGACCTCCCTGTGTGCTGTGACTCCCTCCATAAGCATATGGAGGGAGTCATGGCAGAGCCTGGGTGCAGCCGTGTGTAGTGTATGTACCTTTAAGGGGAGAACTACTTTTTACAGCTCCTGTATACTGTAGTACCGGCAGTGACCACACCTGTATATAAACCCTGAGTAGGGATCTGTACTGTTAGTTTTTGGGTGACCCTCATCCAGTAAACACCTGTTGATTGTTCCTCTGCAGTCTGGGTCTATTTGTTGAAGGACACCATACATCAAGATTCACGGATTTAACATTGGCGACGAGAAAATTCGAACCTACCTGCAACTCTGCAGAAAGAAATTCCATCATTGCTGTGGGTTCTGTTGTGGACGGCTCTTTGACAAGGAGATAGTGAAGAAGGTGCTGCTGTTTCTTCAGAGAGTCCAGAGGCACGGGCGTCGACCATCCAGCTGAGATTCCAGCGAGGCGGGCTGGCAACAGGTACGGCGCGGACCCTTCCCGCACAGCGGCGGCTGGAGCCGACCGACGGCACAGGGGGAGGCCGAGCGGCAGCGACGCTGAGAGGAGAGAGGGTAAAGCGCACAGGGTGCAGCCGGGGTTGAAGACCGAGCGGCATCGACGGAGAAAAAAAAAGGAGAGAGAGGGTAAAGCGCAAAGGGCGCAGACGGGGTTGAAGACCGAGCGGCGTCGACGGAGAAAAAAAAAAGAGAGAGAGGGTAAAGCACACAGGGTGCAGCCGGGGTTCAGGACCGAGTGACGTCAACGAGAGACATGCGTAGGAAAACGCGGCTGGTGTTCAAGGGCTGAGCAGCATCCGCGGGAGAGCACGGGTAGAAAGGAAAGCGCGGGAGACGTCAGTTTGAGCATGCGGAGAAGAAGGGAGAGCACGGGAGACGCCATTTTTAGCCAGTCTAACCACACCCAGGGATGCCGAAGAGTGGCAGTGTCACAGCGTTCGACGATGAAGTCGAAGATTGGGCGACATATGTAGAACGCATAGAAGTATACTGCAAGGCGAATGAAGTGCCAGATGCCAGGAAAGCACTGGTATTGTTGAATTTCATGGGTGCAAAAATGTATGGCTTATTGCGAAACCTAGTAACCCCAGAGAAGCCAGTGGAAAAGGATTTTGAAAGCATAGTGGCAATCCTACAGGACCACTTAAACCCCACACCGCTGCTGAAAGCAGAAAGATTTAAGTTTCACAAAAGGAACCAGCATAAAGACGAAAGTAATGCTGAGTGTTTAACGGAACTGCGCAAGCTATCGAAACACTGCCAGTTTGGAACGGGACTAGCAGATACCTTAATGGACAAGTTTGTGTGTGGGCTTCAAAGTGAAGGAACCTAGAAACGGCTTCTATCAGAAAAGGATCTTATGCTGGACAAGGCTTTCAGCATGGCAGTATCACACGAAGCAGCCGCACGGGGTGCTGCAGAGATACAACGGAGACCGCAAGAATATGGCACAAATGAAATGTCATATGGAGCAGTGAAGTGTTATCGCTGCGGCAGAACAACACACGACCATAAGGATTGTTGGTTCAAGGACCAAGTGTGCAGACAGTGTGGAAAAGTAGGACACATAGCAAGAGTCTGCAGGTCGGGAAAGAAAACCAGCAGCAAGAAATCTCCACAGGAGAAGTACAAAAAGGTACATAAGGTGACGGAGAGTAGTTCAGACGAACAGAAAAGTGATACAGACTCCGGAAGCAGGGAGCTGGGTTGTCTGAAACTACATAATGTAATCAAAATGGAGGATCACCAAACTATCTGGGTCACGCTCAAGATAGACGGACTCCAAGTGAAAATGGAATTGGACACAGGATCAGCCCTAACAGTCATAAACCGAATGGACTACAAGCGGCTATTCTCACATATACCCTTGAGAGATACAGAGATTGTCTTGAAGACGTACACGGGGCAAAAAGTCTACCCCAAAGTAAAAATAAGGGTGAACGTGATATACAACGGCAAGGAAACACCAAAAATGGACCTATATGTATTACCAGATGGAAGACCACCACTACAAGGACGTGAATGGATCCGGAAGATACAGTTAGATTGGCATTCCATACAAGCACTGACGGTAGATGCCAAAAAGGATGAAGACGTCACACCTGGACGACTGTCAAAAATGCTAACTGACGCACAAGAAGTGTTCCAGGAGGGACTCGGAACACTAAAAGGCATAACAGCGACGATCAAAATAGAGGAAAATGCAAGCCCAAAGTTTTTTAAGGCCAGACCGGTGCCTTATGCGATCCGCCCAGCCGTCGAAGCAGAGCTGGAAGGTTTGGAACATTCTGGAGTACTGTCCAAAGTGGACTGGAGCGAGTGGGCTACACCCATCGTTCCTGTAATGAAGAGGTCGTTGAGTAATATGCCTGGGGAACCAAAGAAGGTTCGCATCTGTGGGGACTTTAAGGTGACAGTGAACCCAGTCCTTCACACGGTACAATATCCACTTCTGCGGATTCAAGATATTTTCTCCTCGCTATCTGGAGGAAAACGCTTTGTTGTGTCGGTACCTTTCTACCTAGACACAATTTAGGACTCAGAACTCAGAGATTCAAACATGAAGTGCTTTATTGGAAGGAAAGGAAGTTCTGGAAAGTTCCAAACAAAGAGAGCTAAACTTAACAGAGAACACCCAACCATTTATCTCCTGTGACAGCGCCACCACAGGTGGGAGGAGAACACACAATAGAATACACAATACATAACATTTCCTCCCCTCTTAAATGGAAGGTCCACATTATTCCTCAACAGGTAAGTTACTTTCAATGCACTCAATGAACCTAGGGTAGAGGTAGACTGCCTCAACCCCTGACTTTACCCTGGGGTTTATTCTGTCCCAGTCTTGTGGGTAAGTCACTAAGCCTACAGATCCAAGCGTCTTGGAGGCCGCCGCTCCCTGACAGGATACCGGCGGTCATCGCTGGCTTCCACAGCAGTAGGCATTGACACAGGCCTGGATGGAGAAGGTGCCTGTGTCAGTCGAAAGTCAGGAGTTTGCACAGGTGCAACAGTCTCTTTGACTTCCTGTGTTGTAGAAGAGCACTGTGGCAAAGGATGCTGGTTTGCGGTATCATCCGGAAACAGTTCAGGCCAACCAGCCGTTGGAGCCTCTGTGGCTGTCTCTGCTCCTAGCAACAGTTGATCTGTGTGTCTTCTCCAGACGACGTCCTCAGCAGTCTCAACCGTGTAAGACACAGGGCCCGCCTGCGCGATCACCGTAGCAGGAACCCATTTCGGTCCAGTGTTGTAGTTTCGAGCTAGGACGTGCTCTCCAGGGTGAAACTGTCTCTCCTTGGCTCTTTTTCTCTCTCTTTTCAACTTGAGCTTGTTGTTGTGGCATGCGTCTCGTTCCTGTAGGACAACAGGAAGCTGTTCAGACATTGGTGGATTGAGCCCTGACCTTGCGATGCCTTCAAGGCGTGCTTCGAAGTTTGCATGAACCTTTCTGCCTGGCCGTTAGTAGAGGGATGATAGGGCGCAGACCTGATGTGTTGGACACCATTCACATGCAGGAAGGTTGCAAACTCCTGTGATACAAATTGTGGACCATTGTCACTTACGAGTTGTTCCGGTGAGCCATAACGGCTGAACATCTCACCAAGTTTCTCAATTGTTTTCTCTGCCGTGGTAGACCTCATCACAGCGACCTCTGGCTGTATTGATTTCTTTGTGGGTTCAATGACGAGACATTTATGAAAGAGAATGTCTTTTAATCTAAAGTCTGTTCAACTGTTTATACAGCATTTACAGGAGACACGATGCTAGTGATGCATCTAGAACGAAACTGAAACTAAACTGAGCTGCCTTGTTTGTCTCAGTCACATGCCCTCTGCTGGTCAGGCACAAGCAATCAATACATGCAAACATGCTGTTAAGGCATCATAATCGAACAGGCAAATGCCATCTCTATTTGCTGATATCATTACATCTCCTTTTCTTAAAACAAAAGTATTTTACTTTTAACTAACAACATGTTTTCTTTGTATTAATCTGCATTTTAACTGTAACACTTAATGAACTTACATTATCATTATCATGATCAAGGTTTTTTAACCTTGCTTTGTGTGTTCACATGAAATATGTCAATACACTAGAACTTGAAGAAAGAATAAGATAACATTACTTCCTTCTATAACAATAGTCCTTAAATTTGCTCAATGAGTCTCTCAGGAGGCTTCACGTGTCTTGAGGATTTTCTGATTGATTGTCCTTGAATCTGAGTTGTTGCCTCAGATGATGTGTTCTCAGCTGTGTGATCAGGTTGTTCAACAGTATCAGTCTCTTGACCTGCTGTGGCTGGTCCCATGAGAAGATCTCGACGATTTCTTCTCAGAACGGCACCCTCATCTGTCTGAATGGTGTATGATCTTGGTTGAACTTCACTCAGGACAGTTCCCTTCTGAGTCCATGTGTTTGTTTTGTCTTTCAACCTTACTTGGTCACCAGTGTGGAGTTCAGGTAGGTTTTGTGTTCCTCTGTCATAGTAGTACTTTTGCTTTTCTTTCTGTTGTTCTTTGAACTTCCTCACTTTCTCCCCCTCTTTTGTTTTCAGGAGGTTCTCCGGGATGGGTAGGTTTGACCTTAGCCGACGTCCCATAAGGAGTTGGGCTGGTGACATACCACACTCGAGCGGCGTTGTGCGGTATACAAGCATGCTTTGGTAGAAGTCAGTTCCATTGTCTTTTGCCTTGTACTTCAGTCTTTTCACTGTGTTTGCGGGCTCTCCTGGGTCAACAGCTCTGGACAACGTGTCTGCTGTATACATCAGCTTACCCGGTGTGTACGCAACATTCAGTTCATCATAGACTGTCTCTCCTTCGCTTTCCACAACGAGGACTCTCTTTACCAGGTTCAGTCTCTCACAGGCTTTTAATCCTAGTATGGCTTGCACATCCTTTGGCACCATGATTAATGCTAGCGTGTGCTCTCTGTCCTTGTGTGTTACTTTGACAATGCATCTTCCTTTCACTGGTATTTCAGTACCTGAGTATCCTGTCACTTTCACTTTGATTCCATGTATCTTTGGTCTGGGTCTAATTTTCTTAAAATCAGTCTCTGATATCACATTAACTTGTGCTCCAGTATCCAATTTAAATGGAATGTGTATGTCATTCACTTTTAGTGTCAACATCCAGTCTCTTTCTTCTTTTTTGTTTTCAGACACAACATCTACATAGAACTCCTCTATGTCGCTTTCATCTACTGCATGGACCTTGCTTTGTTGCACTTGGTTCTTGTAGCAACGGGCATAATGGTTGTTTTTGTTGCAACTATTGCATGTTTTACCATATGCTGGATACTTTTTTGGTGGATGCTGTGTACCGCATCGACTACATGTCTTTCGATTGTCCCTTTCATTTTCGTTCGCTGGCCACACCTCTTTTTTCACATTGGCGCTCTTTTTGTTAAACGGTTTGTGTCCGTTCTTACTCACTGCATCCACGTTGCAGCTACTATCACTGAACAGCTCCTTTGCCTGCGACTTCACAGTCTCTGTAGCCTTACACAGTGCTATGGCTTTTCCCAGGTCTAGATCTTGCTCTCTTAGCAGTCTTTCCCTTAGACCATTATCTAGAATACCACACACCAGTCTGTCTTTTATCAGCGAGTCTGTCAGTCCCCCAAATTCACACGATTTGCTTCGGTTTCTCAGTTCAGTCACATACTGATCAATAGTCTCACCCGTTTTCTGTACACATGTGAAAAATCTGTGCCTCTCAAACGTCACGTTACGTTTAGGTATGCAGTAGGCCTCAAACTGTTCCATTATTTTATCTAGCTTCATTTTGTCTCCATCAGCAGCGAATGTGAAGTTATTATACACCTCCAGCGCTTCATCACCCACGACATGTAAGAACAGTGACGCTTTCATTTTATCACCTTTCTCGTCAGCTCCGATTGCTGATAAATACAACCCCAAACGTTGTTTGAACCTCCTCCAATTTTCAGCCACATTACCTGTCAACTGAAGCGTCGCTGGTGGGTGTAAACCTTCCATTTTTTCACTTCGTTAGCTATTCTCCAATGGTAAGCAACGATGTTCTCTTTTGGCTTGCTAATTTGTGGAGAGCTGATTTAACTTCAGATTTTTTCTCTTCATCTCTTTCAATCCCACTTCTGACACCATGTATTGATTCCTTTGTGGGTTCAATGACGAGACATTTATGAAAGAGAATGTCTTTTAATCTAAAGTCTGTTCAACTGTTTATACAGCATTTACAGGAGACACGATGCTAGTGATGCATCTAGAACGAAACTGAAACTAAACTGAGCTGCCTTGCTTGTCTCAGTCACATGCCCTCTGCTGGTCAGGCACAAGCAATCAATACATGCAAACATGCTGTTAAGGCATCATAATCGAACAGGCAAATGCCATCTCTATTTGCTGATATCATTACACTGGCCACTTGCTACGAGCGACCACAACCACCATAAACATCTTCTCTTCGAAAGGACCGGCGAAGTCCACATGTACTCGCTGCCACACTTCTGCAGGCCAATCCCAGGGGTGTAGGGTTGCCAGCTGTGGAACATTCCAGACCCTTTGACATGGGGAACATGTTTTGGCTTTCTCCTCAATATTCCCATCGAGACCTGGCCACCAGAAGTAGCTTCTTGCCATTTCCTTCATTCGAACCATCCCACTGTGTCCTGTATGAAGTTGTTGCAGTATAGGTTCCCTCAGTGGTGGCGAAATGATGACACGGCGTCCCCAAAGAAGACAACCTGCCTGGACGGAGAGCTCATTTCTTTTTGAAACGTAAGTTTTCAAACTAGGAGAATCTCCTATAGCTCTCCCTCGAATGACATCGTCCATTACCTCAGACAGGACTGGATCATTGCGGGTGTACCTTCACACCTGAGCTGCAGTGACAGGTGCTCCCTCCACTTGTCTAAAGTAGAAGATGTCTATCTGATGAGGCTCTGGGGGAGTAACAGGCAAGGGTAGCTTCGAGAGACCATCTGCGTTGCCGTGCAAGTCTGATTTGCGATATTTGATGTCGTATGTGTGTCCTGACAACAGTAAAGCCCACCTTTGCATCCTGCTTGCAGCGAGAGACGGAATTCCGGTGTGGGGTCCGAAGATTGAAGTCAATGGACGGTGGTCCGTCAGGAGTGTGAACCTTCTCCCAAACAGGTACTGATGAAATTTTCGAATTCCAAAAACGATTCCCAAGGCCTCGCATTTGATCTGCGCATAGTTACTCTTGGCCTTGTTCAAGGTGCGTGATGCGAAGGCGATAGGTTTCTCTTCACCCGAAGGCATGATGTGGGATATGACTGCTCCCACACCATATGGTGATGCATCACATGCTAGCTGCACGGGTAGCTTTGGGTCGAAGTGTGTCAGGACCTTCGATTTCAGCAATGCTTTCTTTGCTTGGGCGAAAACTTCATTGCACAGTTCAGTCCATTTCCATGTTTTGCCTTGACATAGCAACTGATGTAACGGCTTCAGCAATGTTGCTAAGTCTGGAATAAACTTCCCATAGTAGTTAAGTAGCCCCAGAAATGAACGTAACTGGCTCACATTCTGGGGTGCTGGGGCCTCCACGATCGCCTTGACCTTTGATGGCGCGTTATGCAGGCCAGTAGCGTCAATCACATGCCCCAGGTACTCAACTGAAGACTGAAAGAATTCACATTTGTCTTTACGAACTCTGAGTCCGTACTCTTTCAGTCGTTGTAGTGTCGCATCCAAGTTCAGAAGATGATCCTCCTCATTTGTCCCAGTGACAAGGATGTCGTCCAGGTAGCACTGGACTCCTGGCAGTCCACTCAAAATCTGATCCATTGCCTTTTGGAATAGAGCAGGGGCCGACGTAATTCCAAACGGAAGGCAGCAGTATCTGTATAGCCCCTTGTGTATCACAATTGTCAGCAGCTCCTTTGATTTGTCATCAACATGCATTTGTAGATAAGCCTGGCATAAGTCTATTTTGCTGAACTTTTGCCCTCCGGCCAGGCCCGTAAAAAGATCATCAATGAGGGGAAGAGGGTACTGTTCTGCAGACAGCACCGGGTTAATAGTCACTTTAAAATCCCCACAGATTCAAACAGATCCATCCTTTTTCAGGACAGGAACAATGGGTGTGGCCCATTTGCTCACGCTCACAGGCTCCAGGACTCCATTCTTGACTAAGGCCTCCAAGTTAGCCTCAACTTTTGGCCTAATTGCATAGGGTACAGGTCGGGCTTTGTGAAACTTCGGCTTGCCATCAGGTTTAATGTCCAGTCTCACGCTGATCTTTTTCATGCTCCCAAGTTCCCCATTGAAGAGTTCTGCATGTTTGTTTAACACTGCAGTCAGACCTGACTCCCCTTTTGACATCATGCTGACTGCAGGCCAGTCCAGCATGATTTTCTCTAGCCACGCACGTCCCAGTAGCGATGGGTAATTTCCCTTTACCACATATAGTGGCAGTTTTGCAGTCTGTCCATTCAATTTAACTGTCACCTCAATGACGCCTCTCATGGCCACCGGTATACGTCTTTAGCACAATGTTTGTTGGCTGAAGGGTAAGATGCTTTAGCATTTTGTTGTAGACAGTATCTGAAACAAGGGACACAGCCGCGCCTGTGTCCTCCTCCATCCGCACTGATTGTCCCTCCACCAGTGGTGACACCCAGTAGCCATTTGAATCACCTGCAACCGTCAGTATGTGCACCTCTTCCTCCTGTGTTGCTCCCCTCTGTTTTGCTTGTTCCATCATACTGCACTGAATGAACACTCTTTTTCCTCTCTTGTCCAAATACAGACATTTTGCTTCCATGCTTCCCAGCTCTGTCTGTTCTTTTTTTACCTCTACAGGCGCGTTCAATGTGACCCTTTTTGCCACAATTTCTGCATTCCAGCTCCGTACACCAGCAGTCATTAGTGTGATGGCCCATTTTCCCACAACGGTAACATGTGCCGTTCCACGCACCTTTAGGCTCAGACGACACCTTGTGAACTCTGCCTGTTGAACTCAACTGGTGAGCCTCCTTTTCCGCCATCTCCATGGAGACACTAACTTCAATGGCCTTTTCAAGAGTAAGGTTGTCCTCAGTAAGAAGGCGCTTCTGTGTGGCTGCATTTTGCAGACCACACACAAGTCTGTCTCTAATGGTGTCATTCAGCACCTCCTTGAACTGGCAGTGTTCCGACAACCTTTTTAAAGCAGTAATAAACATCGTCACTGATTCCCCCTCCTCTTGATTCCGTTCGTGAAATCTAAATCTCTCAGCAATAACCAGAGGTTTTGGTGAAAAATGTGCTCCAAGAATTTCCACTAGTTGCTTATATGTTTTAGTTCCTGGCTTATCTGGCTGCACGAGGCTGCGAAGTAAATTGAATGTCTTCGGCCCGATTACACTCAAACAGGTAGGCACGACCTTTTCATTTGCCACCGCATTCGCCAATACAAAATAGTTAAAACGTACCGTATATGCGCTCCATTGCTCCACATTTTCATCAAAATCACCGATGTTTCCTAATATAGTAGCCATCTCACGTTTCAAATTAAATTATCTGTTTACTCACTGCACCCGTAACGTATGCAGATTCATCCGCTCCTCGTTGCCACTTGTTGTGTCGGTACCTTTCCACCTAGACACAATTTAGGACTCAGAATTCAGAGATTCAAACATGAAGTGCTTTATTGGAAGGAAAGGAAGTTCTGGTAAGTTCCGAACAAAGAGAGCTAAACTTAACAGAGAACACCCAACTATTTATCTCCTGTGACAGCGCCACCACAGGTGGGAGGAGAACACACAATAGAACACACAATACATAACACGCTTCACTAAGATTGATCTGGCCCAGGCGTAGCTGCAAATGGAGGTAGAAGAAGCCTCGAAACAGTACCTCACGATCAACACTCACAAAGGTCTCTACCAATACAACCGGCTGGTGTTCGGGGTAGCATCAGCTCCGGCTATTTGGCAAAGGGCAATGGATCAAGTCCTGCAAGGGATTCCAGGGACCCAGTGTTATTTGGACGACATCCTGGTCACGGGCGAAAATGACAGTGATCACCTCGCCAACCTGGAGCAGATGCTCACTAGATTGAAGGAATATGGGCTCCGAGCTAATCGCCACAAATGCGAGTTTTTCCAGAAGCAGATCTCATATTGTGGCCACGTTATTGATGAAGAGGGGTTACATAAGTCCCCTGAAAAGATTGAGGCAGTAGTCAAGGCTCCAGCACTGGAAAATGTGTCACAACTGAGGTCGTTCCTCGGGCTGGTGAACTACTACCATAAGTTCTTGCCAAATTTGTCTACCGTACTACACCCACTGAACACCCTACTGCAAACGGGGGTACCATGGAAGTGGAATGACGAATGTAAACGAGCTTTCCAGAAGTGCAAAGAATTGATCACATCAAAAGAGGTGTTGGCTCATTTCAACCCAGCACTACCAATTCGGTTGGCGTGTGATGCATCACCCTATGGTATTGGAGCGGGGCTGTCGCACAAATTCCCGGACGGCTTGGAGAGGCCAGTAGCCTTTGCGGCTCGGTCACTTACCTCAGCCGAGCGTAACTACACCCAGATTGACAGGGAGGCCCTCAGCCTAGTGTGGGGAGTGAAAAAGTTCAACCACTATCTGCACGGGTAGAAGTTCACCTTGCTGACTGACCACCAACCACTTGTCTCCATCTTTAATACAAAGAAGGGCGTTCCGGTGATGACTGCGCAATGGCTACAAAGATGGTCCCTTTTTCTAGGGGCGAACCAATATGAAATCGAGTATAAGGGCACGAAACAGCATGGAAACGCTGATGGGCTATCACGCCTGCCACCGCCTACTGCGGAGGAAGCACCAGCAGTGGACCCTGTCGAAATATTTTATTCGACTATAATTGAACGCGTGCCAGTAACTAACGCGGATACTGGACAAACAGGGGGCTATAGGGGGGAGGAGCTAAACACGATCAAAATCACTAAGGAAGTGGTACTCGGTAAAATAATGGGACTCAAGGCGGATAAATCACATGGACCTGATGGCTTACATCCTAGGGTCTTGAGGGAAGTGGCGGTAGGGATTGTGGATGCATTGGTAATAATTTTCCAGAACTCCCTGGACTCAGCAAAGGTCCCGGCAGACTGGAAAACTGCTAATGTAACACCCTTATTTAAAAAGGGCAGTAAACAGAAGGCTGGAAACTATAGACCGGTTAGCCTAACATCTGTGGTAGGTAAAATTTTGGAGTCCATTATTAAGGAGACAGTAACAGGATATTTGGATAAACATAATTTAATAGGGCAAAGTCAGCATGGTTTTATGAAGGGGAAGTCATGTTTGACAAATTTGCTGGAGTTCTTTGAGGAAGTAACATATAGGGTGGATAAAGGGGAACCAGTGGACGTAGTGTATTTAGACTTCCAAAAGGCATTTGACAAGGTGCCACACAAAAGATTATTGCTTAAGATAAAAAATCACGGGATTGGGGGTAATATTCTGGCATGGATAGAGGATTGGCTATCTAACAGAAGGCAGAGAGTTGGGATAAATGGTTCATTCTCAGACTGGCAATCAGTAACTAGTGGTGTTCCGCAGGGGTCAGTGCTGGGTCCCCAACTCTTTACAATCTATATTTGGAGGAGGGGACCGAGTGTAACATATCAAAGTTTGCAGATGATACTAAGATGGGAGGGAAAGTAGTGAGTGAGGAGGACATAAAAAACCTGCAAGGGGACATAGACAGGCTAAGTAAGTGGACAGCGATTTGGCAGATGGAATACAATACTGGAAAGTGTGAGGTTATGCACTTTGGCAGGAAAAATCGTAGAGCAAGTTATTATCTGAATGGCAAGAAACTGGAAAGTACTGAAGTACAAAGGGATCTGGGGGTCCTGGTGCACGAAACTCAAAAGGTTAGTATGCAGGTGCAGCAAGTGATTAAGAAGGCCAATGGAATGTTGGCTTTCATTGCTAGGGGGATAGAATATAAAAATAGGGAGGTATTGCTTCAGTTGTACAAGGTATTGGTGAGACCGCACCTGGAATACTGCATACAGTTTTGGTGTCCATACTTAAGAAAAGACATACTTGCTCTCGAGTCAGTACAAAGAAGGTTCACTCGGTTAATCCCGGGGATGAGGGGATGGACATATGAGGAGAGGTTGAGTAGATTGGGACTCTACTCATTGGAGTTCAGAAGAATGAGAGGCGATCTTATTGAAACATATAAGATTGTGAAGGGGTTGGATCGGGTGGATGCGGGGAGGATGTTCCCGATGATGGGTGAAACTAGAACTAGGGGGCATAGTCTTAGAATAAGGGGCTGCTCTTTCAAAACTGAGATGAGGAGGAACTACTTCACTCAGAGGGTGGTAGGTCCATGGAATATGCTGCCCCAAAAAGCTGTAGAAGCTACATCATTACATAAATTTAAAACAGAAATAGACAGTTTCCTAGAAGTAAAGGGTATTAAGGGTTACGGGGAGCGGGCAGGAATTTGGACATGAGTCTAGGTTCAGATCGGTCATGGCCCTGTGGGTAGCGGAGCGGGCCCAGGGGCCATGTAGCCTGATCCTGCTCCTATTTCGTGTGTCTAGTTCTGTTAGATTCAGGAGATGGTTCTGTGATAGTAGATTGGCGGTTAGGATCAGATCATCCATGATCTTATTGAATGGCGGAGCAGGCTCGAGGGGCCGATTGGCCTACTCCTGCTCCTATTTCTTCTGTTCTTATGTTCTTATGACACACTCACTGGAAGGAGATACCACGGGACACATTCACTCGAAGGAGACACCGCACTCACTGGAATGAGACACCGTGGGAGACATTCACTGGAAGGAGACACGCGGGACACACTCACTAGAAGGAGACACCGCGGGACACACTCACTGGAAGGAGACATCGCGGGACACTCACTGGAAGGAGACACCACGGGACACACTCACTGGAAGGAGACACCGCGGGACACACTCTCTGGAAGGAGAAGCCGCGGGACACACTCACTGGAAGGAGACACCGCGGGACACACTCATTGGAAGGAGACACCGCAGGACACACTCACTGGGTAGCGGAGCGGGCCCAGGGGCCGTGTAGCCTGATCCTGCTCCTATTTCGTGTGTCTAATTCTGTTAGATTCAGGAGATGGTTCTGTGATAGTAGGTTGGCGGTTAGGATCAGATCAGCCATGATCTTATTGAATGGCAGAGCAGGCTCGAGGGGCCGATTGGCCTACTCCTGCTCCTATTTCTTATGTTCTTATATAGAGAAGGAGACCCGCAATGACCCGACACTGTCTCGGGTATATGATTTGACGGTGAAGGGATGGCCAACACATGGCGACTCACTGTTGCCAGCATTCTCATCCAGAAGAGAACAGCTGTCAGTATGCCACGGGACCTTGATGTGTGGATCCCGAGTGGTAATTCCACCCAAGTTAAGGGAGAGAGTGCTCAATGAGCTTCACGAAGGCCATCTGGGAGGGGTGAAAATGAAAAGCCTTGCTAGGGCTTATGTGTGGTGGCCGGGGATCGATCAGCAAATCGAGGACCTGACAAAGAGCTGCTCAGGATGCCAGAAGGTCCAAAATGCACCACTACATGCCCCTCTACACCCATGGGAGTGGCCCTCCTCTCCATTGCAATGGGTGCATATTGATTTTGCTGGTCCATTCATGGACTCAATGTTCTTAATAGCCGTGGATGCGCACTCGAAATGGCCTGAGGTGATCAAAATGTCCTCCACCACCACGGAGAAAACGATTGCAGTCCTACGGACCATAATTGCCAGGAACGGCTTGCCAGAGCAGATTTGCTCTGATAATGGACCATAGTTTGTGTCCGAAGAGTTTCGGAAATTTATGAGAAGGAATGGGAAGTGCAGAGGGACCTGGGTGTTCTTGTGCACCAGTCACTGAAGGAGAGCATGCAGGTGCAACAGGCGATTAAGAAGGCAAATGGTATGTTGGCCTTCATATCAAGGGGGTTCGAGTATAGGAATAGGGATACCTTACTACAGCTGTACAAGGTGCTGGTGAGACCGCATCTGGAGTATTGTGTACAGTTTTGGTCGCCCCATCTGCGGAAGGATGTTCTTGCCATGGAAAGAGTGCAGCGGCGATTCACCAGGCTGATACCTGGAATGGCGGGAATGACCTACGAGGAGAGATTGAATAGTTTGGGCTTGTACTCACTGGAGTTTAGAAGATTGAGAGGGGATCTCATCGAAACATATAAAATTATGGCAGGCCTGGACAGGCTGAATTCAGAGAGAATGTTTCCAATGGCAGGGGAGCACAGAACCAGGGGCCACAGTCTAAAAATAGCAGGCAAATCATTTAAAACAGAGATGAGGAAGAATTTCTTCACTCAAAGAGTGGTGAGCCTGTGGAATTCCCTGCCACAGAGGGCTGTGAAGGCTAATTCAATAAATATTTTCAAGAGAGAATTGGATATATTTCTGAAGGCTAAGGGGATTAAGGGTTACGGAGAAAAGGCGGGGACGGGGTACTGAACTGGTAAGATCAGCTAAGATCTCAGATGAAGATCAGCCATGATCTCATTGAATGGCGGAGCAGGCTCGAAGGGCCGAATGGCCTACTCCTGTTCCTATCTCTATGTTTCTATGTTTCTATGTAAGGCCCCGTATCATCCAGCCACAAATGGATTGGCTGAGAGGTTCGTACAAACCTTTAAAAAGGCAGTAAGGGCCATGTGCGATGACGACATTCCACTGCAGCATAAGGTGGACAATTTCCTGTTCGCCTACAGAAATGCGACACATGCAGTTACCAACAAGGCCCCGGCCATGATGTTCTTTAACCGAAGGTTGAGATCTCGTCTGGATTTGCTCAGACCAAATGTACGAAGAAATGTTGAGAATAAGCAATTCCAGCACATCAATGAGAAGCCGACAAGGAGCTTCAATGTAGGGCAACCAGTCTTGGCCCGCGACTACCAAACAGAGAAATGCAACCAGGAACGATATGCACACGGCAGGGGCCATTAATGTACACAGTGGATGTTGGGGAGAACATTGTGAGATGCCATGTCAACCAGATCCTAGCGTCACAGGAACGAGTCAACCCCATGTCTCGCGTACCTGGTGATGAACCCGACATACAGGTAGCATCTACCCCAGAAACAGTAACATCGGAAGCTGATGAACCAACCGACGACAGGGGGGCAGAATCGCCTCCGCAGCATGAGCAAGACACTCAGGAAAGGCGCTATCCAGAAAGGATCAGGAAGCCGCCCCAAAGACTGAATTTATAAATCAACTATTTTCAGTTAATGATGCATGTTAAAAGTGTTAACTGTTAAATGAATGTTATGGTACTGTTAATCTAAAAGGGGAGGAATTGCAGTGTATGTACCTTTAAGGGGAGAACTACTTTTTACAGCTCCTGTATACTGTAGTACTGGCAGTGACCACACCTGTATATAAACCCTGAGTAGGGATCTGTACTGTTAGTTTTTGGGTGACCCTCATCCAGTAAACACCTGTTGATTGTTCCTCTGCAGTCTGGGTCTAATTGTTGAAGGACACCATACATCAAGATTCACGGATTTAACACCGTGCACCTTTGTGCAGTCATTGTCAGTGTTTGCAGCACCTCAATGCTGTAGAACACCGACAGCACAACTGTCAAAATGAATTTGGACACGGTCCCTTTAAAGAAATCGGCTGATGATGCATCATCAGATGACATCATCAGACCCGCTTCTTTTTAATTGGCCGGAACCTCACAGGGCGGGCTTAACAAGCCCAATCAGGGGAAAATCACTCGGAGGAGGCAGGATGACGACAGGTGCGGAGTTTGCGGCCGCTGTCTGCTTCGGTTGCATTGAACTCGCCACAGCTTGCGAAATCGCGGCCTAGGCGTTGGTGAACGGAAAAACGAAAATGTATTTTGTTGAGCCTGTAACCTAGATAGATGTAGTCAGCCAAATAACAAATAATATATGAAATAGTTGTGCTCAGTGCATGTGGATAAGCCAAGCTGCTACATATCCCATCTACATCAGCTTTATGAATTGCCAATCCCACAGGAATGCAATAAACATAGGGCCAGATTTTCCGACCCCCACGGGTGAGTCCGAGGTGTGTACGCACCCGGAGGGGCCTCGCGGGTGCCAGTTTCAGGCATGCGAAACACATGCGCTAAAACCCAGCACTTGCGATCTGTCAAGAATTCTCTTGACAGATCATCTGCCTGCCCAGGAGAAGGGCCTCCACAGGCAGAGAGTTTCGCTTTCTGCACAACCTCTGCCTGCTGAAAACCTTAAAAAAAATTTACACCTGGTAAAAGCATGTGTAAGGCCTGCTTTTACCAGCATAAGAGTTTAAGGGGGAAAAATTCGATTGATTAGCGCCTCCCGTTAGCGCCCTCGAGGGCGCTAATGGGGCGCAAAGTAACTAGTGCCTGGGCGCAGTGATGTTTGCGCCGCTCGCAAAATTGACTAGACATTTTGCAGCGGTGCTAAACACTACTGCCACGATCTCCTGCGCCCGCAAATTGTGATGTCAGTCGAGCCTACCACGCCCCGGTAGCGCCCCGGACCGGATATTGAGTGGTGCCCCCTGCCTTTCCGCCTGCCACTAGCAATGACAGGTAGAGGGGAACGTTTTTGCAGTTGGGAAGGGACTGGGGGAGCGCTATTTAAAGGCAGCCGCTTCCTGCCTTTTTTTGTCGGCGACATTTTTGCACCACGCATTCTGAGAGAGAGAGAGAGAGACTACTGGAGAGATTCAACGTTGTGTGAAGGAGTTTTGGGTACTGAGCAGCACTTTGCAGGTTCATTTTGATTTGACCTTCCTTGCATCGATTTGGAAGAGACTATGGGAGCTGCACTCTGAGCTCTTTCCCTGGGCCTCTCCATTGTTCTTTCCAGCAGATTTGATGTACAGGTCTCTCCAGGCCGAGATTCAAGGCTGCAATGAGCAGGGTGTGGATGGAGAGCAAGATCAGCCCTCCCCTTTAAGAACTCGCCGGCACCATTGTGTCTGTGTTCCATTGCTGACTGACATCACATGAGCTTCGCCAGCGCTCTGAGGTAGCGCCTCGCTCCTCAGCGTTAGCGCCTTAAGACAGGTGTGTAGCACCTGATTTAGTGCTCCAATCACCTCCAGGGGCGATAGAAGCCAAGTTTGCAGTTGGAGGCGATAATTAACACCAGGCGCTAAACATTGCGCCTGGCCGATAATTGCGCCCCAAACGGGCGATACCGAATTTCTCGCCCTAAAAAAATAAAAAAGACATTTTCACTCATTTATGATTTTAAAATATTTTAAAAAAAGGTAAGTTTATTTTTAGCCCCATAAAAAACTTTAATTATTTTTTTCAAAAAATTAAGTTTTGTTTAAAATATTTAATTTAATGTAATTTTAACTAATTTTAAATATGTGATTAAAAAAAATTATTTAATGTTTAACTCTTTTTTAAGTGATCCACATTCATATTTTTGACAGATCCGTGCATACAGATCTGTCAAAAGTGTGAGTGGGGATTCCTTTCTTTGATTGGTTCCCCATGGCCCACGTGATCCCAGGGACGCTTGCAAACTGCCTGCGCCCCTGGGATACCTGTGCCTCTGTGCATTTCGTGGCGCAGAGGCCCAGGATCGGAAGTCTCGGGACCTACGGAGCCAGCAGGTAAGTGTGTAGATTTTTTCCGATCGGAGGCATCCGCACGCAGGAAGCCTCCGATCAGAAATTCAGGGCAATAGTTTGGATTACTTTCCACGATTGTCAACCAGAGCACTGGACTTTATAGACATTAAAACATGTAAACAAATACAATTAACATATTCAAATAAACTCAGAAGAGGGTCTTTTCGAAGTCCTCCATCACACACCCACACAACACATTGTCAATATTTACTACGTTTAAAATGCCACAAAAAAATGGTCTTTTCAAAGGAAACTAAAAACCCTCACAGTCAACACAAGTTATTTGAACCCATCACCATTCCTCATTAAACATAGAAAATAAACATTTGGGACTCGAAATAAAATAGAATTAAACGATGCAATGCTTCCTCTGAGCTAATTAGCCTTTGCAAACGTTTTAAAGGGCTAGAAATTCCATTGCGCCCCGTCTGTGGTGATAACTTTTGAAATCTGAGAAAATTATCACCAGGGGGTAATCCTTTTTTGATCCTGGGAACTTAAGCTTTAGCGCTCCAAGAGGGAAGTGGAGCATTAAATCAAGCGCTAACCACTTCTCTTAGGGCGCTAAAGTGTGTGAGAGGGGCAGTAGCGGCAGAGCGCTGAAGAATGTGCAGTGCAGTGCTACCGGCATCAGAGGCTCCTTCCCTCAATTAAAGGGAAGGGCCAATGATGGTTTGCAACATTCTTCTTCTTAGTTCTGTGGGGCCGGGGGGCCTGCGCGACTTCCATTACAGCCCCAAACATTCTCAGAGAGTGGAGGGCTTAGACATCGCACAGCAATGAAGCTTCAAAAACTTTCAGTAGGCACCAGACTGGTGCGAAGAATAAAGTTTGGCCTATCTGACCACCACTGCCTTTAATTATCGCTCCCCAAGCGGCCAGCCGAGGTGACAACGCCTCCTGTTGCTGCCATTGTTGACGCCCGGCGATGCAGCCGGGGGCGGGACCGAATTTCACATCCGGGGCGGTAACGGGACGCTGCGCACTTGATGACGTCATGATCTACGGGGTGCTAGAGACCGAGGCAGTAAGCATTAGCGCCAGGGCAAAACCGCCAGGGAAGTTCGCGGGCATCACTGAATTCGCCACACCCGGTCAGTAACCCCTTAGCGCCCCGTTACCGCCCCCTGCAGGTGCTAACGGCAGGCGCAAAGCAGCTGAATTTCTAGCCCAAATTCCACAGCAGAAATTTTGGTCTCCAGTGAACCCATTTGTCATCAGCTGAAAGGAATTTATGGAGATATGAAATGCTGAAGAGTTCCCTCAGTGCCTGTCTGCCTGTTTAGATTAGTGTCAAAGATCCCAGAAGACTATTCGAAGAAGAGCAACGAGTTCTCCCAGTATTCGGGCCAACATTCCTCCCTATCAAAAATATATTAACCTGTCTGTACTAGCATCCCTTTCGTCATTTAATCTCTCCTGCCTTCCACCCTATTACAGACCTTCCCTTTTGTTCTTTCCTCCCCTCCCCCCTTTCCCTGCCTCTGCACTTGCTTAAAACCTGTTACATCTCTAACTTTTTCCAGTTCTGATGAAAGGTCATTGACCTGAAACATTAAATGGCCCAGAAATTCGGGTCGGGGGCTACCAGCGGGTGCAAGCCCCCGACCTGCACTTACCTTGCGCGCCGGCAGTTGAGCTGTAGGGCCCCGTGGAATTCTGCTCTGGGGCCTGGCCCAGCTGCCGGCATGCTGTGCTTGCGTGTCCCAGGGGCGTAGTTAGTGCGATGCGTCCCCTGGGATCACGTGGGCCATGGGCAGCCAATCGGCGCAGGGAAAAGCCCATTCATAAGTAGTGACAGGAAGACCTGTCAAAACTTATAAATACTACGGCCCCAAAATAGTAGTAAACCTTCAAATAAATTTTAAAAAATCATCACACTTTTTAAATCTATATATATAAAGCGGCTCGTCTGTCTGTCTGTCTGTCTGTCTGTCCGCCTGGTCTCTATGCGTTTGGAAGTTACAGAGCGTACCGACGCGCGCGTCGCCTCAAAAGAAAGCTTGCGATTCCGGACCGGTCATCGGCGTATTTACGTTTCGGCCGGACAAAAATCCCGCCCGCGGTATCCCAAAAACATTCAGCGTTCCACTCATTAGCATCTCATTAGCGACCGTGTGACGTCGAGGTCTTCCTACAGTTGAGTGTCGAGTGACTCGACGATTGACCAATCCTACGCTTCGGTGACCTGACCGGTCGACCAATCGGTGCGTGTGTGGGCGGGCCTTATCCTTCTGAACCGAGGTGAGTGGCCGCCATCTTGATTTTCCACAATTTTTTCCCCCCACACTTTCTGTGTGTTAGGGAACTATGGTAAATATTTGAATTATGTGTTAGGGAATTAATTAACAAATTATTTCAGTTTTATATTGTGTTTAGCAACCCCCCCTCCCTCCTCCTCACCCTCGCGCAGGGGGGACTCGGTGCTGGTCTCCAGGCCCGCTGCAGGCAGGCCTGAAGCTCCAAAAATTTCTCTATCTCTCTCTCTTCCCTCTCTCTCTCTCCTTCTCCTCTTCCCTCTCTCTCCTTCTCCTCTTCCCTCTCTGTCTCTCTCTACTTCCCCTCTCAGGTTTGACGGTGTCGGGGCCCGAAGTGAGCCGCTCTAACGGCTGCCAGCCCGCGGGGTATCCCTGCCTACTCCCCGCTCTAACGGCCGCCAGCCCGCGGGGTTTCCCTGCCTACTCCCCACGGGCCGCCTCGCGGTGCTGGCACTGACCGCGCATGCGCCGCCCGCCCGCGAGAGCCCGCACTGGCTTTTTTTTTTAAACGGCAACCACGCATGCGCACGGCCGTTGCGCAGCCGCCTTGACGCCGGCACGCATGCGCACGGCCCCCGTGACGCCAGCACACAGCCTCGTGAGATCGCGGGGGGGGGGAGAGCCTCGGGAAATCGCGGGGGGGGGGGGGAGAGCCTCGGGAAATCGCGGGGGGGGGGGGGAGAGCCTCGGGAAATCGCGGGGGGGGGGGGGAGAGCCTCGGGAAATCGCGGGGGGGGGGGGGAGAGCCTCGGGAAATCGCGGGGGGGGGGAGAGCCTCGGGAAATCGCGGGGGGGGGGGGGGGGAGAGCCTCGGGAAATCGCGGGGGGGGGGGAGAGCCTCGGGAAATCGCGGGGGGGGGGGGGGGGGGAGAGCCTCGGGAAATCGCGGGGGGGGGGGGGGGGGAGAGCCTCGGGAAATCGCGGGGGGGGGGGGGGGAGAGCCTCGGGAAATCGCGGGGGGGGGGGGGGGGGGGAGAGCCTCGGGAAATCGCGGGGGGGGGGGGAGAGCCTCGGGAAATCGCGGGGGGGGGGGGGAGAGCCTCGGGAAATCGCGGGGGGGGGGAGAGCCTCGGGAAATCGCGGGGGGGGGGGAGAGCCTCGGGAAATCGCGGGGGGGGGGGGGAGAGCCTCGGGAAATCGCGGGGGGGGGGGGAGAGCCTCGGGAAATCGCGGGGGGGGGGAGAGCCTCGGGAAATCGCGGGGGGGGGGAGAGCCTCGGGAAATCGCGGGAGGGGGGGGGGGGAGAGCCTCGGAAATCGCGGGGGGGGGGGGGAGAGCCTCGGGAAATCGCGGGGGGGGGGGAGAGCCTCGGGAAATCGCGGGGGGGGGGAGAGCCTCGGGAAATCGCGGGGGGGGGGGGGGAGAGCCTCGGGAAATCGCGGGGAGGGGGGGAGAGCCTCGGGAAATCGCGGGGGGGGGGACAGCCTCGGGAAATCGCGGGGGGGGGGACAGCCTCGGGAAATCGCGGGGGGGGGGGAGAGCCTCGGGAAATCGCGGGGGGGAGAGCCTCGGGAAATCGCGGGGGTCGGGGGGGAGCGCCTCGGGAAATCGCGGGGGGGAGAGCCTCGGGAAATCGAGGGGGGCGGGGGGGAGAGCCTCGGGAAATCGCGGGGGGGGGGGGGGGAGAGCCTCGGGAAATCGCGGGGGGGGGGGGGAGAGCCTCGGGAAATCGCGGGGGGGGGGAGAGCCTCGGGAAATCGCGGGGGGGGGGGGAGAGCCTCGGGAAATCGCGGGGGGGGGGGAGAGCCTCGGGAAATCGCGGGGGGGGGAGAGCCTCGGGAAATCGCGGGGGGGGGGGAGAGCCTCGGGAAATCGCGGG
Organism: Somniosus microcephalus; assembly: GCF_052327205.1. Lineage (NCBI taxonomy): Eukaryota > Metazoa > Chordata > Chondrichthyes > Squaliformes > Somniosidae > Somniosus > Somniosus microcephalus. Next base: position 104,484,913 of record NC_140991.1, on the reverse strand, counting down.
GGGGGGACAGCCTCGGGAAATCGCGGGGGGGGGGGGGAGAGCCTCGGGAAATCGCGGGGGGGGGGGAGAGCCTCGGGAAATCGCGGGGGGCGGGGGGGAGAGCCTCGGGAAATCGCGGGGGGCGGGGGGGAGAGCCGCGGGAAATCGCGGGGGGGAGAGCCTCGGGAAATCGCGGGGGGGGGGGGGGGAGAGCCTCGGGAAATCGCGGGGGGGGGGGGGGAGAGCCTCGGGAAATCGCGGGGGGGGGGGGAGAGCCTCGGGAAATCGCGGGGGGGGGGAGAGCCTCGGGAAATCGCGGGGGGGGGGGAGAGCCTCGGGAAATCGCGGGGGGGGGGGGAGAGCCTCGGGAAATCGCGGGGGGGGGGGAGAGCCTCGGGAAATCGCGGGGGGGGGGGGAGAGCCTCGGGAAATCGCGGGGGGGGGGGGGGAGAGCCTCGGGAAATCGCGGGGGGGGGGACAGCCTCGGGAAATCGCGGGGGGGGGGGAGAGCCTCGGGAAATCGCGGGGGGGGGAGAGCCTCGGGAAATCGCGGGGGGGAGAGCCTCGGGAAATCGCGGGGGGCGGGGGGGAGAGCCTCGGGAAATCGCGGGGGGGGAGAGCCTCGGGAAATCGCGGGGGGCGGGGGGAGAGCCTCGGGAAATCGCGGGGGGGAGAGCCTCGGGAAATCGCGGGGGGAGAGCCTCGGGAAATCGCGGGGGCGGGGGGGAGAGCCTCGGGAAATCGCGGGGGGAGAGCCTCGGAAATCGCGGGGGGAGAGCCTCGGGAAATCGCGGGGGGGAGAGCCTCGGGAAATCGCGGGGAGCGGGGGGGGAGAGAGCCTCGGGAAATCGCGGGGGGGGAGAGCCTCGGGAAATCGCGGGGGGGGAGAGCCTCGGGAAATCGCGGGGGGGAGAGCCTCGGGAAATCGCGGGGGGGGGGAGAGAGCCTCGTGAAATCGTGGGGGAGAGAGAGAAAGAGAGAGGGTGGGGGAGAAGAGAGAGGGGGTGGGGGAGAAGAGAGAGGGGGTGGGGGAGAAGAGAGAGGGGGAGGAGAGGGGAGAGAGGGTGGGGGAGTGAGGGAGGGTGGGGGGAGGGGAGAGAGGGTGGGGGGAGCGAGAGGGTGGGGGAGTGAGGGAGGGTG